>NC_134220.1:16978617-17281647 GCF_965140235.1 Caretta caretta | reverse complement strand
CACCTTCTACCATTCAGTGAATTAGAGTACATTTCCTCCCAATCTCAAGAGG
Source organism: Caretta caretta (assembly GCF_965140235.1). Lineage (NCBI taxonomy): Eukaryota > Metazoa > Chordata > Testudines > Cheloniidae > Caretta > Caretta caretta. The sequence goes on along the minus strand of NC_134220.1, from coordinate 17,281,595 downwards.
CATACCCTTTGTCTAGCCACGAACTGAACTCCAGGGAAGTTATTCCAGTTCTAGGTGTTCAGGTAAAGGCCTTATCCATTTTCTTTTGTCACGTTCAAGTTAACAAATATGTCAGAGGAGTTTCTACAGCAATCAAGGATGAGGGGTGGAGAAGTCGGAAAAGAATCCTCCACTAGTTGCAGCAGAGCCATGTCCAGAATGTTACTGCCATCAATTGCACTGAAACAGGCTCTGGGTCTGCTCAGCTAGACCGCCTCCTAACCCAGCAACAGTAATAACAGGCTGATCTGCATGGACTTTAATCTACTTGCTACGTCACTATCTGAAAATGCATGCATCCGAAGAAGTGAGCTGTAGCTCACGAAAGCTTATGCTCAAATAAATTTGTTAGTCTAAGGTGCCACAAGTACTCCTTTTCTTTTTCCCCCAATACCGATTCCCTCTGAGACACCCAGTCTTATTTGTTCTGTTCTTGCAGGCAGGGCAATGAAACAAACAGAAATATTCATCACTGTGTTTTCCAGATCTTGGAGGCACAGAACTGGTGTGAACCATTAGTTTAGTACTTATATTACTTGCATTTATTTTTACAAATTTAGATGGGCTTTTTATGTTCCTCTGGGCTCCATTTAGGAGGCCAAATCAAGAGATCTAGCCTACAAAGTGTTTTAGCTCTCTAAAATTACTTCTTCAGGCACAAAGGGTATGTCTACACAGTGAAGAAATGGGCTTGGGCTCCAGTCCAAGCTCTAGGACCCTGCAGGGTGAGAGGGTTCCAGAGCTTGGGCTCCAGCCTGGGCCCGGAAGTCTACACAGCAGTGAAACAACCCCACAGCCCGAGCCCCATGAACCTGAGTCAGCTGGCATGGGCTAACCATGAGTTTTTCTTTCCTGTGTAGACACACGCAAAGAGCCTGTGGGGAAAAAAGCAGGTATACAGATTTATTTCATTTGCTCAAAATAATTTCAGATATCAATTAAAACACAATCCAGACCACAAGCTACTTATCAATAAAACGTTTAAGGGCTTTGAACTAAAGTTACAAGACAATTATGGAAGCATAGGGTATGAAAATAAGGAATCAATACTCAAGTTTCAATACAGAACTACAGAGCTGAGACGTGTGGCTGAGAGCCTTGAAAAGCAACTCAGTTAAGGAATGTGACTTTCATCAGGCAAGTGGTGTAAGGGGAGGGAGTTCTAAATAGTAGGAAAGACAGAAGTTGAGGTATTGCTTTCAGGATGGATTATAACAATTTTGGTAAGCAATGAATTCCAGTCTGACACACAGCTATATCAAGATGCATGATTTATTATATTAAGAGGTAGTATGAATGATCTTGATATATTACTGCTCTGCAACCTTCCAACTCAGATTGACCAGGCACCTGCCCCACATATACTTTAATCATGTTTATTGGGAGATTTTATAGTGATGTACAATAGATACTGGAAGTGTGTACTAAGACAGGAGACTGCCTATACCTGTTTGGAGCGGGGGATGAGGCACAGATGATAAAACTGGTTTCAGCAGACGACACAGGTTAGGCCTCCTCACCTGTAAGCATTTTAGGGCTGAGTTCTAGTCTATATTTTTATAGCTACTAGTAAGTTCTGGATGTTATCTGAAATAAAGTAATAAAGACAGGATTTTAATGGAATTAAAAAAATTGTTCCCTGTAAGTGAAGAAGGGCTTGTCTAAGTTATAGCAGCCACATTTTTAGATCAGGAAAACAAACCTTCGTTCTGCCATAAGGTGCCACCGGACTCCTTGTTGATTCTGCCATATGGGAACTGACGATCTCTTAAAAATAGATCCGAGGCTTAATTCAATGTAACAAAGATTTTGTACTATCTGACTGGGTTAGTGTTTAGTACCTTTCATTGCTATATATTTCTGCAACTTCCCCAATAGCCATCTGCTTTTTTAATTTTGCCAACATATTGGTCACTGAAGTTAAACAAAAAATTTTAAACCAGACTACTGCTGCTTCCTCTCTCAATTTCTTAGTATTTAGTCTCTTGTGGTATCACCATTCCACTAGTTATCCCATCACAGACCTGCCACCTTGACTGGAAGCTAGTTTGTAATTTAAGACTATGAAAAAATAAATAAATCTTACTTTTGTCACTAAATACAGCAGATGAAACTACACATATGCAGGGAGCAGAAATGCTGAGTAAGATTCCATTGAGAAGTTAGATAGCCCAGAGTGTCTCAAGGTGGATACCCAAACGTCAGCAGACACATGAAAAACTGACTGTGCATGGTCACAAGTCTGATGGAGCTGGCGTCAGAACTCGGGGGTTCTAAGCTCCCTGTCTGGTGTGCTACCACATTATCTTCCATAGACTGGCCCAATTTTTTCCTCCAGCAGTGGGACCAAAACGGGAAGATACTTGCAGCCAGATCCCATAGCAGGCACTACAAATTGAAGGCCACCCAGAAGCATATTTCCCAGCTTCACTCAAAAAATAAAGGAAAACATGAAACTGATGCCTCACTGTGCAGCACAAAATCATTCTCCAGTTTGTGGGGAGAACTTAATGGGAAAAGGTTAACCAAAATAAAGATACAACGATGAGGCTAACATATTCTCTTCTAACAAAAATCTTAAGTATTTGCGCTGTTTGATATGTTTAATATGACAAGACCCATTATTGCTAGAGAATGAATGAATATTAAAAAGTTGAAGATGGCCCTTCAAGGTCTTCAGTGTAAATAAAGAGAGAATGAGTTTATCTGGCTCTAATCTCACTATCTTTAGTGAGCAAAAGAAAAGATATCAAGGTCGAAGTGAAAGCAAAAGACTTCTGCAGCTGCAATGGAATTTCATTCTACCACTGAACTCAGTTATTACTAAACAGACAAAAACAGCTAGTCTGAAACAAGAGTTGCAAATATTCCGCAATTAAGTATTCTGCTTCAAAATGCATTGCTGATTCTGAAAGTGACACTAGAGTGACAATGCAGGTAACTGGCATTCTCATGCTAATCATTACTCTGTGATGATCACTGAGTCCGACAGCATAGTTTGCTGTTCTGTTATAAGGGGTCTGTTAAAATGCATGCTCTGCAAAGGCAGGGTGTGTGCACGGGAGGAGGGGTGCACTTAAAAAGGTAAATGCACAATATATGTATTCTCTTTTCATTTGGTTGAGCACCATTTGGCTGATTAGGAACAATTAGCTCACAAATTTGACATAAACCCATCTTGCTCTGAAGAACTGTCAATAGAAATGTCTGAAATATGAAGCCATTTTTTATGCATTTTGATTTTGTAAATGAACCATCATAAACAACATCTGTCAGTTACCACTGCAATGTCAACCACTACAAACCAATCTGAAACTGTTCTTTACTCTACATACTAATGCACAGCTAAAGCTCATTAGTCACTAGATTCTGATGTTGTTGTGGCACATAAAACTAACACAGTCTATTTTACTCATACTTTTGAACTTGCCTCAACTGACCACTATATCACTAGGCCAAGGAAGAATCTATTTGTCTCTGTTTTCTTTCAGTGACATTCTTGGTGGAGTGAGAATGCACACTGAAATGTAATTCAGACACTATAAAAGTATGTTCTATTTGACAAGTCAAAGATTCAAAAACGTTTATTAACTTTCAACCAAGGAAGCCCTTCTCACAGCTGCCTTATGTTTGAGCCATTTCAATAATTCCCCTTTGCATTCTTCTCATGTAGCATGTATTCCTTTTGTGCAGCTATCTGACAGCAGTTTCAATTGCATTTGGCTAGAGCCCAGTGGCTTGCACAGAGACGAACTGGACAAGATAGATCTGAGTTGCTCTTATAAAAAACAACAACGCTATGTTTTAAGCCACAGAAATATGATGACACCATGGTAAAGCAAACGAGCTGCGTTTGAAAATATTTCTCCCATCTCAAGACACAGTTTATTGAACAGAATGTGCTGGGGTCAATACAGACTAGCTTAACATGTTCAAATTCAGTATAGAGAAGAGCACCATTTGAGCACCATTTTCAAACACAGATCATTTTTCAAAGGTTTACAGGACCTTCGACTTTACTGCCCCTCAGTAATCCTAATGTCTTCAGTAACTTTTTAAAAAAAAAGAGTGGAAATATAAAGAAAAAAACTGTCAACCTTGGCAGGTGAGCTCTCTGACCTACTTTGACAGTAGTCTAGTTTTCATCCATACTCTGGGTGTTTGTTTTTTAAACTAATCTTTTCCCAATAAGAGAAAAATTCTGCCTTCTAAGACTTACAAACTGGGGCACACAAACCAATTTGCTTGTACTACCTTTTCTGGCATTTGTCAATCATTTGTCTAGAAATATTGATTAAAAAAAATCCACACAAATTCTCCTTTAAGTCAAGAGTTAAAAGAAAAGGATAGCCTACTGCTGAGGTAGAACATTTTAAGTCACTGATAATAGTAAATTAAACTAATTTAAACAATACACATTGATATTAGCACTTAGCATTATGCAGTTAAAAAGCAACTCTCTTCATAAATATTGTTTTCAAATTAAACCACAACATTGGTTACATCATATAAGGGTAACAATGAAAATATTTTTATGCTATGTATAAAAGACAAAGCAAGATAAAATATTCACATTTGATATTTTAGGCATTTACCAACAAAAGCTCAGTTCATAGTCACAACCCAGATTTCCCTGAAGTTCCTGTTTTTCACCCTTTTTTCCAGCTAGACTAGAGGATGAACAGATCAAATGACATGCCTTGGGGAGTAGGAGTGAGGCAAAATGAAGGATGTGTGTGTCTATATTGTTTTTATTCATTATGCTTCCCACCAGTGCAACTACATTGGTGATAGCAACAGTGAGTACTCTACTGTAGACAAGTAGGTATCCGAGAGCTGAACTTATTCCTCTATTCTAAACTCTGGAGAATGTGACATCCATCTAGGTATTGTTTAGGTAATGCATCAAAATACTCAAAAGACCAATTACTTGGCAAACCTTGTCATTTCCAACAATATGCAAAAAGCACTGAATCTAACTAGGAATAGAATGAGGTTTCCCATTTAGAAGTCAGATTTTCAAAGAAACAGAGTTCATTTGTAACAGATAAGGGAAAGCATGGTGTTCCAGTCCAGTATTTTGGAAGAAATTGTCCCATTACCAAATCTCTTACTGTTCGGAGTATTTCTGGACAGAATGGTAAGTGGTTGTCAATAATCACCAGTAATTTATGGAGAACTACACAGTAGTCCACATGCATTAAACTGTTTGTGAAACCAAGCAGTGAGGGATTTGGGTTTGGTGTGAATGCAGGTGGTTCCCTAAACGGACATCTAAAAAGTGGTCTGAAAAATTAAAGTTGGAAAGCCACTGAATTAGCATCATGGGAAACAATCCAGTTTCTTCTTCTTTCTTGTCATTTCCCTATTCTGGGTCAGCAACATTTATAGCCTTCTTCTAAAACACATGATCATATGCCAGATTGATCTCTCTGAGGTCAGCTGCTATCCAGTCCACATACCGAGTCTTTGGTCTCCTTCCATCCATGATCATTTCAAGAGCCATCCTACAGATATAGCTTTCAGATCTCTACTGGATATGCCCATAGCACAATAGCCTAGCCTCCCTCAGCTTGTCTTCAACTGGAGCAACCTGCATTAGGCCTCTCACAACTTCATTTTATTTCCTATCACAGAGCATTTGACCATCTCAACATCTTCATTTACATGATGGAAAGATTACTAGAAACAATCCAGTTTATTGTACAGATTTCCATGGAGAAGGCCTAAATTCCCTCAAGTTTGCAAGTGTTCAGATCTCAGAGGGTGTCTTATTTAGGTACCTCTCAAATCATTAAACTAAATATAATTTCTCAACAATTTAAGTAACTAAAGATATTTAATAAGGAGCAACTATAAGAACAGCCATAGTGGATCAGACCACAGGCTCATCTAGCCCAGTATCCTGTCTTCCAACAGTGGCCAATGCCAGGTGTCCCAGGGGAAAGGACTAGAATAGGTAATCATCAAGTGATCCATCCCTGTCACCCATTCCCAGCTTCTGGCAAACAGAGGCTAGGGACACCATCCAGGCCCATCCCAGCTAATAGCCATTGATGAACCTATCCTCCAGGAACTTATCTAGTTCTTTTTTGAACCCTGTTATATTCTTGGCCCTCACAACATGCCCTGGCAAGGAGTTCCACAGACTGACTGTGCATTGTGTGAAAAAATACTTCCTTTTGTTTGTTTTAAACCTGCTGCCTATTAATTTCATTTGGTGACACCCCCCCCCCGACCCCCAGTTCTTGTGTTAGGAGGAGTAAACAACACATCCTTATTTACTTTCTCCACACCGGTCATGATTTTATAGATCTCTATCATATCCTCCCCCTTAGTTGTCTCTTTTCCAAGCTGAAAAGTCCCAGTCTTATTATACTCTCCTCATATCCAACCTGTTCCATACCCCAATCATTTTTGTTGTCCTTTTCTGATTTCAATATATCTTTTTTGAGATGGGGCAACCACATCTGCACGCAGTATTCAAGATGTGGGCATACCATGGATTCATATAGAGGCAATATGATATTTTATATTTATTATATATCCCTTAATGATTTCCAACATTCTGTTCATTTTTTTGACTGCCGCTGCACGAGTGGATGTTTACAGAGAACTATCCACAATGACTCCAAGATCTCTTTCTTGAGTGGTAACTACTAATTTAGACCCCATCATTTTATATTTATAGCTGGGATGATTTTTCCAATAGTGGGCTTAGTTATTGGATGCCTTGTTATCAAGGAAACAGAATGTCTATTCCATGAGAGAATGTGTTGTTGATCACTGGTTTTATTTTGCAAGTTCCCTGCTTACAAGAGTCAGCAATAAAGTGGAAAAAAACAAAAAATACAAGAACAGAAGCCACATCAGCGGCCTTCCAGATTGCTCAAGAGTTGGAAAAACACAGCAGTTGGCCCCTTCACAATTTTATCAAAACAGGGGAAAAAGTCAGCCTTCCACTGAAGACCAAATTAGCTGCACAAAGCAAGAGACTGCCACTGAAAAGACTGTGGTGCATAAGATGTGTGTAATGCTCCTTTACGTAAACATTAATACTTTCCATCTTCAGCCAACTGATCCCTCCAGGACTACCTATCCTACAGGAGTAAGTCCACATCATACTGCCTCTCCCGCACTCCAAGAAGGCAAAGCGTAACAAACCCAACCTGTAGGCACAGAGCATATAAAAAATTGGCAGCCAAGGATGGGAGAAAGCTCTCTTGCTCCCATTTCTCAAGAATGCTGCCAATCCTCCTCCACTGATTAACCTTATGTTTCTGGAGAGCGGCAGTCTCCTTCACCAGATTTTTTTGCCCATCCTTTTGGCAGGACTGATTGTTTAAATTTTCAGTTTATCCCACTCCTTTGTTTTCTTCCTCCTTGAAGAACAGAAATCATCTGAAGGAGCTTGTTTTGGGAGACGGATCCTTGAAGATTTCTCCCTCCAGTCACATATCAGATAAAAGAGAAACAGCCCCATAGTACAGCTTTGGGATTAAAAAAGCAATAGATCACAAAATACTTAGTTAATTCACGGACACATCCCAGTCAACCTCAGATCCATAATCCTGATTGCCAGTAAAGTTAATCTAGCAAAGGGAAGGGAATGATCATAGGGGACTGCATGATGCTTAGTTAGTCCATTTATCTAGTGGTTAGAGCAGAGACCTAGATTATATTTCCAAATTAGCTTAGACAGACATATTTTAACTGCTCTGTGTATCAGTTTCTCTCTCTGTAAACTGGAGATGACTTCTAATACAGACCCAATCTTTGTAAAACACAAGAGTCTCAGATGAAGTGTCTAAATTATGCTGTATTCCACAAACAGTGTCAAGGGTATTGTCAAGGTTCCTTCCCCACTCTGAACTCTAGGGTACAGATGTGGGGACCTGCATGAAAGACCTCCTAAACTTATTCTTACCAGCCCAGGTTAAAGACTTCCCCAAGGTACAAACTGTGCCTTGTCCTTGAACCCTATGCTGCCACCACCAAGCGTGTTAAACAAAGAACAGGGAAAGAGCCCACTGGGAGACGTCTTCCCCCAAAATATCTCCCCAAGCCCTACACCCCCTTTCCTGGGGAAGGCTTGATAAAAATCCTCACCAATTTGCATAGGTGAACACAGACTCAAACCCTTGGATCTTAAGAACAGTGAAAAAAAAAATCAATCAGGTTCTCAAAAGAAGAATTTTAATTTAAAAAAAAGGTAAAAGAATCACCTCTGTAAAATCAGGATGGTAAATACCTTACAGGGAAATCAGATTCAAAACATAGAGAATCCCTCTAGGCAAAACCTTAAGTTACAAAAAGACACAAAAACAGGAATATACATTCCATCCAGCATAGCTTATTTTACCAGCCATTAAACAAAAGGAAATCAACACATTTCTAGCTAGATTACTTACTAACTAACAGTTGTAAGGCTGCATTCCTGAACTGTTCCTGGCAAAAGCATCACACAGACAGACGAACCCTTTGTTCCCCCACCTCCAGCTTTGAAAGTATCTTGTCTCCTCATTGGTCACTTTGGTCAGGTGCCAGCAAGGTTATCTTAGCTTCTTAACCCTTTACAGGTGAAAGAGTTTTGCCTCTGGCCAGGAGGGATTTTATAGCACTGTATACAGAAAGGTGGTTACCCTTCCCTTTATATATATATATGACAGGTATGCTCCCCAATCCCTCAGAATCAGTAGTATGCTCTGCTCATGGAGTACAAGAAGGCCTTAGCACATCCACGGACTAGGAACTGTGCAAAGAAGATCCTTTAACCTGGAAAGGCCCCTTAAACAGTTCAGCAGCGTACTTTCTATATTAATAAATGTGTTGAGTTTAATGCTAACAAGATAAAACCTTGGAATTTTTGTGTGCATACACACATGATTTTTCTTAGGTGCCATATAGCAGAACAGAGCACACTTATCCAAAACATGAGAGCGTAATGAGAAGTTATCAGGCTACATTACGCTACAGTATTTGACAGCAAAAATAATAAGCGTCTAGTATTTTAGACAAAAATGGGACAATTTGCCTTTGTGCCTCATACCACATGCTCCAACGTAACTCTCAGCAGACCCATAACAATAGCATTTATAGTCTATGAAAACCTAATAAAAGTACTAGGTGGCCACAGTATCCATAGGAAGACTAGGGTTTTGCCACTGTAAGTTTTCTAAAATCCACTAATGCAACTGAAAGTAACTTACAGTTTCGTTACTATAGAAATGCAGAGATCCAGAAAGAGTTTTGTTTAACCTTTATATCACAGCTGCTATAAGAGTTATCAGCTTTCTGATACAGCAGTCTGGCCACACTTGTTTTGTGTCAGTCAATGGTGTAAGGGTCAATCGGTAAGACTTTGACCCTCACCATAAACCTGTATTTATTTATGTTGCCAACATGGTTGAGTTTGCTAACATCTGAGAAGATAATTTCCTCTACTTCCTTTTCTTAAAAAGGAAGAATATCCTGTTTTATTATATTAAGTCACAATATAATAAAAATTACTATAAAATAATCAACTGTTGCTTTTACAGAAGTAGGTGTTAAGTTAGTTTGAGCTCAGCATAACGAAGCGACAGCATAAAATCTGCCCTTGGCTGGAACTCAAACCTCTGATTATCTACCACTAATAGGGCAAGATTACAGATTTTAATAAACACTCCAATAGTTTGATTTTCACAGTGGTTGTGTCTTCTTCAGTAAGAGTCCAAATGTCTTTCACTTATCTCTACGCATACTGCCAGAGTAGTGGCTGGATTTAATATATTTTTGCCATCTGTCCTAAAGATATGAGATGACCAATACGTTGCCAACTCATGACTTTACCATGTGTCAATATTTGTTGTTTCTTAAAACCCCAGATCCTGGATTCATATAATTAAGTGAGAATTGCCATTTTTAATTTAGAAAAAAATTTCTAGCCCTCATGGTTGCAGAGAAGTTTGGAAATATAATCTATCTGTACACAAATGGCTCAAAAAAATCAAAAAAGCCCAAACATTATTATTGGCTTAAAATCCAGAAATGTAAGAAAACCTCATGGTGATTTTTTTGGGGCCTGACTCATGATTTTTGAACACTTGGAATTGGCAATGTTAGATAAACTTGGAAGTGGCTATTCAAAATAATGACCTACCTGAAAGGAGTAATATGCCTGCATCTCACCTTTAGTTAATTTTAAGATTCCCCTCCAACCTCCCAAATACTACTTTTCGCATAAAGTTGTAATGCTGATGAAAGGTTTTGTCTCAAAAAAGCAGTGCTCTGGTTATGGTAGGCTCTCTCCCCTTCCTCTTTCCCTCCCCCACCCCAAAGCTCATCACAGTTTGTGTACTGTAATCATTTTCTCCTCCAGATTTTCCTTTTAACCTGAATATTTTAAAAACACTTTCTTATATATTTCAGGAGTCCAATTCAATCAAAATAGGTCATCAACAAACTAATACAATTCATGCAAAGACAACAGATTTCTGATTACTTGTGTATCAAACAAATCTTGTAATTATGCTAGATTTCCAGGTAGGAGTGATAATATTGCTATTCCATTTCTATAGTTACTCTTGTACAATTACATAGCCAAACTTACTTGGAAGCTTGCTGTTATGTCCATTACTACTTTCACTGTGTCCTTACATATGTCAACATTTTATTAGTATTTGTTGACTATTTATGAACATTTAGAATTAATGTTTTTCTGCTCCGTTGGCATTTTATAACATCATTTGTACATGCCATCTCAAGAACAATGCCAGACATACTCAGAACCACCATTCCGATTCTCTGCGCACAATATGCCTATTAATTTCAGTTTTGGCTATGCTGCTGCTGACATCCTCTTGGGTGCCTGAGAAAGGGCATGCACCAAAGTAGAAACTGACTATGAGAAGTGCTTTCAAGGGCACCAAAAACTGAAAAGAAAATATTTATCCCTTATTCTTTCATGTATAATAATCAGAGGTTACTATTACAAAATTTATTTTAATTGGACGCTGTATGATTGGATCCTTTTGCTGAACTGAGGTAATAATTTGATCCAAAAATGTTATTGACTGATGAGGCTCATGGGACACTTCAGAACTATACTTACATGAGCTACTAAGCTAAAAGATATTGGTGTATCCCCACTGAAGTAATGTTGATGCCTGTTAAGTAGTTTAAAATGTTATTAAAGGCAAACAACATGATTCAGCAATGGACGATTAACTACTTAGCAAATAATTATGTCTCAGAACATTATTATACCATCATTCACGCAGGTATTATACTGTCATTCACTCTAAGACCATAGAATGGTATGTCAAAACAATAACATCAATGCCGACAGAAATGTTGACCAAACAATCCAGTGAACCAATACAAAGATTCCAATAACTGTGGGTGGGGGAAACTAAAATGACTATTCAATACTGATTGCTATTCTTCTGGTGGGAGGAAGGTGTTTCTTTCTGTAAAGCCTCCTGAACATTAACTATTTGCCATCAACTACTTTATGTGGTGTGAAATTGTCAATGTCACTAAATCACCACAGAAGGGTCATGACATGGCATTGAAGAGACCCTGTGACACAAGTCAACTTGCTTGAAAAATAAACATCCCCAAACTCCATGGCACAAAGAGAAAATAAAAGACAATCCCAGAGCAATACCAGCTAGGATTGTGCTCAAACACCATCTAAATAGGTAATTACAGTAACGCCTCACTTAAAGTTGTCCCGGTTAACATTGTTTCCTTATTAGGCTGCTGATCTATTAGATAACATACTCATTTAAAGTTGTGCAATGTTCCGTTATACGGTTGTTTGGCTTGTCTAGCTCCGCCTGCCCAGTGTTCCAGCCGGGGAGCTGGGACACAGCATGGGGGCTTACCCCACTCCGCCCACCCAACATTCCAGCCAGAGAGAGGGCAAGCCCCTAACCCTGCTCCCGGGCAGGAGCGTGGGGCGGGTGGAATGGGGCAAACCCCCCACGCCCCAACTGTTCTACGCCCCTGCATCAGCCAAGCTTCACAATCATCCCTGGTGAGTACAGCATTAAATTGTTTAAAACTGATACTATAATGTATATAATGTCTTTTGTCTGGTAAAATTTTTTTCCCTGAAACCTAACCTTCCCCTTCCCCTTTTACATTAATTCTTATGGGGAAATTGGATTAGCTTAACACCGTTTTGCTTGAAGTAGCATTTTTCAGGAACATAACTACAATGTTAAGTGAGGAGTTACTGTATATGCCAGAGTATAAGAGTCATTCACTAAATGTTAATTCAATAATCTTAGTACTGCTAACCCTAAGCATTAAAAAATCATGAGTTAAACCCAAAAAAGTCAGATTAAGTAAAATATGATTTTTTTTAAATTGGGGGGGCTCTTTTTTTGCCTTCTGGTATTTGAGTCATTAAAGTTTACTAGAGTCCAGATTTCTCTGCAACCACAAACTTCCATAAATGATTTTTTTTCAAAAGCAAAGGGCCTCAGGTGACCACCTGACTCCCATAGTTGGAGCTTTATGAACATAGAACAAGACTTGTGATAAATCATGAATGTTACCAGTCTCAACACCCTTGTGAGGTAGGGAAGAGGGTCTCAGCCCCATTTATGGGCCAGGAACTGAGGCATGGGACGGTTTAAGTGACTTGCCCGAGGTGTAGAGTGACCAGATAGCAAGTGTAAAAAATCAGGACGGGGGTGTGGAGGTAACAGGAGCCCATATTAAAAAAAAACCCCAAATACCAGGACTCTCCCTATAAAATCGGGACATCTGGTCACCCTACCAAGGTCCCACGAGAAGACGGTGGTGGAACCAAGAATGACTCCAGATCACCCAAGACCTTAACCACAAGACCATCCTTCTCTTATTGGCAGGACGTCACCCAGGGCCCCTCTGAGCCTGAAACCCTTGTGGGAGGCCACCAGGGACCCCTCCCCTGGGTGAAGCGGCGGTGACTGGGGACCTCGCCTGCAGGGCGCTGCGGACGGGACCAAGGCTCCTACCCCCTGAACTCTGACTCTACAGGCTGCCCCGGACGGCGAGTTTTAACGGCCCTCCTATTCTTACAGCCCGACAGCTCCAGGGGCTGCCCCACGGAGCAGCGAGCCGCTGACATTCTCACACTCACCCAGCACGCAGAGCGAAACGCCGCCGCCACCTCAGGCGGTTACACGCTTCCGGGAAAAGGTGACACCCTAACAACAGACACACCCATTGGCCTCTTAGGCCCCTCCTTCTTCGCATGCTATTGGCGCGTAAGCCGCTCTTTTCTCCCGACCTCTCATTGACTCGCTCCCGTGTCGCTCAAGTAGGGTTGCGGCAGCGTTCCAAATCGCGGCTCTTCTCTGCGATCTGCCCCTCCCCGCATCTGGTGCGGCTCTTCCGTTCTGTGCGCTCTCCTCCCCGCACGAATCTCCGCTCCGCTTACCTCATCTCTCCCCAGTAGCTCCTCCCCCAATGGTTCTCCCCTGAGCAGTTCCCGCCTCTCTGGGCCTTGGTGATGGACCCAGAACAAGGGTGACCTGGGGGTGGTGCCCTGCTGGCCCCTAAGCCCAGCAGGCCCAGGAAGCTTTGCAAAGCAGAGGCAGATGGAGCATGGCTGCTGGGAGTCATCTCACACACCCTCTCTGTGCTGACTAACTTTGAGCTCTGGGAAGTTTGTTCAGGTGTAATGAGCTCCAGGCCTGATTGTCCATTGCATGACCCCCCTTTTATGTCACCTCAGCATGCAGATATGGCCCTTCCGGAATAGCCCTGGTGTCAGGGCTCTATGCACCTGCCACACTCCCCTCAGTTGTATGTGGCCAGGGTGGCTGTGGTCCAGCTAGTCTCATTTGCCAGAAAGGCTCCTTGCGTCCCCCAGCCACATTTGAGGAGCCCTGAACTTTCTTTGATCTGGGAACTGGGCAGGACCTCGGTTTATCCCAAAATGGGAAAAAAGAGAGGGGGCTTTGTCCTCAGTTACAAACTCAGATCAAAACACAACATTGCCAGAATTCATAATCCCTTGATGATTCTACCTGGAACTGCAGGTTTAAACAAGGATGGGGTAAACTGAGCTGTTCACCTACCCAACTTGAAATAGTGACTCAAGGAATTTACCATGTGGGGCTTTCAAACAAGATCTTAAACACTTAGGTTCTGCCTGCTTTTCTGGGCAGATAATGGCAGCAGCATGGCTTCAGTTGACCTTCAGCTGTAAATTCAGACTGCCTTCTGGCGGAGCCTCCAGGAGAAGATAGTAGTAAAAGCACTGACTGCTCTCTGAGGGTTAATACCTATCCCATGAGGATAAATCAAGCCCCGTATATAGAAGGTATGAAAACAGTTCTTTAATATGAAGCACTATGAAAGGAAAAGAGCTTCCAAAATAGTAAGAGCTATTTGTGCTATTACATCTAAAGCAGGATGTTAGGCTGATATCCACAGTAAAACTTCAACATGCATAAATGTAGAGAAAAATAGATTTCAGTTTTGAGTTTCCAAGATGTTATTTAAACACAGCTTTTCAAATTTAACATAAGGCAAGTTACACAAGTCTATCAATCTGTGTGGCTCTGCAACTGATTAGTTAATTGTACAATTTTTGAAGTCAAGGAGAGGTGAGAGCACACAGTGCCTGACAGCAGTTACACAGTAACGTGCAGCATTAAGGCCAAAGATTGTTTCAAAAAATCTATTGCATTCCACTGGGTTTTATTTAACATATTTATAGATCTAGCAGATCATTTTGACATTAAGCAGAAGAAATCTCTATTGGGGAGTAATGTCTTAGAAAATGCTTTAGAATGGATGATTAGAGTACAGTAAAACATGTCATAAGCTATCACTTGAGAGACCAACCATATTGGTTGTTTACCAGAGGTGGATCTATAATAAAGGACAAATAAAATATGCTGAGATACTTTAAGGTAGTCTTTTAAGTCAGGAGGTTTCTTAATAAGGATGGTACCTTGAATAGGTTTGAATGTAATTTGAACGAATTGTGTTCCATGGAGACTTGATATTTTGTCTTTGTGATAGTTTGGTCATGTTTTTCTATTTTAGCATTTTGATGTGGTATCCCTTCCCATAATAAGACTATGTTTTTGTAAGATGCTAATAAGATCTTTTAGTTAAGGTATCTAGGGCAGCAGTTCTATCTTGTTGAAAGTATTTAACCAAATTATAAATGCTTCTTTGCTTGATACCTATTAAAAATCCTCAGATGTTAAGGCTCTGCATGTCTTCAGTAGAAGTTGCATCCCTGGAGAAGAGGAAAAGGCAAATTCTCTATGGGTTTGAGAACATAGATAACTGTGTTGGCTTTCACTGATAAGCCACATATTTGCCTGTTTTCTACACATTTGAAAAATTTGATTAGTTTTACTGTGCCATTTGAAGATTTTGTTTAAGGAGCTTTCCCAAAAGCAGACCATTAAGGGGTAGCTAGATGTAGTGGGGCTATTGCCTATTTAATCCCCTGCTTCTACTTCCTGTGCCTATAGTAATTTCTTTTCTCCCTCAAAAGCTCTAGTTGCTCTTATGTCCTTTGTTAACCCCCCGTCTTTTCATTTAGCTTCTATTACTAACCAAATTACAATAGTTCATTCTCAAGTGGATATTGTTCACCTGTTTGTTTTGAGTGCATTCAGTGAAAGAAGTGGTGGAGAGTCCAAGGAAGGGGTCCATAGGCCACTGGTGGTCTGTGGAGCACTTGCTGGTTGTCTACAGAACTGAATGGTCACATGGTTCTTCCTGCTTATTTCTAGATGTTTCATTACATTAAAAGAGCTAAAAGAATATATTATACTTTCCTAATTTTACAGTAATTGCCTATATGGAAAATTATAGCCACAAGGGTGTTACATAATTGCAAATGTGAGGGGAAATGTTTCACAAAACTGCGATTGAGAGAAGATGTGGCCTGTAGGCTGTTGCGAGGCTTCTGCTGAATAGGTCACTTGACACTGATAGTTTGGTTAAGTTGATCCTACAAGCACTATGTACATAAGTCCTACTGAAGCCAAGGGAAATTCCAGAGGGCTCTTACAGAATCAGGCCCATTATTTAGTACAGATTTTACCCACCTGCAAAGTTATAATGACACTGTTGTATTTCACAAGGGTTTTGTCAAGAAGACTGAGATTTTCAGAGGTGATTAGTGGTTTTGGGTTCCTCCATTTTGGGTTGCCCAATTTGACAGCAGGAAAAAAGGGCCCAATTTTTCATGGGGTGTCAGATTCAGCACCCAAAACCTGAGACCATCAAAAGTCATGTCAGTCTGAAAATGTAGGTCTAAGGGATAAATTTTCAGGAGGTAGGATTCACTTTTTTTGAAGCTATAAATTTTGAAGTGTAGATGCATCTCAGGTGCTTAGAACCACATGTACCGATATTTTCTTATACTGTACAGATGCAAACTTCCAGCAACTGCAAAAAGAAGTTCAGCTTCAGCCCATCTAAAAATTAGCTTGGGATGGAGGTTCTTGGGGAGAACAAGAAGATCTGGTTTTGATTTCTGACTGACAGAGAATTCCTACGGGACTTTGGGAAAGACATTTACCCGAACAGATATTCTGTAACTAAGGCCCCAATCCTGCAAAGTGCTTTTACTAATATGTAGTGCCATTCATCCAGAGATCACATCTTGAAAAAGGCAAAACTCATGGAGGTGAATGGGAATTTAGCTGAATCAGGAGAGCAGTATTGAGCCCAAAATGTATAAAGCAGTTAATACATTCAAATGAAAGGTTCTAAATATATCAATCATAATAAAACTTGGGTCCAGTTTATAATGTTGCCAGCTCCTGTATTTTGTTGCACGATGCAATATCTGGCATTCCTTATAGCCCCAACTCTTGAATTTGTGTTGCAAGAGAATCTCTGCTTTCGTTTGAAAAAGCAAGTCTCATGGCTGGCGGGAAAGCTTGAAGATGTGATAAGTGAAATGTAAAGGCTTAAAAAAAGGGCAAACAACCATACATTTGTTTAAAAATCATGAATTTTTAAAAGACTGATTTTTGGCTAAATATTTGAATGTTTGGACTTGGTGATGCTGAGTTTATGTATTATTCTGGTGCCATAAATCCTTGCACAACCAATCCTGTATCTTGGCACTCAAGTCTTTCACTGAAATCAATGCAGATTTGGGATATCTGAATGCAAGATCAAGCTCCTCTTTGTTTGGCTGTTTAGACTTTGGGGCTAAAAGTTCTTGCTGTCCGGATGTCATGTTTCCTTTTCAGTTTGTTACATGTGCTTTAGAATCTGCAAAGTGTAAATCTATAGTGCTTCAGAAGAATTTTTAATTCCATGTTTTGTTTTGATTTTTTGTTAATCACCATGGTATTTCAAGTGATTAAACAAATTAAGAACATTAAATCATCATGTATTCCCAAACGGAATGGGACCAGTGAACTTCTCTCTCACTCCTAGGGGAGGCTAATTCCACTTTGACGGACGTTCATGCTGTCCAATGCCAAACTGCGCTGGCAGCCAGTGACCAGACTAGAAGAACTTCACCAATGAGATAGTCGTTGCTGGGTTTAACAAAACAAAGATGCCCAATGGGAAAAATCATGGCTAGTGAGGACTGCGTCGTTTTGTTTGCTGACTGCAGACGGACAGCTGCGAACTAGGGGGCAAGAAGCAGCCGTAGCAGGACCATTTTCTGGATTTGGAGCACAATTCAGCTGTTTTCTACCCCATCCCCGCTGCTCCCAGCACAGACACACTAATCAGCCTTGCTGTCCTTAAAGGAGGGAGGGAAAACCTGAATTCCTGTTTCCATCACTCAGTATTTTTAACCCCCACCAAAGTTTTACTGATAAGAAAGGATGAACGCCCCCACCCTATAATAGAGTTGGAAGGATGAATAGGAGTGCACGTTAACTTACAAGATCCAACTGCGTCTCTGGTGGGCATCTTATTGGGGGTCTTTTTGAAAGGGCGTGGGAGAAATTAGGCGTTATACAAACTTTACAGTTGACTGTTTAAATGTAAGCCCTGCGGGGCGGGGGGCAGGGTTGCACAAAAACCCTTTAAGAACAGACATTATTCTTCAGCCTCTTTTTTGAGGGCGGGGGGAGTAGACTTTTGGGGAGCGCTATAAGGAAGGTTGTTTCTCCGTGAGAGATGAAGAGCGCCAGACGCTGGATGTGGGAGTGGAAGACCCTATAGAAAGATAATGGCAGCAAGTTTATTTGTCTTTTAAAAAGAAGGAATCCTAACTGTGTATTTTAAAAAGAAAAGCAGCAAAAAAGGTAAATGCAAAAAAGGGTTAAACACTCCTTCTATTCCCCCCCCTCCCCCCGCGCGCCTTTGGATAAAGATGTTTTCTTGAATACCCTTTGTAAATGAGGAGGGAGGAATTTGGAGGTGGGAGGGAGGAAATTCAACCCGAGTCGGATGCATCTACTATGTTGGCTTGGTGGGTAAGAAGGGAATTGAATCTGAATCCGACGTACCCATTGTGATCTCTGGAGAGGAATTTATGAGTTGGGGGATGGAAGGAAATGCAATTTAAATCGAATGCACCTACAGCGCTTTTTCTGGGGTCGGGGAATGAGTGAGTAGCAGGCAGTGGGGATCTTAGAGGTGTTTTCTGTTTCTGGAAAATGAAAAGGGAAAGAGGAAGAGGTTTGGCTGATCTACTGCCGATCAATTGCTGAGTATTTTATTTAAGAGGGTTTGTTTGTTTTTTGGTACACCCGCTTCCTTGTGATCCTGTGAAGCCAGAAGAGGCAAGGAAAATATGCTGAGGACAGAAATAGAAGAAGAGATGGTGAGCAGATCTTTGGGCTTGGGGGAGTGAATGGACTGTATCACAGTCTTGTATCACAGATCTTGCAGGGTGAGGTGAATTTAGGATGACTTTGCATCAGGGTTGCAGACTAGCTTTGTTTGTTTAAGGTTGCAGTTCAGGCTTGAAATAATACATATTTGTTTTTCCTGTGATATACAGTGAGGAGCTGATTGATGTGAATGGCTAAAATGGCTAAAATTACAAATAGCCACCACACACATGCAAACCGTAAATAAACCAATACTGTGTTAATTCTGCAATATGATGAGCATCTCTTGTCATAGAGGGAAGTCATTTCTCAGATTATTTGTGGCGTGCATAGGAGATGAGCCTCTTGCTTTGTAAAAAAGAGCACAAAAAACTAACCTTTTTATTTTAAATAGTGAAATGATTAAATCCTCTTACAGCCTTACCATCCGAAGGAATTATTTTTACTTTGCATTTTTCTCTACAGTATTACTTTGCATAGTTATAAGCTAATGTTTCCAAAACTTGAGCAACTCTTTAAAATGTTCAGATCAAGCATATAAATGGCAGAGATCTCTTTTCCCATATTGTATTGTATTTGATGGATTCTTCTAAAACATTTATTTCTCAGGTTTTATAATGTACTCTTGTGCCTAGTTATGGTGAACTCCAGCTTTTGTTCTTAGCATGTTCAAAAAATACTAAGCTGAATTTTGCACAAGTAATGTCACTTCATGGTCCAATGTTATTAATCTTTTTAAACATTGACTGTATGACATCTACAAATTGGTGAATAAATATTTTTTCCTTAATGTAGTGAGGATTTTTTGTGGTAAAATTCCTGATCCCAAGTGATAAAATATTGACATTGGCTGATAGTATCTTCCTATGGATGCAATGCTGCAGTCTGCACCTGTTTCAGCTTCTATAGATTTAAAGAGATATCTTACTTACAAAACTGGAGAAATTTTATGTTGTGCAGGAATGGAACCTGACATTTTACTGTCTCTGAAAAATGTTAGAAGAAACTGGAATAAGGAAAAAATGAAGTTTCATATGGAGTCTGCTTTGGAGCAAATTAGGATTTGTTACATATGCAGTGCTAGTTTAATATATGATGTCTGAAGAAATTGGAAGGCTGGATAATTCAGTTTCTACAGGAAAGCAACTTGTGATCTACATTATGATCCCAATAATGCAAGATATTTAGATGGATGGTTGTTAAATTTATTTTAAGCGACATCTCTGTAAATGGTTGTCTGAAATATTTAAATTATATGCCCCATTAGGCAAATGGGTTTCTTTCCCCTGCCTGGCTAGAGGAATGTATATGGTGGGCAAGGTTGAGAGGAACAATACAGTTTGACTGTATAGTTATATCCCCATGTTTTGTATAATGATGCTTAGGCTTTGTTTTATTTGACATTGGTTGTTATCCCTACAAAGTTGCCTTTGCTGATTTGATATTATTATTATATGGTTCCTCTCGACATAAATAACTAAAGCAGTGGATTTAACCATAGATTTGACCTGATATTTAAAGGTAATTGATGAAAAATTGTTTCCCATTGCTTGTGGTTTTCATCTGTTCATTCAAAATTCCTGCAGTGGAATTTTGTTTCAGTAATTCTTTATTATTGAAAGGACCAATAAGTTAGCAAAATGCAGAGTTATTTACAGGATATACCATTTGTCAGTAGTGTACTGGCAGAGAGTAGAATACTTCATTTTAGTTGTACTTTTTATTTTGTACAAGCTATAATGAAGACTGACATTTTATCCTAGAAGTTCATGTATATGCATATTACAGTTATATAAATGGAAGCACCTAAATCTTATTTTATGTAAAGCAATAAACACTATTTCTGCATTGTTTCCGGTAGATTTAAATTTGCATATGAAACTGTATACTATCAGAAAACCTGTCGGAACTGTTGTACTACCAGATTTATAATTTGCTGCTCTTAATATTTTATTATGTGGGTATAAATCGTTGATGCAAATGCTGTAAACAAATGCCTTTATAGCTAAGAGTGAGACTACATTTAGCTTATCCCCTTCCAATTTAAGGGAAGTATGACAGCATGTTATACAGTGGATTGCTTTAGTAATAACTATCAGTGTAATCTCCAAAGCAGAAGTTCCAATCAGATATTGCACTCCTTCCCCTCTCATCTGCATAGGAGATCAAGGGCCAAATTCTGTTATATTAGTATAGATTGGATTCAGTGATCACTCTGGGTTTACACCAGTCTCATTGAAAGTAGATTCGAGCTCTTAGTCTTTATTCTAAATTCATATCTCCTTGTAGTTCAGAAGAGTCAGTAATCAAAGAATATTTATCTTCCTAACACAAAACACTTAGGATGCATGCAATTAGACAAACATTGCATTTTCTCCAAAAAGTAGATAGAAATATGATATTGCTATAACATGAAAAACAAGAAAAAAGATATCTTGAGGTATTCTCCTATTAAGTGACAGAGTAGGTATGATTGACATATGTCATGTAATCGATAAGTAAGGCTAAGATTTCGGCATGGGTAATTTTAGTCAAAGTAAGGGACAGGATATGGATAATAAACAATAAATCATGGAAGCCGGAGCCCTACCGCTTGAGGCTGACAGCTGGAGCCCCGTCTCCCAGGACTGAAGTTACAGAGGTCATGTAAAATCACGGACTCTGTGACCTCCATGACCGACCCATAGCCTTATCGATAAGCACAACCATGTATCTCACCTATCTTTGGAAAGCAGTGGAATTTGACCTGCTTATTAAAAATAGGTCTTTCCCCATCCATTTGAAAGAAGCCAAAATAAGACTGAAAAACAGTGGCACATGCATTTCATTTTCTATTAGCCCTTTCCACTTCCTCAACAACCAAAACCAGACAAGCCACAAAACCCCTTCAGGTTCCATTATACCAGGGTTCTAACATCTGTGATCTAGCTCAGGATGAATCTGTGTGAAGTATCCCATAAGACTGGGATATGTAAAGGAATCATATTCCTTTTGTTATCTATTTCTCTGCAATGTTTTAGGAGCAGGCAGCAAAATGTAGTAAGCTCCAATTTTTTGAAAAGCTGGCAGAGAGCCATTTGGCAATCAGATTTTCACAAAATGGCCTTTTGGTGTGCACAAATAGCTTATAATTTAATGTTAAATGAACAGCATCTATTACCCTTCATTGCTTTATAGACATAGTTAGTACACGAGACAAAGTATCTTTTCTATAGTCTTGGTTACATTCATTGACTGCCATTGTTTCATTGAAGTTTTCTAGTTTGACCCACAAATACGCATGTCCCTTCCAGTACTTAAGGGTTAACTCTAAGAAATCGTGGGGAAAATGGTGGAGAGGAGAATGCGGAACCGTGGGGAAAATGAATGAGGGCCCCTAAATTATTTTATTCTATTATAAAGGACACTTTAGTTTTCTTAATCTAGTTACTGAATTCCGACTCCTACTAAGAACCAACTGAATACATCTTCTGGTAAGACTTGTCATTACTGGGAGTGTATCACTGTTGGTACTGTCGTGGTCAGCCTGTGAAAATAAATCTAACTACTGAAGGCACTATCATACCACTAAACATTGTGTATTTTGGCTTATCAACTTACCGATTTTAATTCATTATTGTAGTGTTAAATTATGTTAAAAAGGATTCAGGGAGCTCTCTTTGAACATATTCTCTCAAGTTTAGATTCTTATTTATGTAGGTAATCTGCTTTGATGAATACAGAATTGTATGTTTTATGACCTCATCACCCCCTCCTCTTCGAGTGAACTACAAAAGAGTCAAGTGTCCTCAAATTAATGGAAACTCCAATTTTTCTATCTTGAGTTGTCTAAGGCTTGAGGGGCTGAGTGTCCACAATTCCAGTTCAAGTCAATAGTGCTGCCGGATGACAAGCACCTATGAAAATCAGGACCCCATGTGTGCCAAACTGTGCACTGAAAATTGCTGGACACTTTTGAAGAGGTTTGCCTAAGTGTTTACATTTTTAGAAGTGTGAACTTTTGTATAGGCTAGAAAATACTTAGTTTCTTTCTTTAGCATAACAACACCTGTTGTGATTCTAAATCTTTGCAGTGCAGCATCTCTCTAAATATCCCATTACTAATCCAGCTAGCCCTCATTCATCTAAGCATTACTCACCCAACTAGTGTAGTTCCTGAGTAATCAGTCGCTATAGCCTGCAGTGAGACAACCTAAGGATTTGGAGACTCAGACTGTGTTTGTTTTTGTAATTTTACAAAGCAAAGTTATGGTTCTAGGTCGCAGGATCAATCTGACTAGATTTGCTTATAACTAAAAAGTAATTACCATGCAACACCTTTCTGATGGCCTTGTGAAACGAGAAGTTGGTTTTACTCTATTTTCTGGTGCACAAATGCTCACCTTTGTAGCAGTCTCAGAGATCCATAGACTGCATTGGCATTGAGAAATTGGAGATAAATGAGTTTTGGCCTAAGAGATGGTTCCTCCATTTTAGATTTGGGGCAACTAGTGGGAAGCTTTCACTGCTGCTGCACTGGTTTTGAGGTTAGAAGATTTCAGTCTCCAATATTGTAAATATAGCACTATCCATGGGCACTTAGTCCACTTAACAATCGAGGGAAATGATGCAATTATGTTGTAACAAAATTGTCTAGAATCGTTGGATACATGTAAAATGGGACTATTGCTACAGCCCCATGAAGACTGTGGCACAAACCCATGATTTTAAAACACTGAAGAATTTGATTGTTTTGAGGCAATATTTCAGTTGGTTAAAAGAAATGTTCTTGAAAAATTGCCCCCGCAACAGAAAATGTCTAATAGCTAGCAATGATAATACTTTATCTTGTACAGCATTCACTGTAATCAGTAATCCTCAGGTAAGATAAAAGTGTAATGGTAAAAAGACCTCATCACTGAGGTCTGTCTTTTGGTTTGAGTAACTGATTTGTGTGTTTCGTGTCTGCAACAGAAAACTACTTAATCCCTTTGTCTTTTATCTGTGCAGTTTACCTGGTGGCAGTTTTACAAGGCATTAAGATTAATTAAGAAAACCTCGGGAAGATGGTGCCTCTCTTATTTAATTTATCCACTTTATACTGTACTGGAAGACCATTTTGTGATGTTGGAAAATGTGCAGTATGCTATGTCTCACCAAATATGATCGCATCATTAGACATTTTAAGATCTTTATTCAATATCTTTCAAGATCTTTATTCACTTGACTGTACTGTTTTAAATCTTCTACCATTTTTTCTAATTATGGTTTTCCTGCATCTTGTGCACATACTTTTTTATTTCAGGAGCTTTTACAATGTTTCCATGAGCTACAGTGTGGAAATATGCTTCTGATTTGTAGGTCAGTGAGAAATTGAGATTTTGCAATCTAAGCAGTATCGTTTCTTTGCTGGTTCAGTGCTTACGTGACATTTCAAGTTGGCTAAAGAGTAAAAGGACACTGTTGAGGTATCTTTCACAATTTAATTTTTAATTTTTTATTTGTATACTTACTGCTGTCATATGACCTTGGAAGCTTGAAATCTGAAGCCATACCAACCAATTCATCCTCCAGAACAGTGGTTTACTGTGTGGCTTCTTATGGTTTATTTAAAAATACTGAAGCATTTAGTGTGTTGGGAAAAACACTGATGAAGAATTACATTGCAACAGTGACAGATTTCAGAGTAACAGCCGTGTTAGTCTGTATTCGCAAAAAGAAAAGGAGTACTTGTGGCACCTTAGAGACTAACCAATTTATTTGAGCATGAGCTTTTGTGAGCTACAGCATCCGATGAAGTGAGCTGTAGCTCACGAAAGCTCATGCTCAAATAAATTGGTTAGTCTCTAAGGTGCCACAAGTACTCCTTTTCTTATTGCAACAGTGAACATTGCAACTTGGTGTAAGAGGGAAAAGCAACTAGATCAATTTTGGCTCATGGAATTTTGACATTATTTAATTATGGTAAAACTCAAGTATTTTATTTCCTCTCCCCCCTCCACCCCTTTAGAATTGTGCATTTATTAGTCTTGAGAGTGTACGGGTAGAAGTTGCTTCCTCGTCATGGAATCATAGAACTGGAAGGGACCTCGAGATCATATAGTCCAGCCCCCTGCACTCATGGCAGGACTCAGTAGTATCTAGACCATCACCGACAAGTGTTTGTCTAGCCTCCTCTTAAAAATCTCCAGTGATGGAGATTCCACAACCTCATGTATTGACATTCTTATCAATGGACTTCCAAGACCTTCATTCTCAGTTAGATACATTTTAAGTTACTTAGTCAAGTGTTACCACATGGATTCTTACAGCTACACAGTCCCATTGAATTAATTTGGCTTCCACTCAGGTGTGGGGTCCTCCTGGGCAGAACACTTCACAGGATCAAGGCCTCACTCTATATCTTGCACTTTATGTTCCTCAGGAATTGATTTTTTCTAAACTTATTTCTGGTGGCACAGAAAATGCACAAGATGCTTTCCAAACAGAAAAGGGAGTTCAGTCCATGTCCCAAGGTTGCTTATAGTCTAAAGACAAGTGGCATGGAAGGAAGGTTATTACATTACATTCTTAATGTATGTTAATATATAGTTTAAATATGATTTTAAACTGTTTGTTGGCAATAAATCTGAGGAATATTTTTCAAGTTCCCCATAGTTACCTCAGCAGAAGAGAGTATTCAGTGAAGGAATTCAATGTGGAGAAAGAAGAGGTCTGAAGGATGAGTTCAGGAAGATTGTTCCATGCATAGGGTTGGAAATTCTCCTGTAGCCCAAGTGACAAGGCCTGTGCTTTTGGAATAAGATGATCTAAATTAATTCCTATAGTTGCTATAAAGTTCTGAGTGGTAGCAGTATGCAGCATAACGACAAGGTCCTAGGTGGCCACAGACTTGGTACAGCATTGTACATTGTTGTCTTGTGTGCTTGTTTACATTACAAAGTGCACTTTTAATAGAAGTCTAATAGAAGTGCACACTTGGTAGTTTTGACAGTGTTCAGATCTCTGAACATTTGTTAAAACAAAATCTAAAAATTCAAAATTAATACCTATAGAGAAATGATTTAGAAATGTTTAAAATCTTGACCATGGTTTAAAAAATGTATTTAGGGAGATTTCCCAATTGGATCCATTTTGAATTGTCTAATTGGAAATGTGTTATCTTTGGGAATACTGCAAGTTCAGAAAGGTGTATATTAAATCAGTCCAGAGCAGAGTTAGTTGAACTGTTTGTTTGTTTTTTAAATATATAAACTAGATAAAGGATTATCCTTGCAAAAAACAGACCCAGGTTAAGTGTGTGTAACAGATACAGTGTAGATGTTTCTTAGGTTCTAGAAATTCATCTGATTTGATAAACGCATTCATATATAAACAAGTACTCTGCTTTCAGCTCCAATGAAGATATTTCTTTGTAGGGAAAATATATCACTTATCACTGTAAAAATGTCTTTGCTTAATTTATCTTTTTTTTTTTTTTGCAGTGTTAAACAAGTTAGTGAAACCAAAGCCACTCTAGCCAGGGATTTAATAGTCTGTTAATCAATTGTTATGGCAGCATAATTTCTGCACATGACTTGGAAGCATATCAGTGTAATTCCTCCATGGGGCTTTTTCCATTACAATACACAATTCCTGCTTAATGTGGGTTATGCAATGAGAAAGTGTCACCTTTATTTTTTGCAATTAAGTCCTTGAGCATTGAATTATTCTGATTATGGACAACAATGGAAGGGCTCATCTATGTATAGTAGTCCTATGAGTAGGGCTCTACCAAATTCGTGGCCATGAAAAACGTGTCACAGACTGTGAAATCTGTTCTTCCCCCATGAAATTTGGTCGTTTGTGTGCTTTTATCCTATACTATACAGATTTCACAAGAAGACCAGTGTTTCTCAGATTAGTGGTCCTCACCCAAATGGGTGTTGCTGGGAGGATGCAAGGTTATTTTAGGGAGGTCACCATTTTGCCACCTGTACTGCTGTGTTGCCTTCAGAGGTGGGCAGCCAGAGAGTGGCAGCTGTTAGCTGGGCGCCCAGTCTGAAGGCAGTGCCGCGCCAGCAGCCCTGCAGAAGTAAGGGTGGCAGTACCATACCATGCCATCCTTACTTCTGTGCTGCTGCTGACGGTGACTCAGCCTTCAGAGCTGGGCTCCTGGCCAGCAGCCACCACTTCGAGATGCCCAGCTCTGAAGGCAGAACCGCCAGCAGCAGCAGCGCAAAAGTAAGAGTAGCAGTACAGCAACCCCCCTTACAATAACCTTGTGACCTCCCCACAATTCCTTTTTGGGTGAGGACCCCTACAGTTACAACACTGTGAAATTTCAGATTTAAATATCTGAAATAATGAAATTTATGATTTTTAAAATCCTATGACCGTGAAATTGACCAAAATGGACTGTGAATTTGATAGAGCCCTACCTATGAGTAACAGATGTTACTACTGTGTGATTTAATTAAGCAACAATGTTCACCATTGCTGGGTCTGCTGCTAGGTAACTAGCTGACTTGTTAGACAGCTGAATGTACATAAGAGGATCACGTTAACTTATTTTTTAATATTTTAAGATTCAAAAAGGAAATCCTTTATAAACCACATTTTAGTAGCAAGAGTTGGAGATGCCAAAATACCCCAAACTCCTGGCAGCCTTGCTCTAAAGATAGTTAATAAAAGGTGGGATATCTTGGGATTTGAGAATCTCAGTCTGAAGATGGCACTTAAGTGGATTTCTGTTTGTACTTGAAAAACATTCACTTGAGTTGTT
The DNA here is from genome assembly GCF_965140235.1 of Caretta caretta. Taxonomy (NCBI): domain Eukaryota; kingdom Metazoa; phylum Chordata; order Testudines; family Cheloniidae; genus Caretta; species Caretta caretta. The sequence goes on along the minus strand of NC_134220.1, from coordinate 17,254,049 downwards.
AGCAACTATAGATAAAGCCCACCTCTAAGATTAATTATTCTAAAAGATTCTAGAAAAAATTCCTTCTGGTTATTTTGTGCAGTTTCATGTTAATTGACAGTTTAACTTCCTGTGATGTGCACTAGCATGACAGTATCACTCATGTACTGACCGGGAAATCATGTACATGTTTCTGCAAGACAGCATTTACCAGTAACAGCAAAGCTGAACCTGAAAGTTGAGCGGCATTAGGCAGGAGTATGCACAGAGAGGAAAGTAGTCCCAAGCATTGTGGGTATTACTGTTCTGGGGCTTGCAAGAGAACCTTTTGAATATCAGCCAATATACAGAAAAAACCCTAAAAATGTTTATTGAAGAAATTAAAAAGTTAATGATGGGCTGTTTAAATGGTGCTTTTGTAGAAAATTGAAGTTTTAAAGATGTAACTTGACAGTATCCCTTTAGAACTTATACAGAAGAACCCTTTGCAATTATTAGTGTAATTATTTTTAGTGATGTCCTGCTCTTCACTTTGAGGCATCTAGCAAGTCTTTCTAACCATGTATATCAGACTGAAACTGTTTAAAGGTTAAATTGCTGGAAGTATAAAATCTTTTCCCTATTGTGCCTCAGCCTCCATTTTGGGACCAGAGTGACATTGAACTATGTCACTACTACACAATAGTTCTTATTTGCTACATGTAACGGATTCAGGTCAGCTGTAAAATCCTTGGGTGCAGAATGCATGTGTGTGTTTACTACACTTATGATCTGATCACTATATCTCTATTAAACTTTTCAGTAGTTCTTACTCTGTCATTTGAATTAGCAAATAGTAATCTGCTACAATATATAGTATGGAAATTTTGATTTAGAAGTAAACTCTGTTAAAAAAGAACCCCTATTAAATACCAGTCTAACATTCTTGACAAAGCTCTAAGGCAAAAGTGTGATTCAAGAAAGCTTTATTCATGCCAATTTGCAAAAAAGCTATAGCCCATGATGAAAATTGCTCTGTGCCAGTTTTGCAACTATGTAAATAATAAACACAAAATGCTCCTAAGGTTTCAAAAGCAAAATTTTACTATAGGCAAGACCCATAGATGTAAGAGTTTTCCAGTAAGTTTAAGATGTAATCTTTTTCTGTCCTTGAATAAGTATCATATAACTTTATTTTATCAATATAATGCCAAGTGTAGTATCAAATATGAATCCTGATTTAAACTGGCAATGTTCAGCTTCCTTGTGCTGCAGGCTGGGTCATAACATGCTGGTATAACTACTCCACAAATTTTTAGTTTAGCTCTCCTTTATTTCAATGTGACAATACAAGTAGTGAGTTATTGATGGCAGCTAAAGTGACACCATTATGACTGTAATCAATAATCCACCTGCTCAGAATAACAACTACCACCAGGAACATATTTTGAATTGATTCAGAAATCTATGCCTCCTTCAGTTACCCCACTTTGTTACTTCCTTGATTTATACAACAAAATCTCTACTTTAGGCAAGCTGTTACAGAGTTAAATACTAAGAAATGATGGCATATCCAGATGTAAATTACACAGTAAATATTTCACTATAAACAGAAATACCACTTGCTAAATTCCTGTGGGTTCTGATTCAGGACCAAATGCTTCCTTACCACAGCCTGCAAGATAATGTAAATGAAAAGCCATATTTAGACAGTGCTTTAAATGGGGTTTATGACAATGGAAGACACTAAATGGCCTTTCGAGATCAAACAGTCCTAAACTTGAGACCTTGGTAAATTTACTTGATCACATTCAAGCTCCTACCTCAAATTAAAATTAAACACATGTGCGTATACTCCCTCCTCCCTAACTTCACTGTTCACCTTTTTCTTCTGTTTCTCACTAATTGAGGAAGTTCTCATAAGAGGACACCATTTAAAAAATTGTTGCTCTCTAGCTACCTCTTCTATGCCTAAAACTGCTGAAATTAACAGGAGGTACAAGCTATAACCAGGATGCAAGAAACTGCAGCGTTCTTGAGAACAAGATGTTTTAGGCCACCTGGTGACACATCCTTACCCTCCAATCCCTGGTTCATTTTACTGTTTAGCTGATTAGACAAGTGAGCCCGTTGGCAAGCTACCATACAGATTTATTAAATGGAATAAAATCAACTTAAGGGCTATAAAAATTTGAAAAGAAAACTTGTTTTAAAGTTTTATTGTGAATAATCTCAGCATGTGAAGTGTTCCCTCAGCTACGGATACAATGGTCCATATAGTTTCAGGTAGACTTTGTAGACTTTGCATTTAAAACTGATTGAAAAAACTTCAGACTGAAAATGCAGATCTATATTCCATTCTGCTAGTAATCCACTCATTAGTTTAGCTCCTGTAGATGTAAAACCTTACTACTTATAGAGAGCTTAACCTTTTGTGGTCCCTGCCCCCTGCAATGCCCCACCCCTGCTCTGTCTCTTCCTCCCAAGGCCCTGCCTGACACTTGCATGGGGGAAGGGGGCAGAGAGGAGCGAGCGGAGGGTGAGGCAGGGAGGGGGCAGAGCACAGGAGGAGTGGGGAGCAGGGCCCCTTCTGAGTGTGGGCCTGGTGCCATTGTAAACCTGGTACTTTACTTATAATGTTAATAAGGTCTTTGCACCAGAAGCATCCACAATTTGCTTCAAGTGATCACCAATTAACTTCCAGATCTTCTTGTTGACTATCTTCTATTCAGAAGTAGCTCCCAAAGCTGTAATTGTAGTGTGCTCAACTGTGGCAATATTTTTCAAGAGGGGGACTGAAACTATAAAAAGGAAAGATGAACACCCCAAGTACTATCTCTCTCTTCCTGCCCGTAGAGTCATTGCACCTGAAGGAACAAAATAAGCAGCTGTTGGACTGAGGGAGGGGTCCTGACCTAAGAAGTTTGGTCAATAAGACTCCTGAAAGAATGTGGTGAGAAAACTTTGTTTTGAATTTAACAGTTAGTTAAGTTAGGCCACCAGTTGTGTTTTATCTTTATTTTTCTTGTAAACATTTCTGACTTTTATGCCTCATTATTTGTACTCACTTAAAATCTTTCTCTTTGTAGTTAATAAACTTGTTTTATTGAATCCAGTGCGTTTAAATTGAAGTGTCTGGGAAACTTCATTTGGGGTGGCAAGTTGTATGCATATTATTTCTGTTAAAGACAAAGGGTGTGTTGGGGTCACCCTGCAGTATAACCAAGGCTGGTGAGAGCCAGAGTGTAACTCACGTGAGGCTGGCAGGCTGCAGTTGCACATAGACACTCAGGGTGTGTTTTACATGCTGGAAGACTGTTTCTGAGCAGCCCAGGTGGGAACTCCTTTAGCAAGGAATCATAAGGCACCTAAGATTGCAGGGAAAGGGTGTCACAGCTGCTCATTAGTCTAGATTGTACCCTGGTATGTCACGTTCACCCACCAGCATGTGGGAACATATTTTCTGTTCATATCTTGTCCTGTGCAAAAGGAAAATACATTCTTGGAAAAATCTTTGCCATGTTTGCCTTTCCTGCTAATCCTTCACTCTGACATGCTTAATAGGTGGTAAATGTACTTTTCAACCTTTACAAACGCTCATTGTATTGATGATTATTGCATTCCCTATCCATGCAAGTCTACCTGGTCAAAGAGACAACCAATGCATTTAACTTGACACAGGAAAGTGTTCATCAGGGTTTCAGAGCAGAGAGCCATTATATTGGTACTACTGAATTTCAGAAAGATTGATGTTTACATGGCCATTGATATCTTACCACAGAATTGTAGTTTGTTACATCATTAAGAATGAAGGAATCATAAGCCTTCTCAAGGAGGTTTCAGTACAGGGGATGAAAGTGATATGCCAGACAGTATTATTGTTCCTGTTTTTAAAAAAGTAATGGTTTTGAAAATTAGAAATCAACATAAATACAAAGTATTATTGATCCTTGTGGACTGAAAGGATAACATACTGCTAAACAAATACCTGCATTCAGCTGAACAGTAAGTAGCATGGGATTCTCTTTTCCAGGGGATATTTCCTGATTACACTGAAAAGATTTACAGCCTTCTAAAATGAGAAGTTCTGTTGTCATCTCTGGCCATTTACCTCCAATTCTACTGAAATTGACTGAGAAGACAGCAAACTGATAGAGGCATTTCCTTAGCTGCTGTACCTTCCAGCTAATGAAAAGTTCAATTCTGAGAATTGTTACAAGTTTTGCAGCCTATACTTAACTTTGAACAAGCAGGATGTAATTCGTTTGATCAGATAATTCAATGTTATGTTGAAGGAAGATCAGTGGTGACTGGGCAACAAAATGGCAGATTAAATTCAGTGTTGATAAATGCAAAATAATGCATATTGGAAAACATAATCCCAACTATGCATACAAAATGATGGGATCTAAGTTAGCTGTTACCACTCAAGAAAGAGATCTTGGAGTCATTATAGATAGTTCTCTGAAAATATCCATTCAGTGTGCAGTAGCACTCAAAAAAGCTAAAAGAATGTTAGGAACCATTAGGAAAGGGATCAATAATAAGACAGAAAATATCAAGATGCCATTATTAAATCCATGATACGTCCACACCTCGAATACGGCGTGCAGTGATGGTCGCCCCATCTCAAAAATATATATTAGAATTGGAAAAGGTACAGAGAAGGGCAACAAAAATGTTTAAGGGTATGGAACAGCTTCCATAGGAGAAGAGATTAAAAAGACTGGGAATGTTCAGCTTGGAAAAGAGATGACTAAGGGGGGATGTGATAGAGATCTATAATATTGTGACTGGTGTGGAGAAAGTGAATAAGGAAGTGTTATTTACCCCCTCACAACACAAGAACCAAAGGTCACCCCCAATGAAATTAATAGGCAGCAGGTGTAAAACAAATAAAAGGAAGTACTACTTTATATAATGCACAGTCAACCTGTTGAACTCGTTGCCAGGAGATGTTGTGAATGCCAAAATATAACTGGGTTCAAAAAAGAAATGAGTTCATGGAGGATTGATCCATCAATGGCTATTATCCAAGATGGTCAGGGATGCAATCCCATGCTCCGGGTGTCCCTAAACCTCTGACTGCCAGAAACTGGAGATTAATGACAGGGGATGGATCACTTGACAGTTGTTCTGTTTATTCCCTCTGAAGCATCTGGCACTGGCCACTGTTGGAAGACAGGATATTGGGCTACATGGACTATTGGTCTGACCCAGTATGGCTGTTCTAATGTTCTAATAGCTGAATTCAGAATAAAAGGAATATATAAGAGCCTCTTAGTGATTGATCTAGAGAAGACCATACTTCGGCTGGGACTTTAAAAGGTTCTTAAGGAGTTAGGGACCAACTCCCATCGACTTGATTCATAGGCTTTTCTGGAATTTCCAGTATTAGGATATGACCCTTGAAATGGTGTCGTTTTGGTAAAACTTACTGAGATCAGAGGTATTTTAATAGAATTAAATTCTTAAAGATATTTTTCAGAAAGTCCATTGGCAGATTAACTTTATAAATATGTGCCAAATTCCCCAGACAATATGGCTAAGAGGAGCATTTAGCATACTGGTAGCCTAAATTTACTTTATTTTTTCTTTAGGTCCTCTGACACTCTAACATACACTATCTTGGTGATGTCACATTAGCTATGGAACCTCAAGGAAGCTTGAAGGCAACACAGGTTATAGGGTTTTTTCCCCCTGCATGTTAGTTTTAACTATGTGCACAGTTTTGCAAAGTGAAAAATATGAAGCCACTTTTTAGCTAGCTTATTTTTGGTCGCTGAGAATATTTGTAGGCTTTCTAAAAAATCCATGTGCAGGTTTTTTATAGCTGTGGAGAGACTCTAAATACCACTTCCATTTATACTAATGAAAGCTCCAGTTAAGACTGTGCCATTTTAAGAATATTGAAATCTGTACCTTTCTAAGGCTGCCTAGTGGGTTAGTTTGCCCACAGTTAAACAGATAAACTTAGAAACAAGGATAAGCATCCTTCCAAACAGTTCCTTTTCAGATTGAGCAAGCTGTTTTTATTTCCTTCCCTGTAGGAGAGCAGTGTTTCTGGTAAATGTAGCATTATGTGTGTCAAGTCCTGTTCTGCCAGAAGCCTTTCCTTGCCTTAGTACACAAAGCTTGGTGTCTTTTTTTTCCTGGTTTATCTCTATTTTAGTCTATAATTCAGTCAGCTCTTCATGCTTTTGGTGTCACAAGAACAATTAAACGTTATCTGGGCAGAAGTTGAAAGTTTCACGGTTAAAATGTTGTATAGTTTGTGAAGGGCACAACCAAGGTACGGGGCAAAATCAACAAAATCTCATTTTGGGAACCAGGAATATACATTCTGAGGTTTCCAGGTCCAATATTTCATCTCAATTCATGGGTCAATCCATTAAAGCTGGGCCTTACCATACCTTCTGTTAACTTTAGGGGGAAACTTGCTGTATTATCTATAGAAAGTACACAACTTGTCTAGGTATTCCAATTGAGTCATGCATCTGCTCTTTTCAGATTTTGCTATTACTATTGACTGCTGGATCCTCGAAGAAGGTGTTGGAAATTTATCCTCTAGCTGGTAGGGTTGCAAGATCCAGTCCAATTCATACTGCAATCTTCAAGATTTTCCTGCACTCTGAGTGATGACTGACCTCAACTGTAAAATGTTATATGTTTTATATCACATCTGCCGTGCTGCGATGAGTGGCTATTCTTATCTGTAGCTAGTGGGAGAGCTCAGAACTATTAGTTCTGGACTGGTGTTGAAATGCGATTTTTAAAAATAGTGGTACTTTTCCCAAGCTCCACCCATGAAGAGCCAAAACAAGACTCTACGTGGAATAGATCTTCATGAGATTAATCTCCTTCCTTGTGTGCCTCGAACAGTAATGAAATAGTCAACACTGATACCTAGGGCTGACTCTTCAGCTGCAGCACTAACCATGTTATTCAGTACACTTCTCTTGCTCCATTCCTAGAAGACGGACATAACCACGCAGACTACATTATGACCTAATGTATTAAATTTGAAAGATGAGGAGTGCTTTTGGAGAAAAAACTAGTAGTTTTTGCAGACTAAGCAAGCAAGAACAAAATTTCTATTCTCAAATTTTCGAAAGAAAATAGAGAAAACCAGATAGCTCTTTCATAGCTTTTGTTACTGCAAAAGTATTTGAGAATAAGTAGGCTACAGTATTATTATGGATTGGATTAAATCTCACTGAAACTGGTGGGCATAACAGCTATTTATTCAGAATAAATATAAAAAGCAACTGAGCTCCTTTGTGGGATAGACAGATAAATCCATAGGTGCCTCTGCCCAAAACAAAGGCACATGGCAAGGCTGGAGTAGGAGTTAGCCATGCAGCCGAAGGGGGCTTTCATTGTAATCTGATAAACTCCGTGACAGGGGGTTGATTAAATTGGATCAGTGTGTCAGTGGGAAACAGTCAGAAACACCAAACAAACAAAAAAGAAGAAGAAAGCCGAGGAGACAGCAGAACAAGTACTGGGAGCACGGTTCTGAGAAAGCACAAAGAAAGCTTTTTGGGTTGCATGTTGGTTGAAAGAAGCTTGGAGGTGTGAGCAAAGAGAATCTCCTGTTTGAGTCTTCCTGTGTTCAAGGAAACTGGATTTTGTTCAATCTTTGTAAATAAACAATTATGCCAAAGAAATGCTTGGCGCCAACACTAATTTCTCTTGACCAAAACAACCCAGAGGATCTTGAATTTTGAGTAACCGCTCAAGTCAAAAAGGGGTACAAGTATGATAATGCTTTGGAACCAGAGTGACTGGAGAAAAGTAATGGAGTACTTGTGGCACCTTAGAAACTAACAAAATTATTTGAGCTTAAGCTTTCGTGAGCTACAGCTCACTTCATCGGATGCATGAAAAGTGAGTCAATGCAAGATAAATCATAGCAGTTACAGATGGAAGTGACCCATTAGGTAATCTGGTCCATCTTTTGCAAATACAGAATGTTCCCCATGGTACATGGATTCCCTTCCTCAAGAAAGGAGAGTCCTTGTTGTCTAGTAATTACTCTTGCTGAGAGTGAGGAGACATTGGGTTCCATTCCCAACTCTGCCACTGTCCTGTTCCATGACTTTGAATAATTCACTTCATTTCTGTGTCTGTTTCCCCTCTCACCCTTTCCCCATCTTATTTGTTTGGATGATAAAATCTTGGGGCAGTGAATGTCTAAGTCTATATATAGTGCCTAGCACAATGAGGCCAATAGCAATAAAAAAATCCAGAATAACACAACTATTCCCAATGCAAAGGAGTTGAGGTCTGGGGAAAAGCAGCTGTACTTTGCAGCCAAATGGGAAAGCTCATAAAGGAGAGAGTGATTTTTTTGGAAGCAGTGAGCCAAGGTTATACCTCAGGATTGAAATGGCTTTAAAAATATTCAGTTACACATATCTCTCAAACAAGTAGAGAGCTATTAGTAATTATTTGTATTATAGCACTTAAGAACCATCTCTCTACACTTTCATTTGCTCTTTATACTGGCATCCCACAGAATATTGAATAAAGTTCAAGGACTTTTTCCTTATCTTTAAGGTGCTCTATTGTTTAGGCCCAGAATATTTAGAAGACCATCTAAAGCTCTGGGATGAGGACCATGGTCGACAACTTTGCTCTCTGGCAAAGCGGAACTCTACAATAAGGGTAAAGCTCATCTGTGTAGAAGACAGGCATTTCTCAGTGGCTAGTCTGAGATTGTAAAATGAACCTGCCTTCCCGGAACTAAGGATCATTACAAACCTCACCACCTTCTGCTCCAAGTGGAAGGTGTCTTCCTTGCCTTTTCTAATAGGATAGGAACATGTATATTTTTAAAAAAAGAAACCCAAACAAGACACTCCACTGCATACACTTCTCCCCCCCCCGGGTAAGGGACGAGAGAACAAACACCACATGGCCACTGTTGGTCATACTACTTAATGCACTACTGCAAGGTTCTCAGATACTGTGGCGATGAGTGTGTTCTAAGAACCTGTATAGAATAGCTATCGCTGGCCTGAGGAACTAAAGTGGAATCAAATATGCACAAGAGCCTGCTGACACAACACAGTTATTGGCTCATCTAGGTGCACAAACTTGTGTGGGTAGAATTTACTTATACAAGAGTCCAGAATGAGAGTAGCTATAATCAGATGAGCAAAAAGGCTGGAATAGGCAGATTCTTTTCTTGAGTTCAGGATTGATTGTTCTTACTGCCTGTAGTAGTTGCACTGAAGATAAAATATTTGCACCAGGTCGGAGGGTGCTAATTGGTGAAAATAAATCAGGCAAGGAATTTTCCTCTACCGATTGTAGAGAAATTATAATAAAGGAAATTATTCAGGAATAAAACATTTACACAAATATTAATAATTCATAGCCTGATTCTCCTCTAACTTACCCCTGATTTATACCAGTTTAACTTCATTGGATGCAGTGGAGTTATTGGTGTATTTAAGAGAATCATACACCAAGTTTACTTCTCCGGGGGAGGCATTTGACATTTCATTGCCTGCTAGCATTGTCTTTCTTGAAGCAAATGTCACTTGAGACTTTTCTAATAAGGGACAAAAAAAATATTTGAGCACTCTTGTCATTTCAGATAAAATCAAGTGACTGAGGTCCCTTCCAACCCTGATATTCTATGATTCTATGATTCTATGACTGATTTCTGATAAGTCAAAATATCAGGCTTTTGGAGGTTTCTTCCCTTCCCTAATAATTATAATTGTTGACATGTATTGTTTGTGCAAGGAACTTTTGAGAGTCAGTTCTTTATGGAAAGCTATGTAAAATACTTTTGAGGTTATGAAATTGAAAGAAATGAAATGGTATGGGGAATGTCAAGACCAAGGTCAATAAGTACAAGGAATGTTTAATATTCTGGGGTTATTCCTTCAAAGAGACCTGCTCAGTGCATCTTTGAACTGGCCTTTGAGTGTTTAGGGCAGTCATTGAAAGATGAAGGCACCCTATACCATGTAGGATTGGACCCTTAGGAAATGGGCTGTTGTTACTAATGTGATACAGACATGCTCAGTTCATGTTTATGTGCCTCACTCTCATGTCTAAATACTTTGATATAAGAAGTTCCTGATAACTTAAGATACTACAGTAGGCATTTTAGCCAGATATTCTGGCTGGTGGATACAAAGTGGAGAAGTCTTAACCCAAAAGTTGTGTAGGAAGGTGTTTATTCACCCTTGGGTTATGCTGTCTTCTGCTGGGAGAATCCAAGTTGTGAAGCCCACAGGATAGGGGTCTCAGTGGTGCAAGCCACTTCCATCTCCCATGAGTGACATATGACTGACCAATGCAACTCCCAAAATAGCCAGAGCCAGTCAGGGAGGGCTGGCTGGACAGGTTAATGGGCTAGGGCAGGTGTAGGCAGTTATTTGGTGCATCCCATGAGCATCCTTGATGAGTGGGACTCCACTGTTTAAAGCTACCGTCTCATGGCTCAAAAGTTTGGAGTCCATGTCCCCAACTAAGGGTATATTGGAGAGAATTACATTATCTGGATGAGTGTGGAGAGAAAGCCCTCCAGAGTAGACTTATTTACCATTTAAATGTACGATTTGAAATTATTTAACACAAACTAGAAATTAGCATTTAGCAAAATGCAGGGTTCACAAAGGTTGTTCTAAAGTTGCAGAAGTTCCTGCTGCCATTTTATATAGCTGGTTACAAAGTATAGTGAATATGATCTTTTAATGTGTTGTGGTCCACCAGTAGATATATCTTCCATAATCTTTTTTGTTTCTATCAAATATTTCTCAACATCTTGAATATTATGCATTGCTTTTCTACAGTACTCTTAGTGACTGCTGCAGGAACTCTTAGTTAACTCAGCTGGAACATCTTGGCCTCTTGGAGGTTTTCTGTTACATTCCGAGTAAAAAATAACTGCCTACTTGTGTGGTATTTTGATTCCCTTCCTTCCCCTACCCTTTCTTGTTTAGGGTTGTTTTGCAGGCTAAATTTAAGACGGCTGTTGGGAATGATAAACCCAAGATGATCGTAAAAGATATTGTCTGTTGGCATGTGTACAACTGGGAGGATCAGAACAATGGAAGGTTAATGTTTTGGATAAGCTGGAAAACATTGTTTAAAGTAATTCACAATGTTCCTGTCTTTTAGGGTGGATAAAACAAACTGAAAATGTTTTTCCCCTGTTTATGCACATTTTTCAAGTGCCGCAGAAGCTGATGTAATACTGTGACTGATTCTGTGAAGGGGTTAAGTGTCTTCTGTGAAGTATTAAGTACCATCTTCCACAATCATATTGGAGGGACCATGGTCATGGAACTAAGGATTCAAAGTTTTCTGCATTATGTCTAGAGCTGTTCTATAAGAGACATTCACCCTTTAGTGTGTGGAGAACAGCTAATATGGAGGAGCTTCTGAATATTTATAAGAGACTTATTAAGCTAGTTCTCAGTGCAGTAGTTCACTGACTATACTCATTACTTCCCAATAAGTGCTGTGCTAGAAGATTGTTAGAGCTTATGATACACCGCTAGATTAAGTGTTCTTTTCCATCATTTTTTCTTTCATTAACGGTGTTAAGCAATGTTACTTATTCAGCAAGTTAAAATTACATTTCCACTTTTATTGCTGCTGTACTTCTAGTTTTGGCCTGGTTCCTAAGAAATCCATACCTTTTGGGAGCTGCAGTTTGGCAGACTAAACTTTTCTAACAAGGTTATAAATGATGACTGGAGGGCTTGTTTGCCTCTATTGCTGCTTGACTTGGTTTGTGTGACACAACAGGGCAGGACAAAGGAGGTCCAAAAACACGTCTGACATATACCCCATATAATTTTAACACCAGAGACTTTGTGAGACAAAAGGCTAAATGCAAGTTTTATCAGCAGGTGATTGTAGCTGTGTAATTCACATACTGTTTGTTTTGTAAAGCAGAATCACACTAGCCTGTTCTAATAGACTTGTAACAGTGCTTTAACTGGGTGGGCCAGGTCCTGGTTAGACTGCTTAGTCTTTACTCACATGAAAGTTACTAGTGCTTCAGTACGAGCTAAGATTGTGCTATTTGGTTTCCTCACAGGATGGCTGGCCTAGTAGTAAAGTAGGTCCAACTCCTCTGTGCCAGAACAGGTACTCCTATTTGGCCAACTAAGACAAAAGGGCAGTGGGGGGAGTGGTAAAGGTTTAGTGAAAGAGAAACTCAGTGAATCAGATCAGACTGAGTCAGCCAGGAGGCTACAGCTGCCAGAACCCTGAGACTGTGTGGTTCGTGGGAGAAGGTTGAAGGCAAGAGAGCAGCAAGAGGTTGATGGCCCTAAGCCAGGGCTGGAGGAGCAGCAAAGAAAGTTGCCTTCTGGCTCTAAACTGGAGAGGGCTGAAGGCAAGGGAGCAGTGGAGGAGTTTACCACTGATATGTCCAGGGCCGGAGAGCAGAACGCAGAGAGAGGGCTAGGGGAATGAGGGCTGCTCTACCAGTAAAGATGATCTTCCAGCAGAGAGCCTGTGGGGGCTCTGGCTGTGAAGGACTGGGTTTTAAGAACTATATACATGGGTGGTGATATGGATTACATCTTAGGGCTTGTTAGAAACTATTTGCAGTATGTTTGGTAATAAAGTGGTCCCCAGGAAGGATTAAGCAAGAGAGTCTAGCATAGAGTTTGAGGTAACTGAAAGGGGAAATTGAGGCAGCCATGCTGCAGGAGGGCATCCTAGGTGGAGTCACCCAGTAATGGCCACTTGTCAGCAAAGTAAGGGACAATCAGTCATGCTTTATAAACAGAATGTAATATAAAGGGTTAATAAAAGTTATGAACTTCTTACAGGCATAAGTAGTATGTGTTACAGACAACTATAAGCACATCCTTGTAAGTGTTACAGATGGTTATCTAACCATTCCTATAAGCAACCTGTTGATCTGCTGGACTTATAACAATCTATAATTGATCTTTATTAAACCATTTCACTCTTTTTAAACTGTTAGTAGGATCTTAATGTAAATTGTGACTAACTATTAATGTGCAAAAATCCACTTTGAATTTTTCTGGTTTTTTAATTCTGATTGGTTGATTATTTCTGGTTATGGCTATACTGAACCCACATGGTTATTTCCTGGGCGGGGAGACGGGGGAGGAGGGAAGTTATGTGCATTTCACACACAATGAGAGAAGAGTCCAACCCATGTTAGGATAAGAACACAAGAATTACCATTCTGGATCAGACCCCTGGTTCATCTAGTCCAATATCTTACCTCTGAAAGTGGCCAAAACCAGATGCTTCTAAGGAAGATGCAAGAAGCCTCACAGTAGGCAGATGTGGGAAGGTCTTCCCCTTCCCCGCCCCACTTTGAGGGTCTCATCCTAACACCCAATAGTTTGAGACTACCTTAAACCCTGTAGCATGATGTTTAGTATCCCTTCCAAAATGTCTGGATAGTCTTGTTACACATAAGTCTCCAGATCATCTTTGAATCTTGCTGAATTCTTGGCCTCATTGTCACAGGCCATGCCTGAGTTCCATGGTTTATTTACACATTGTGTGAGGTTTTTTCCCCCCCTTTTGTCACTTTTGAACTTGCCATCTTTCACAGACTGTCCCTTTGTTCTTGTGTTAGGAGACGTACCATTTGCTATTTTATTTACACTTATGTTCCTTCATTCTTTTCCTTTCTAAAGTTAGCAATCCCTTCAGAAGAAAGTGAATCAGGGCCAGCTGCCTCTTGTGCACCTGCTTGTAGTCAGACATCACTCTGTGGTGCACTGCTACCCATTTCTCCCCTCTTCAGGGCCCTTTAACTTAGCGTCCACAGGTAATTAAAACAGTCCCCTCCTGGGGTTCCATTACTGAGTCCTTAAATTCCCGCCCCCCAGGCTTCAACCCAAGTTCATTCATTTTCTCCCTTTAGGTAGCGAGTTCCTAGACCTTCTACCAAGAACTAGGTCCCAGATCAAAACGTTTCAAGGCTTCACCTGGCTGGTGCTCAGCCCTCTGGCTTCAAGGCCCCCAAACCCTCCTCCCAATCAGGCTCTCTAGTAGATGCTGGTCCCAGTACTCCCAGTAGGTTTGCCATCCCTCCAGGATTGTCCTGGAGTCTCCAGGAATTAAAGATTTTGATGAAACTGTCCAACCAAAACTGGCAACCCTAACTCCCAGACTTTACTTGGCTGAAGCTCAGACTTCTGGTTCTGCTTCCAGGCCTAAACCCTTCTCTCAATCAGTGTCTAGCTGAAGCCTCTTGCCCTCTTGGGGCCTTCCCTGTAGAAACCTTTCACAGAATCTGTAGTCTCTGTATGATTCCCTGGGCATCTCCTTTTCATTGCAGCCTCCTGCTGCTCTCTATGTGGTGGAGTCACCCTGACCTCTCCCAAGTGTGGCTCATTCTGTAATCAGGGTTGACTAGCTCTAGCCCTTTAAGAGTGAGCCACCCTGTTACAGAGAGGTTTTCAATGCACTGTTAGAAGTCATAAGCAGATATGAAATACCCATCGCAGTGAGAGGCCTTGCATTCTTTGCATCTTATGCCAGCCATGTTGCAAGGTTTATGCTACAGATTAAATACCTGGAAGGTATCAGTCTTTCTCGGCTGCCATCTAATACTGTCTGCGAAGTGGAAAGTTTCTAGGCCAAACCAAGCACTTGGATGTTCCCCCCCCCTCCTCAGACTGTTACATTTTCTCCCTTTTTATTTACTTGCACTCTGCAACTCTCCGCTTAATTCTAGACATAATTTCAGGACTCAAGAAACTATAGCCAGCAACTCAGGGTCACTCTATCTCTGCATGAGGGCAAACCTCTTCTTGGTTTGTATTGATTCTCAGACAAATATTATAGTCAGTTATTTGAAATTGAAGATTGAATTTCTTCTGGTTGGAAAAGGTCATTTCTGATTGGTATGAGAACATTCATTTACTCATAATCTTTGAATAGACTAAACACTGCATATACCATATGTGCTGACAAAACAAGTTTAACTGGAGGGAGGCACATTTGGTCATTTGAAGCTACAGTTGGCACTACGAAAAGCTTATCCTTGTTTGCATTAGAGATTCCCCCCCAAACTGCACACTGATTCCAACAGTGATGAGTGGCATCAGCAAAACAAGTAGTGAAGACTTACCCTACTAATGAAATGAGAGCCCATATATAACTAACATTCAAGCTATCTTGGCATTTTGTGGAATAATTGAATTTCCCCAACACAAGTTTCCTTATGTGTGTGTCTCTCCAATCGGTGAGGAATGGACTAAGGTCTTGGGTATAAAGGGCCCCAGGCTACCCCATACATGGGTGGAAGAGTGAGCCCACTAAAAGGGCACAAGTTATTGTCCAAAAGAACCGCAAAAACTCTTAAAAACAGACTGGTAAGGCCAGAACTGCAAGGCTGGTGAACATATTCCATTCCAAAATGGACATTTCAAAGCTGTCCCAATCCTAAGTAAACAAGGGCTAGAGCAGCAGGAGCCGCCGCTGCCACTGGGTAGTTTGGCCTGCTCCTTCCCTGCTGCACACAGGGAACCTTTAAGGATTCAGATTCTAGGAACACATGAAAGAAGTGTCTGTGTGGGGAAATTACAAGTGACCCCCCTCCTCCTCCTTTCTCAACCCAACCATTGGGGATGCCTGCACAGTAGGGAGCAAATGGACAGTATTCTGGCCACTAGCATGCTACGCTGCAGAGAGTAAGGGATTTCCAGCCGTACATTGTTCTAGGAGCTGTATTCTTGTAATAAGAGGATGATGGGGACACCTTGAAAATAGTCTGGAAAAGCCATGATTATGTTTACTATGAATTTCTCACTGAAATAAATTCTTCCCCTCTGTGATGAGATTTATGCAGAATATCAAGGAAGGACCTGCTGTGGTTTTCATGTGAAGAGAAACTGTTTATAGGCAGTGTTGTTGGCTTTTATGGGGTGTTTTTTTTTTTTTAAAGTTCCAGCTCCTGGAGACATGAGAATTTAAGCTTTCATTTAAAAAGTTTCTAGCCTCCATGTTTGCAGAGAAAAGTTGGAAAATGGGACTCCAAAAGGCTCCAAACCAGAAAAGAGAGACCAAAAATGTAGTTTTTAAATTCATGGTTTTTAAGCTAGTCATGTTTTTTGGGGTCCTGACTCGTGATTTTTAAACACTTGGGGTTGGCAGTTTTTACATATAGGGTCACATTATGGCAGGTCCACTGCTAGATGGAAGGGTTGGAGTAAGCAGCACACTTCTCCTTCCAGCACTCCCTTGGAGGAGTGCAGGGTGAGAGAAAGCTTGCCAGCACTGCCAGAATCTTTCCACATGCGTTTTTTGAGCTCCATGAAAATCAGAGGGAGTTGAGAGTTTCAAATCCTTGTAAACACACCATACTGGTAGGGTTGCCAGGCATCCATTTTTTGACTGGAACACCCAGTTGAAAAGGGACCCTGGCAGCTCTGGTCGGCACTGCCGTCAGGGCTCTTAAAAGTCTGGGCGGCGGCACAGCAGGGGCCCGGGGCTAAAGCAGGCTCCCTGCCTGCCCTAGCTCTGCATGGTTCCCAGAAGCGGCAGCCAGGTCCTTGCAGCCACTAGGCGCGTGGGTGGCCAGGGATGCTCCGTGTGCTGTCCCTGCCCCTAGTGCCAGCTCTGCAGCTCCCATTGGCCGGAAACTGCGACTAATGGGAACTGCGGGGGCAGCACCTGCAGGCGTGAGGGCAGCATGCGGAGCCTCCCTGGCCGCCCATGTGTCGGGAGCCGTGGTAAGTGCTGCCAGGACCCCAAACCCTCTCCCAAACCCCAACCCACTGCCCCAGCATGGAGTGCCCTCCCGCACCCAAACTCTGGAGCCTGCAGCCCCCAAATCCCCTGCCCCGGCCCCCTCCTGCACTCCAAATCCCTCATCTCCAGCCCCAACCCAGAGCCTGCACCCCCAGCTGGAGTCCTCATCCCCCTACCGCACCCCAACCTCCTGCCCCAGGCTGGTGAAAGTGAGTGAGGGTGGGGGAGAGTGAGTGATGGAGGGAGGGGGGATGGAGCGAGCAGGGACGGAGCCTTGGAGAAGAGGTGGGGATAAGGCTGGGATGTTTGGTTTTGTGCGATTAGAAAGTTGGCAACCCTATACACAGGTAAGAGTCTCATTGTCTGCAGTAGGAGTTTTTGCTTGTAGTATCAGGGCCCACAATAAGAATATTAGAATTTAAGATTTTGGTCCAGTTTGATTGAGTTCTCTTATCTTATTATTGGAGACATGAATTAAGATGGGTTCAGTCAACATTTATTCTTTTTTGATCAGATTCTTAATGGTGAATGTTGTGTAGGCTACACATGGCATTGTTTTTTTTTAAAATGAGAACTGTGAGAGCATCTTAAAAGTGGACCATGCAATATGGCCCTCGTTTTGTATTTCCTAATATTTTAATTAACATTAATAAACATTTTTAAACTTTAGCAGGTTCCTACCTGTAACATTGCCCCACCGAAGTCTTTGTTTTTAGTCCTATCTCTGATTTTTTTCACTCTTTACTTTTTCCTTTGGCTAAAAGAAGTGCAGTGTATGTATGTTTTATTTGTGGAAAGTTTGCTAATGGGGAATAAGATGTTCTAAACTAAGTAATGCCAGAATTCTGCCCCTGACCTCCAGGTTGAATTGCTCAGCAGATGAAGTCTGAATTGCTAATAGAAATGATACTTTGGGAGAACATTGTTGCCCAAGGTTGGGTTTGTACAGATTCAACACATTTCTCTGACTACCAGCTCCCTTCAGTGCTGCTTCTGGAACACAGTGACCCTATTAAACCACTTTCATTTTGTGACAAATATATTTTCTGTGTAGGTGTTTAACTTGCCAGTATGTTTCTTCCATTTGTAATGGGATTTTTCCTTAGTACTCCTTTTGCTAAACATGATGTGGGACTAAATGGCGCTTACTTATCAGAGCTGATGTAGATAAACAAAGCATCCTGTTTACTAATTACATCAAATAAACCTGCATCAAATGACTTCCCGTAGTTATTGGAAGTTTCTATATTAAGACATGATGTTGCCCTGTACTTATAAATTACCAAACCAGGCAGAAAATTTACAAGGGAAGATAGACACATCCTGAGACACTCAAATACTGTATGGTAGCGAAATTCTGACTGGCCTTTGACAATTGGAAAAAAACAGATCATATGTGGCTTGTAACTGATAATTGGATTTTTTTCCAAAATACATGTGTTATGAAATTAAAGTTCTAACCAGTGTTGTATAAGATAGAAGAGAAAGTTTTTTTGTTAGCAGTATAGAGATACATTAACGGTGCAAAACTTAGAGCACCAAGACTGAATTTTTCTGCTTATGCTGATCAAGTACAATTAAAACATATATTATTTGGTCTAGGTAATACTTAGCCCTGCCATGAGTACAGGGAACTGGACTAGATCTCTTGAGGTCCCTTCCAGTCCTACGATTCTATGATTTGAATGCATAATGTTGCTTTAAAATTAAGTTAAGAATTTTTCTACCTTTTCTATGTGTGCAATGACAACATATGTAAAGACCACTGGAGATATATTTGGGAGTGTATTCACTCCTTTTCAATTTTTTCATCCTCTGTCAGATTGATTAAAAGTTTTTTAAGACAAATTTCAAAAACTTGTCAGATTTATTAGTGTTGGTCAAGAGTTCTCTGGCACTGACATCCAAGACCCCTGCTTTTTTATATATATAATTATGCTATAGAATTCAGGGATGAAGAGTGATCTTTTTTAGATCAATGTCTTACAAGAACAGAGTAAAATCCATCCCCTTTTCTATCTAGCACAAGCCACAGTCTGCCAAGATGCTTTTTATTTGTTTTCTGGATTGTTTGTATTATTGTTCCACCTGTTTTGGAAGAAGAATTTCAGAAACTTTGATAGGTAGATTAGAGAAGTTGTCTTGTAGCTTCGTAAGTATGTGTAATGCGAGGACATACAATTTTGTTACTTCCTGCAGCTAAAGGCACCACACTAGATTACGTTCACACTGGTGCTAAAAATCACAGAAAGGGGACAAAGCACCTTCCTTAGCATATCTGGAGTTTTATTTATGTATGTGATTCAAGAAAAATTTCTTGATGGCTGTATTCTGGTAGTTTTAATCCATTATGTGGTTAATGTAATCTACCACTGGGCACTGTTGTTTTTGCTCCTGGTATATTTTCCAGTCTCACTTTAGACATCCTCAGTCCTGTGGTAAATTATCCTTAATGGATTGGATTAACTAATACAATTAAACAAGATATTTCTTCTGAATATTAATTCCAGCCAGACTAATAATAGAATCATAGAAATATAAGCATGGAAGGGACCTTGATAGATCATCTAGTGCAGGCCCCTGCACTGAGGCAGGACTAAGTATTCTCTCCATCTCTGACAGATGTACATGGAACCACTGGTTCTTACAGGAGAAATGCCAAAGTTGTGTATTTTTGTAGGCAAGTTTACTTATTTGTTTCTAATACAGGGCTATTTTAGCATGTGTTATATGGCACTGGATTTTGGTTTTTAAGACGACATGATTAGTGTACCTGTAACAATAGTAATAACTAAACAGGCCACCATGTGTTAGGTCACTGATTTCAAGCACAGGCCTACCATTCTCCAAAATATATTTAAAAAAAAGAATAGGAGAGGAGTCTGTTATACTGTATCTTGCATTATATTTTTAATGCATTGTGATTTTTTTGAATTTTGTTGTAAAGAGGTTTCAGCAGAAGCCTACTCAGTTGCCTAGCAGCATCTGAACCAAATGGGAAATGCCTTCTGTGACTTTGCCTTGTCATAAGCAGTGACTCTGAAGATCACTGAAAGTCATATCATTGCAGCTTTACTCCCTGGGTACAACACTGCATTTTTAAAAATCATATTAGGTTGAGAAGCTGTATGTTGGCACTCAGCTCCATACAATAGTACTTCCAGTCTTGGCACAATTTATGGAACAATGGTCTCTCTGCTTCTTGTGTTTTTCAGGGACATCCACATGCTTATTAAGTTTTGCTTTGCGAACGGCGGAAGAAGGTTGTCAAATTGGCTGAAAGAACGGTAAGAGCTGTCAGTTTTCAAAGATACAAGGATGTTTTTCTGTTATTAACACAAATTTTCACAGCTGTGGAATCTAGATTCAAAAACTGCTGCTTCCCTCTCTCTCCTACCCCTTGCTGTTGCAGACTGTCTGACAATTGTCATTCTTTGCCTCACAAGAAAAGCAATGAAAGACTAAATTCATTTTCTGGAAATAATCTTTAGTGGCCTTTCCGTCAAACAACAGGACTATTGAATTGAGTGTATTTGTAAATTTAAGATATGCAAGAATTTGAATCAGTTTATTTGGCACAGCAAAAAAAAAAAAAAAACCTATGGAAAAACAAATGCCAGGCTAATCAAAATGTTGGTTAATTAACAGACTATTGTAACAACAACAATAAAGCCTTCAAAACTTTATAAATGGATCCTTTTAAAGTGTTTCTGCTGGCAACCCACTTCTAGATAAGAGGTAAACTGGTTTCCTGCCTCTTCATCAAGGCTATAATATTATTTGACCTCAAAAAACTGCAGTTCTGTGTCCAGTTTCATGGTACTGGCTGTGTATGACTATGCCCTCACAAGGCAAAGGTCCTTACCACTACTGCCAGCTAGGGGAAATCTTTAGCTCAAGTGGTAGGGACCTATGTTTTTGAAGTAAAAGGATCAAGCTTTAATACTTTCTCTGTAGGTGTCATTTACCTAGTATTTGTATTTTTCTACAGTACATGGATGTTACACAGGTATCATGATGGCAGTTATCTACTTGTGAGGTAGCATTTATGGTTTCTTGCAGTACTTGACCCTCAGGCTGCTTATCTAGTGTTCAATGAATAGTTCTCACTAGAACAGTGCAGGCAGCAGAGCTGAAGACCAAACATTTCACTCTGATTACCTTAATTTTAGGGAACCATTCCTGGGGTAGCTAACCCTACCCTGCCACCAGACAGAAGTTTTCTGATGCTAGGTAAAGCAATTAACAACTAGTCCTTTGGAATAAAGTAGGTACGTCATGCTTTAGGTGTAATTTAAAAGACTAATCTTAAGTATGACTAAAGACAGAAGGCAGCTATGCTTACAAAATGAGAAAGTTAGTCACACAAATCCAAAGTTTTTAAACCGTTCAGTTTTCCAATGTTTCTGAAGTGTTCTCTTGGTAACATTATCTTCAGAATAATCAGATTATTGGATAAAGAGGAAATACTATTAATATGGGAGGATGGAAGCAAGGCTAAGAGTTATGACTTCTTAACATGATAAGTAATATATAGGAGGCAGGTGATGGTCCTACATGAGTTTGCTAATACATAGAGCTTTTAGAAAGCTACTAGAAAATAGAAGTGTGGCAGGAACTGGATAGAGATCTCCCCTATCAAACCTCTTCATTTGTTCAGAATTATGGCAAAACAGCAGACAGTATAGCCATTGGCATAAAAATTAGATACTTTCGGTATGGGCATGAATAAGCAACCAATTATTCCTTTAGTGAGTATTTGTGAAGAAAAGGGGGAATCTCCAACTTTTAAAACATTGCTGCTGCATTGCATTGGAAAGGGCTTACCAGTGTTACAGCCTAGTGATTAGGTTTCTGGCTACAATTCTCCCCCATCTCTAGTGTCCCCTGCTAGTGGTCACTCCAGCGAAGTGGCAATCTCTCTTTTAGCAGATAGTAATTCAGCCCTCCAGTCAGATCATCATTGAAGTCTGCCCTTTTTCGGGGCCACAGAGTCCAACAAAGTATAGAAGTCCAGCATTCCCTCAAAAAGGAGTCTCTGTCCTAACCAGGGCCCCCCAAAGACCTCACACCCTTACTTCAGGGCTTATGATGACTTTATCCTCCTTATCTCCAGAAGGTGTGTGTTTATACTGCCCTCATGGCTGGCTGGTAGGGGAGCCCAGGCCCTTCTTCTCTACCAAGCTCCGACCCAGGGCCCTGCAAAATAGAATTAAGATCAAGTACCCAGGAATGTTTGGAGGCTGCCTCCCTAGACCACTTCCTACTATTTCCCTTCCCAATCCAGGACATGGTCACAGTCTCACCAACATTCCAAGACAAGATAGTGTGAAGCATTCCTTAATCCTTAAGGACAAGCTTTTTCAGCACCTAGGATAGCTGCTGCTACTTGCACACCCCTCCACCACAGTCTCCCACTATACCAGTGTTTCTCAACGAATTTACCATTGTGGGCCGCGTATGTAGCTCTGTATGTGTTATGTGGGCTGCATCCACACAGTATATATATAGTATCTGTATGGCCCTGGGAATCTTACATGGGCTGCAGCTGGGTGCTGGTTGGGTCGCAAGTGGCTCGCAGGTTGAGAACCACTGCACTATACCCGACTGAGGAGCTATCTTCACCAGGGCTATCTGGCTCTGTTTTAAACTCCTCCTCCAGATAGAGCAGGCTTTGCAGCTGCAGTGGAGCAGGGCTGGTTGAGTCCAGAACAGCTTTCTAACCCCTTCTATCTGAGTGTAATGTTTATATACCTCATCACAGGCAGTAATTGTCATTACAAAAGTTATTTTTATAGAGTTTGTGACTAAAACTGATTTGCTTGTTTCAGGAATTAGATGTGCTCTTTTCTCATTTTAAAGAAGGCGTCACCTTATATCAGGACAACCATACATTTTCTGAATGATGGCGCTTTCAGTTGATTGCTTATCAGACCTGGGAGTATGTTGGCTAGTTTCTCTACAGAGCGTAGCCTGCTTGTTCAGACAGCTTACTTCTAAAATATTTTTAGGATTATTTTAATTGATCATTGATTGGTGGATAGTGATCTTAAAATTTTATTGAATTTTCCACAAGCCGTAGAGAACTTGATGGAAAATCTTAAAAGCCAGAACCATTTTGGACCTGCTCATACTCCCATCAAACTCAGTGGTTTAATTTCCATTGCTTTCCGTAGGAGCAGTACCAGTCCTATAAGTGTAGAAATTGTGCCATTTCTTTCAAGCACAATTATAATCCTGTGCTACAGCTAGACTCCCACAAGAAGCTGTGTAACCATCTATACAGTTGGTATGAAGAAAGGAGTTTGCTTTCATACACTATGTTTGGGTATGGGTAGGGATTTTTAGGTGCTTCTGCCCAGGGCCGGCTCTAGGCACCAGCTAAACAAGCTGGTGGCTTGGGCGGTGCTGCTGAAGGGGCGGCACTCCGGCTGTTCTTGGGGTGGCGCTCCAGTAGCCCCGGCGGCAATTCGGCGGCAGCCCCTCTTCATTGTTTCCCACGGCGGCAATTCAGCGGTGACTCTTTTGACTTGGGTCTCACCATCGGCGGCAATTCGGCAGGTTTTTTTTTTTTACTGCTTGGGGCGGCAAAAAACGTAGAGCCGGCCCTGTTTCTGCCAGGCCATCCATATTGTCCTCTTGTCCCTTTAACTCCAAAACACATTGTACCATTAGCAGACCGAGGTTAGAGAAATTTTTTTTCACGTGTTCAGGCTGTTTTCCATTTCCTCTACTGCATATGGGGCCTGATCCTTAGAGGTGCTAAGAACCCTCTTTAGATAGACTTCAGAGAAATTTGCAGGTGCTGAGCACTTGTTGGGATCAGGTATATAGTGAACATTAATGGCTAAATTCTGCAGCCCCAGACATCACTGGTCACATCCTCAGGGATTCAGGGGAGAGCTTCAGAATCACTCTACCCATCTCAGTACTGTGCTAAAATTAAAAGGAGGAATTCAATTTTAACTGTAGGTCTTGAGTTTTCTAAAATTGCATATTATTTCAGCTCTGCAGTCTTTCAAGCCAATATTATGAAAACAATAATTTCATATGTCCTAACCTCATTCTTGCATAGACAGTTATTTTCCAAAAGTGTGCACTTTTCGGCAGGCAAGAATATATTGACTATATAGTAATAACTTCCATTAAATATTTAAGAAGGAAAGGTGCCATTACAAGTAACAATTGACTAGACATCTCCTGCCAGTGTTCATCCTGGAATGGTCTTTGAAAGAATAAACATGGATGCTTCCTCAAGAGTTCAAAATATATAGGTCTGTCAGATGAAATAAAAATATAAGCTGAACTAGGTAAAGAAGAATTTCTTTTTTCTTTTCTGAATCCTTTGTGTGTTGCTTAGCTGCTTGTAGTCAAAGCTAGTCTTTGCTTTGATGATTAAAACTAGAATCTGAACTATGGTAAAGTGTTTGATATCAAACACTTGATCTCAAATCTGGGAGTTTTAATGGCCAAATTCTGGCCTCTGACATGTGGATACAGCTCCTGTTGATTTCACTGAATGCAAGTTTGGCCTAATCCTACACCCACTGAAGCCAACTGAAGCAAAATTGGGACCATAGTTGTGTGGTTTCAGAGATCAATTTGTATGACCTGAAAAAGCAACCCCACACTTTTCTGGCAAATACATAATGGGCTGGTTCTGGCACTATGTATTCTAATAGGTTGATAATATATAAAATTTTACCAATATTTGGAGGAAGAAAGTCTTCCACATTGCCTGACTTCAGGTATTCTGATGCATCCTCTGAATATGTGCTTTTCATGGTAAATGTGTTTATAACCATGTTTGTCCACATAAGCCAGTTTATTGGTTCTTCTATCTCATCTTTCATTAACTTATGACCATGCATTTTGGCTTTCATCACTGCCAACTTTTTCTGGAGACCCAGGAACTGAGAGTTAATCTTCCTGAAATGATAGATTCTTCTAGATTATGCAACCTCTAATTAATGTGCTCAATAAATTGAGCTGATTATCTCATTTTCTCAAAATTTTCCTAATTTGTAAGTCTGTTCTGGAAGACTGGGAACAAAGCCTTGATATGTCAAATTGGGTTTCAGAATCTTAATTTCACAGGTGTAATTCCCAAAGATAGCTCCCTAGTCTATAAATGTTTGCACTATTCAGCAAATTGGAGCCAAGTATTTTTAAAGAAACTTCTTTCCTTGAGTCTATACCATGTGTATAATTAAGTAGCGGCTCTTCTTGTGCAGCTGCCAGAAACTTTTAAACAATTAAGAAGGGCTAGTTCATTTGATATGAAGTTTTAGTTATCCAGAACTTAGTGTTTTCAGGTTGTCTCTGCATGACGTTACCTGAAATCCAGGGGTATGTCTACACTACGAAATTAGGTCGATTTTATAGAAGTCGATCTTTAGAAATCGATTTTATATAGTCGATTGTGTATGTCCCCACTAAGTGCATTAAGTCAACGGAGTGCATCCTCAATACCGTGGCTAGCATCGACTCATGGAGTGGTGCACTGTGGGTAGCTATCCCACAGTTCCTGCAGTCTCCGCTGTCCATTGGAATTCTGGGTTAAGCTCCCAATGCCTGATGAGGCAAAAACATTGTTGTGGGTGGTTTCGGGTACATGTCGTCAGTCTCCCATACCTCCCTCCCTCTGTGAAAGCAATGGCAGACAATTGTTTCATGCCCTTTAGGTCGACGGAATAGGGTTGGTTGTGTAGATGCATTTGTTTTAAAATCCACTAATGTGGCTAAATTTGACCAGGTGTAAACTGGGGCCAAGTCTCCTGGATTCCTATGTGGGATTTTGTGCCTGGGGCTTTTACATCTACATGATTATCTTCTTGCTGTGGTTACACAAGTGATCAAAATTTCCTTACAAATCCAGATTCTGCCTCCAGTATCATGTATGCAATTCTAGTGCTTTCAGTGAAGGCTGAATGGGTGTAGATGTGGGCAGAGTTTGGACAATAGTTCTCTTCCTACAAAAAGTGATGGTCTCATTTCGGTCAGTTTATTTCTGCAGAAGCAGTAGAGTGAAGTCTAAAATGGCTGCTTGTTTGAAAGTCCAAGGAACCTGTCTTGGCCTGCTTATGAGCTAAGGCAGTTCATTCAAGTTTATGATAAAGAGATGTTTTAATGTCGTGAGAGAGAACTGAGTCATGTGAAAGCTGTCAGGAGAAAGTTAGCTTTATTTCATACAAAGGAGCAGATCAAGCAGTAAGCTAGTAATACTGACTTTTAAAGTTCTACACTGAATAGGAAAAAATAACTGATGAATGGCTATTGAAATTAGTTGAATGATTCAGCAGACAATACCTGGTTCTTGCAAAATGTATGTATGAGAAATTTAGTAACTGGTGTGATTCTCAACATGTCTTAGCCCCCAGCTTAAGTACCAATGTGGAGAACTTTTTATTGAGCAAGTTCAGAAAAACTCAGACAGCATCAGTATATGCTTTCTCTTAGAAAGCAGAGTTCTAGCAAGTCTCCCTTCTGTCTCCATGGCCTCTTGAAAAAGAAGAGGACAAATAAATATCAAATTTAGCAGCAGTTGTAATGTGACCCTGAAGTTAGTAGAATTAAAAGATATTATGCATCAGAGGAGCTAAGCAGCCAGTAATACTTGCTTAGCCACTGCTGGCAGGGGATGTGATGTAACATTATGAAAACTAGTTTTTATTAAGTCGTACCTGATCAGACTATAAACTAGAGTTATCTTCACTGTGTAGCAGACCCTGCTGAAATATTGTTGATCAATACAAGGAGGTTTTTAATGTGGACTAGCTAATTGACTTATTTAATTCAGCGGTGCATTTGACCTGCTTAGGAGCAAAATGACTTGCAGAAGTACCGATCAGTCTCAAATAGGAAGTTGCATTTTCCAGATGAAGTTATTTTAAAAGTGTACTCTTAGCAAGATAGTACGGTAATGCATTATTTGTAGAAGGCAGCTCTGGAGGCAATACTTTGT
Source organism: Caretta caretta (assembly GCF_965140235.1). NCBI lineage: Eukaryota > Metazoa > Chordata > Testudines > Cheloniidae > Caretta > Caretta caretta. Next base: position 17,227,399 of record NC_134220.1, on the reverse strand, counting down.
TGCTCAAGGAGAGTTTTGCTCGAATTCAGATTCTTCAACATTCAAAACCATATGTGCTACTCTGGAACCTAAGAATTGTTATCTTAGATGTGCAAATACATTATTAAGATCTATATTTTGTGCCCTCAAGTCCTTTCCCTTTCAAAATGGGAGCATGTTAATGCACACCGATAAAAAAGGATGGAGAGGTTACAAATCTATGGTGGAAAGCTAATCTTCAAAATTTGCATGGAACTTCCATTCTTTACCAAGTCTCAGATGTAAGCTCATACCATTTTGGCTCAAAAGTAGTAAAAAGGTTGAAATATGTCTACAAGTAAACTATATTTGGGCTCTATGATTATGATTTCATGACTCAAATGGAAAGGAGTCTTATTTAGGTTAGAAAGTAACTTAATACACACAGTATGCCAGTCACCCAAAATGACTTTCACCACTGTTTTGAGTGGCTCTAGGCCCTTGTATGCACTGTGCTTTATAGGAGCTAATTGCTTAGGACATAAATTCACACCTATGAAGATCATTTGATAGGGAACTCATTATTCAGTTTTAATGAATTATTTATTCTACCATAAAAATCATTGATAAGTCTGTAGCTAAAGACTTCTCACAACATAAACATGACTGTGAATAATACTTTGAACATCCGTCACCTTCCCTATGAAACTCTTCCATGCACTTCACAAACGTTAATGAGTTAAGGCTCACACTGTCTTATGAGAAAGATTAGTATTTTTCCCATTTTCCAGACAGGGAAACTGATGCACCTAATGAAGTGACTTATCCAAATTCATAGAGGAAGTTTGGGATAGAACAGAGAAGGAAAACTAGATCATCTGACCTCTAACCCTTTTCTTTAATCATAATTCTATTTTTCCATCACATATACAAAATGAATGACTATTTTATTAATTACATCTTCTAAACATTCACTCTTACATTCTAGGCTTTTCAGAAAACACTTCAGTTTCAGATCCCATTTATAAAGAGAACTTATAGGATGAATATTAGAATGAAAATTTTAAAAATACCTCATGAGTGAACTAACTAAACCAAGCCCCCCAAAAAAGAAGAAAGTGAAACAGCCTTTCTAGTCCTATTCAAGGCTCAATAAAATAAAGTCTTACTAAGCTGAAATGAAGGAAATATTCTCTCTGCACCTGCAGAAGATGTTACTGCGGTAAAAAGCTGGTTTAGCACGTGCGTAAACTCTGGTTCCAGGTGCTAAGCCGGTGACTTTCACCAGTTTAGGGGTTTGATTTCTTTTAAATCATCAACAGAAAACATGTACTGCTTACGTTTTAAAAATTTAAGTTATTTTTATAGGTTATAATAAGTTTAGACCTTAGTGCAGGTTCTCATAATTTCAAATTTAATTTTAAATAGACTTATTAATTTAATTTTAATTAAAAATCAGATTTTTTAAAAAATAATTCATTTTTATCTACCTTGCTACTAGTTAGTGCATGTATTGCTCTTCAGCCTGAGAAGTATTCTTAAATGTTATCTGTGTTTTTTCTTTTTTCTTTTTGTATTCCTAAGGTCCTAAGGAGATATTATACTTCAATAGTTTTGTAAAAAGATGGCAAGTTTTTTTTTGCTATGCTGGTTTCTTGATTTGTTCTGGTTCTGTGGTGTTGCTTTAATTCCAAAATTATTATCCAAATTTTAAATGTGTGTTTAAATTACTTAGGAAAAGGATGCATAGGAATAGAAGGGCCAGAGACTGTTATAAGCTCAACAGGTGAAGGGGCCTGTGAGAAAGAAAGAATTGTTAGGAAAAGGATGCATATATATTAAACCTGGTCGTTAAAAGTTATTTTAAAAAATCATACAGGGAGTTGTGTTGTGGAAGGTTCATGTCTCAAGAGATTGAAAATGAGGTACACAAATAGTATTTCACTGTTGAGTTACTAATTTAATGCTGACTGTGGTGATAGTGATTAAAAATTGGTATTACTGGATAACTGTTAAGTGGCTTTTATGGGTTTTACTGGGAGATTGGTAGGCCCAGAAACCAGTAGCCTCAAGAACCAGTGTTCTAAAGCCTGGCTGACAATTGGAAGAAGTAGAAACCCATTGAAAATTTCAAAGGGATGTTTCCAGTAGGGTTTTGTCTTGTGTGATTTAATGAATAACTAACATGATGTAATAAAAACTTATGGCTTTGTTTGTTAGGGCTGCCTGTATCTGATGATATTGTAGATTTACTTTAGCATCCTGCTTCAAACTTAAAGAGTGCTGCCTTCCACATCTAAGGCTAAATTGTCTCACTGTGCAGAATGCTGTATGGGGTAGTGGAGATGCATTACCCTAGTTGGAGCGCCAGGAAAATGAGGGGAACATGGTCACAGTATTCCCCAAGAGTTAAATGCAGCATTTGTTCCTTTTTCCTGTACAGTTTAGTGCCATTTGCAGTGGTGTTGTAGCTGTGTTGGTCCCAGGATATTAGAGACTAGGTGGGTGAGGTAATATCTTTTATTGAACCAACTTCTGTTGGTAAAAGAGACAAGCTTTTGAGCCACACAGAGCTCTTCTTCAGGTCTGGGCTTAGTGCCAGGTAGACTTGAACAATCATTGTAATTTTGGCAAACCTTTTGTGTGCAAAGGAAGATTTCTGCTTTCCCCTCCACAGACTGTACACTAGCACAAGGGCTGGTCTCATTCTCACCGTCCTTATTTGGGGAAACCTTAACTGTCATACTCATTAGGTTAAAATGATCTTCATGATGTTCTTTTTTCAATATTAACTGTTGTTAATATTAATTAACAAATAATTAACAATTAATTGTGGTCTATGTTTGTTTAGTGGTTGTTTATTAATTATTATTATTATTAACATAAATCTAGTGCTTCCTCTTTTTAAAAGGTGGTTATAAATAAAGGAAATTTCTAGTGACCTTATGGGCTGGGAACCAGACAACAAACTTGTGATGGGGTATACCAGGCCATTTGAGACCCCCTGATGGAGGCCTCAGGGTCCTACCACACCCTGTCCCAGAAAGGAGCAGTGGAAGTGAGTCCTCCAAGCAGCCTAGCAAGGCTGTGTGGGATGCAGCCAATCAGAGAAGGGATGCAGGGAGAAGTCAATCCGGGCCCATATAAAAGGAGCTGCAGTGCAGAGCAAGGGTCAGTTGCTGCCTAGAGCTAGAGGAGTGAAGGTGGTGTTCCTGTGTTGAAGGACTTGTAGGGTCTTGAACAGAGTAGTTGCTGGCTGGAGTCAGAAGAAGAAGGACGCTGTTCCTGGCTAGCTGAAGGGACCAGAAGGAGTGAAAGGCTGGGAGACTCCACCGGTAGAGAGACTAGGGATAAACGCTTCCTAAGCAGGGATAGGACTGTGAAGCTCTCCAGGCACAGAGGCCTGGGAGAGAGAGCCTTGACAAGAAGGGCCAGAGACTGTTATAAGCTCAACAGGTGAAGGGGCCTGTGAGAAAGAACCCTAAGAGAACAGGGCTGAGACTGTTAGGGAGTCCCTAGGTAAGGAGGCCTGGGAGAGAGGCTGCTCAAACAAGCTGAGGACCCAAGAAGCTGATATGACAGAGTGGGAAGCAGCCCAGGGAATACAGCAATAGACACTAGTGAAGGAAGCAGCAAGTGGCTGCTAGTCATAGGGTCCCTGGGTTGGGATCCGGAATAGTGAGCAGACCCGGAACCCTCCACAGGCAGAGTGGCTAAGGGCCTAGGAGGCAACAAGTTTGGAGCCCAAGAAGTGGGCAAGTGCTTAAACAGGCCCAGAGATGGAACTGAGGACTTATAGAATCATAGAATCATAGAATATCAGGGTTGGAAGGGACCCCAGAAGGTCATCTAGTCCAACCCCCTGCTCGAAGCAGGACCAAATCCCAGTTAAATCATCCCAGCCAGGGCTTTGTCAAGCCTGACCTTAAAAACCTCTAAGGAAGGAGATTCTACCACCTCCCTAGGTAACGCATTCCAGTGTTTCACCACCCTCTTAGTGAAAAAGTTTTTCCTAATATCCAATCTAAACCTCCCCCACTGCAACTTGAGACCATTACTCCTCGTTCTGTCATCTGCTACCACTGAGAACAGTCTAGAGCCATCCTCTTTGGAACCCCCTTTCAGGTAGTTGAAAGCAGCTATCAAATCCCCCTCATTCTTCTCTTCTGCAGGCTAAACAATCCCAGCTCCCTCAGCCTCTCCTCATAACTCATGTGTTCCAGACCCCTAATCATTTTTGTTGCCCTTCGCTGGACTCTCTCCAATTTATCCACATCCTTCTTGTAGTGTGGGGCCCAAAACTGGACACAGTACTCCAGATGAGGCCTCACCAATGTCGAATAGAGGGGAACGATCACGTCCCTCGATCTGCTTGCTATGCCCCTACTTATACATCCCAAAATGCCATTGGCCTTCTTGGCAACAAGGGCACACTGCTGACTCATATCCAGCTTCTTGTCCACTGTCACCACTAGGTCCTTTTCCGCAGAACTGCTGCCTAGCCATTCGGTCCCTAGTCTGTAGCTGTGGATTGGGTTTTTCCGTCCTAAGTGCAGGACCCTACACTTATCCTTATTGAACCTCATCAGATTTCTTTTGGCCCAATCCTCCAATTTGTCTAGGTCCTTCTGTATCCTATCCCTCCCCTCCAGCGTATCTACTACTCCTCCCAGTTTAGTATCATCCGCAAATTTGCTGAGAGTGCAATCCACACCATCCTCCAGATCATTTATGAAGATATTGAACAAAACCGGCCCCAGGACCGACCCATGGGGCACTCCACTTGATACCGGCTGCCAACTAGACATGGAGCCATTGATCACTACCCGTTGAGCCCGACAATCTAGCCAGCTTTCTACCCACCTTATAGTGCATTCATCCAGCCCATACTTCCTTAACTTGCTGACAAGAATACTGTGGGAGACCGTGTCAAAAGCTTTGCTAAAGTCAAGAAACAATACATCCACTGCTTTCCCTTCATCCACAGAACCAGTAATCTCATCATAAAAGGCGATTAGATGAGTCAGGCATGACCTTCCCTTGGTGAATCCATGCTGGCTGTTCCTGATCACTTTCCTCTCATGCAAGTGCTTCAGGATTGATTCTTTGAGGACCTGCTCCATGATTTTTCCAGGGACTGAGGTGAGGCTGACTGGCCTGTAGTTCCCAGGATCCTCCTTCTTCCCTTTTTTAAAGATTGGCACTACATTAGCCTTTTTCCAGTCATCCGGGACTTCCCCCGTTCGCCACGAGTTTTCAAAGATAATGGCCAATGGCTCTGCAATCACAGCCGCCAATTCCTTCAGCACTCTCGGATGCAACTCGTCCGGCCCCATGGACTTGTGCACGTCCAGCTTTTCTAAATAGTCCCTAACCACCTCTATCTCCACAGAGGGCTGGCCATCTCTTCCCCATTTTGCGATGCCCAGAGCAGCAGTCTGGGAGCTGACCTTGTTAGTGAAAACAGAGGCAAAAAAAGCATCGAGTACATTAGCTTTTTCCACATCCTCTGTCACTAGGTTGCCTCCCTCATTCAGTAAGGGGCCCACACTTTCCTTGGCTTTCTTCTTGTTGCCAACATACCTGAAGAAACCCTTCTTGTTACTCTTAACATCTCTGGCTAGCTGCAGCTCCAGGTGCGATTTGGCCCTCCTGATATCATTCCTACATGCCCGAGCAATATTTTTATACTCTTCCCTGGTCATATGTCCAACCTTCCACTTTTTGTAAGCTTCTTTTTTATGTTTAAGATCCGCTAGGATTTCACCATTAAGCCAAGCTGGTCGCCTGCCATTTTTACTATTCTTTCGACTTCAGGGAGGGTCAACCTTTTTTTGGACTGTGTTACCCCAGAAGGGGTTTGTTTTACGTTTGTTTCATATACAGATTGCCTGTGACTCAGCCAGAGAGCTGAGTCACTGAAAACCCATCTGAAAAGAAAACTGCCAGCAGAGGGCCCCACAAAAACAGAGAGTGCAGGCATGCACTTGGCCAGCAGGAGGCGCTTGCAAGAGGCGAGGGGCCACACTTTTACAAGCCTTCATAATGTTGTAACAGAAAAGAGATTTTTGCTTTGAGAACTTCAGTATTGAGCCCTAGTTATTAACTTTTAAGAGTATTTCCAATATATATGTGGAATCCTAATGTACCAAACTTCAGGTTTCAACACTTAGAGAAAGGATTTTATTTTGGCTTTTTTGCTTTTCAGTGACTTTATTATTCACAAAAATAAGCGACTACTGTGTCCTTGAAAGCACGGAAATTTGCCTTACAGACTTCCACCCCATAGCTCAGTGCAACTCAGTCAAGTACAATTACTCCAGTCTTGGATTTTTCCTGAGCAGAAATGGCCACTTCTGAGATGTGGTAGAGACTCCCCAAGGACTAGGTTGATACCTAAAGGTGGATTTTGGCTGCATTTCTTGCACCAGTACTAGACTGTGTCTCTCTACCATTAAGGGACTGTTGGTGCCTTTTTCTCAGCCTGAAAGCTTTCATAAAAAATCAAAAGCTGAAAAACAGACACCACCCTCCACGCACTCTGTAGAAACAGCAGTTTCCTCTTGAGTGCATAGAAACTTCATGTTTCCATTGTTTTGCCCCACAAGCTGGCCTTTCCACTGAGAATCCCTTTCCTTCTCTTGATATGGAAAATCCTTATATTTACTTACATTTTATAACCTTAGGCACTTTACAACACTATAATTAACTATTTCAAAAAAATAGCTGCCATCTAGCCATACAAACTAATAAATCACTGATAATGTCTACAAACAGACACCTCTGTAACCCATCACCACCACCCCCACTTAGGGTGACCACATGGCAAGTGTGGAAAATCGGGACAGTGGATGGGGGGTAATAGGTGCCTATATAAGAAAAAGCCCCAAATATCAGGGACATCTGGTCACCCTACCCCCACTACATTCTCAAATGCATAGGAAAAAAAGTGGGCTTGTATGTAGTCTGGAAAGCTACAGTCCCTCCTTGTGGTCAGAATAATCGGCCTAATCTATTTTCTGACACATTAGCTCTGTGAAAAGTGTCCCTTTTGTCATTCTCAAGAGCTTTTAGGTCTTTCTAAGAGGAGGAAGGAACCCTGAATGGCCACAATCTTCACAAAGAGAAGAATTTGTGAACCGATCAAAAAACAAATGTTTGTCTAGTGGGTATGTGAAGGGTGGTTCTTTCCTTCTTTGTTTGGAGGGAACTGAGCTGGATTTTAATGATGTTAAGGTACAGTTTTCATTCTTTAATGGCAATTTGTGTCTTGAGGAGCTGCAAAAAATCTATAAAGAATAAATTTATTAAAGTATACATTATCTTTTCACGTTTTATATGTTTTTTATAAAATGTTTGTTTACTAACTTCTGGGGGTTTTGTAGGAAAGGGCAATATGTGGGCTAGAATATTTCCCACCCCAGTTAATGCATGCTAATTTTTAAAGCAGTATATTTTGTAGGTATTTCTCATACAGGTCAAATATTTAACAACCTACTTGTACTGTACCTGTCTTCTGAAATATAAAAGTTGCCCAAAGAGGTGGCTAAAATGCTGATGCCTCTTTTTTGATATCCAGGAGAGATCCTCTTATTTAGGTGTCCATAGTGGGGTAGGAAGAAGGAAAAAATAATTTATTTGTATAAATCACCATCTATAAACTCCTGCTCCTAAAACAAAGTGAACGAACAGAAGTTTGAAAACACTTTGGTCACATCTGCTGTCATCATGGAAGATGAGGGAAAAAGCAATGAATTAACACTTAGGTTCTTTTTACCGAGTGCATATTTCATGAAAGTGCTTGCCAGAACTTTTTGAATGTTAATTGAACAGTCTTACATTAGGGATGCGTTGTACAGTTTCTCTTATGGTTATCCATGAAATGATTGTGGCTCATTTTGCTGTTTGAGACTTCAGCGTTAAAAATACATGGAATATATTTGGTGCAAACCCACTGACCATGGTTTATTAATCTGAAGCAGAAAAAACAGGATTAGATGAAAGCGTGGAACACACAGAGCAATGGAAGGAACATAGGAAAATCCCATGGCTGCTCCAGTTCTTGATATGATAGAGAATGTCCATGATCCAGCTGCTCTATTTATAGGAATGTTATTTCTGGGGAAAATTGTGGTGTCTTGAAAAGAGCCTCTTACAGTTGGCAACACTGATTTTCATGTAATAGGTCTTAAATGAATTTGAACAGTCCGTTTCATATTAATGATGATTTAGTGGTATGCACTGTTTGGCAAAAACGGAGGTCCTTAATCAGGTGCAGCATCTACTGAGTTCAGCAGATGCCCACAGAAGAAATACTGACTTGGGTGAGAGTTGTACCTGAATAGGCCTTCAAGATTTGTCTCTGTTCAGGAATTCAAGCTTATTTTACATGGTTTTTGGAAACTGCATTGTACATTGGTAGCACTCAATTATTAATTTTTCACAAATACATTATTCATTAGTTTGACTAGCACTGGGAATCCAGATCTAGGAGTACACAACCTTTTCAGAAGTAGGCTTTCTGTGGCAATCTCTGTGTGCCAATTAGAGTGTGGACAAAGTCGTCTTTGTTACACTATTTCAAATCAGGAGTAACTCCACTGATTTATTGGATTTACTCCAGAATTAAACCAGTATAAATAAGAGCATGTTGTTTTCCTGGAAGTTTTCTGTTCACATACAACTGCTTCATTGGTTTGTCTTTGGTGGGTTGATTTCTCTCCCCTCTAATTACTGAATCTGTAGATTTGTGAAATTGCTGCATAACACCTGCAGCATGCTGGCACTTGCTTCACCAGAACTATGAATGTAGCCCTTTTACAGGTGGCTAGCTGCTTTGGGACCTGTTGGATGTACCTTCTCCTCTATCTGACTGAGACTCTTTTCTGGCAACATAAAAGGCTGTGCCATACACCTAAATCTATCTAAGGACGTTTGTTTTTTTTAATACAATAAATAAATAGACTTGAGCAACACTGTCTTTCAGAAAAGCTGGGGTGGACAAAATCCACAATGGAACAAGGTAGGAAGCGATTAATGATCTGTCAAGGAGAAAGTGGCTGAAATAGCCCTTCCCTACACCACCTGGCCCCAATATCAAGCCTTGAGGGAATGAAAAGAGGAAAGAATGTCTAGGGTATTGGCTGAGCAGTAGAGCTGGGTGGGAAATGGGTTTCCTGTCCCATGAAAATTGTAAAATTGTTTGATTCCCCCTCCCCCTTCTCATTCTGCGTGGGGCGAAACAAAGTCTTATTGAGTTTTGTGAGAGATTGAGACCCATCCATTCCTTGTGTGTGCCATAACCACTGGGCTTTTATATATTCTGGGCTGGGTGTGTTTCAATTCCTGACAAGCTCTTCTCTGTGATTCTGTAAGATAAGAACCCCAGGAGGATCTGACAAGCTTGGGGAGAAGGCTTGAACTGCACTTTCTTACCTTATGTTGTTGGTGAGTTTGGCCTCCACAAAGTATGAGGACTCTGTTTTTAGAACAGATTGGAAGTCTGCTCTGAGGAAGTCAATGCCAGATTCATACTGGTATGTTTTATTTCTTGTTCCCTCCCTTCCTGTGACACTGAGCACCACTTGATTCATGCCCTGTCTGTTGTAATAATCTTTGTATAAAATATGCCTTGTGAGGTATCATTTGAAAACTAATAACTCACTGATCATTAATATTCTGTTGTGATGTATATACGCAATGGGCAGTAAAAGTTAAAATATATACTGGAATTACCTCTGAAATGTGTGTAAACCAGCTGTTTGAGAGAGAATGTGGGTAATATCTTTTATCCAATATCTTTTATTGGACCTACTTCTGTTGGTGATAGCCTAAGATTGAAAGCTTGTGTCTATGTCTACACTGGCAACTGAACCACAAAACTTTTGTTTTTCAGAGATGTTAAGCACCCCCCCCCCACCCCTCCGCCGCCCTCGAAAGACAAGAGTTTTGCCCATGACAAGCACCGGTGTGAGCAGCTCTTTGTCAGCAGTAGCTCTCTCCTGCTGTCAATGCTAATGCCGCTCATTGGGGGTGGACTTTTTTTGTTGGCAGGAGAGCCGACAAACAGCGGCTACGCTACTCATCTTTTAGCAACATGGCTGTAGCGACACAGCCGTTGATAAAAGCTGTGTCGTGTAGACATAGCCTTACACAGAGCTCTTCTTCGGGTATGGGAAATGTACTCAGTGTTACAGCTAAATACAAGGTGGAACAGATTGTTTAGCCTAAGTAGTTAATACATATTTCAGGGGACTATTCAAGGTGAAGTGGCCCGTTAACATCTATGTGGTTGAAACCAGACAATCATTACACACACAATGAACTCACACAGGAAAATGATAAAAGATAAAAACAGCATATCACGTGTGGGTGAACACTTTTCACAGAATAATCACTGTAGATCTGACCTATCAGTTCTCATCCTCAAAGGAAACCTGCACAACACTTTCAAAAGATGAGCCTGGGAGCTTAAATCCATAACTTTGCTAGACACTAAAAATCATGGATTGATTAGAGAGTGGATTTATGGCTTATTACAACAATCTATAACCCAGTAACAACCCACCACTCCTAGTTGCCTTTCCCCTGGTCCCCTACCTCCCCCCCCATAGCTTGAGGGGTGTTAATGGGCACTTCACCTTGAATGGTCCCTTGAAATATGTTTTAACTACTTATCCTAAACAATCTGTTCTACCTTGAATTTACCTGTGACACTCTGAGGGCAAGTCTACACGACAAAATTAAGTCGACCTAAGTTACGTCGACATACAGCCAACACAGTAATTGAATTGATTTTACATGTCCATACTATGCAGTTTGTGTTGGCAGTGCATGTCCTCACCAGGAGCGCTTGCACCATTTAACTACCAATGTGGGGCATTGTGGGATAGTTTCTGAAAGGCAGCAACAGTTGATGTAAGTAACACAGTGTCTACACTGACACTGCGTCAACCTAACTATATTGACTTAAGTGCTATGCCTCTCACAGAGGTGGAGTTATTAAGTTGGTGTAGCGGGCAAGTTACATTGGTGGGAGCTACATTTTAGTGTAGATTCTTACAGAGTTAGGTTGAAGTAAGCTGCCTTACATTGACCTAACTCTGTAGTGTAGACCAGGCCTGAGTACATTTCCCAGACCTGAAGAAGAGCTCTGTGTAAGCTCAAATTTTTATCTCTCTCATCAACAGAAGTTGGTCCAATAAAAGATATTACCTCACCTACCTTATCTCTCTAATATCCTGGGACCTACACAACTGCAATAACAATGCATAAACCAGGTTTGTCAGGGAGAGTTGGTAAACAGCTCTATCCTAACCAAAGGAATGTGTGTTTACCTCAATTTACATAAAAGCAGAAACTGGACCATCAAAAACATTAGGGGGAGGAGATGGCAAGAAACAGAACAATTTGCATTTCAGCAAACACAAGTGGGGGAAGAGAGAGCATGGAGCTTCCTTCTTCACCAGAGTGCATGTTCCCATAGTCATAGCTTGAATAAACTTTACTTTGAAGGGTAACCCTCGGAAGACTCAATTTAAAAGATTTTTACTGGTCTATAAAGGCAGGGGGGCTGAACCTCAAATTATAAGCAGTTGAATCAACTGGTTGTACACAATATTACTGTATTATAAGAGTGTATGGAGTGAGGTCTTTTCTGAAAGCTAATGGCACACTGGTGATTAATATCACTGTGAAATATTTATTAACAATATGAAAAGAATTTTGGATACTCATTGATATTAGGCTGTCTTGTCTGCCCAGGCAGGCGGGAATATCAAAGTTATCTACCTGTCTCCTATGTAAATTAAGCATGGTGCAACCAGAAACAATGGAAGCCACAGTTACATAAAAATCCTACAGGGAAATGGGAAGCCCACAGGAAGGGAGGGACACCATGGGGTAATCCTGCCTCAGGCCTTTTGAAACAAGTTCATTGAACTTTGGAAGATATAAGCAAGGAGAGAAGCGGTCTTTGGCATCCATCATGAGGCAGACACAAGGGAACAGAGCTCTTGCAAGCTGGGAAAGATGGGTCCTGCAACGAAAGTGGGGATTGAAGTCTCTGGGGCTGAATATAGGTGAGAAACCTGGTTTGGCAAAGATTTTTCACATAAGACAACAAGGGTCGCCAACACCTTGTACTTCTATGGAAGGTCTTCCTGTCTGAGGGAAAGTTGGCCATGGCTGGAAGGAAGAATGACTGGTGAGAGAAACTGTCTTGAATAAAGCCTGTATTTTGCTAGATAAAGTTTTAGACTTCTGATGCGTGTTTTCACTCTGATTTCCTGGTAACCCTTTCTAACTTTATTACTTTTACTTGGCATCACTTAACTTACATGCTATTGTTAATAAGTTTGTTTTATTTCACTATAAGCCTACTCAGTGCAGTGTTTAAAGGGAACGGTGCATTCATCCCAGTTAAGCTAATATGCTGTGATGTGTTTCTGTGTCTTTAGAGAAGAACAAATGAACCATATTATTTCTCTGAACTGTCCAGGAGAGAGCTGGACATTGTAGAGCACACAGTTTTGGGAAAAATTGGAACTGGAGTGTGTTGGGATCATCCTGCAAGTGGTAACCAATGCTGGTTGAAGACAGAGTAGGGCTGTGGACAGACTGGTAGGGTCAGATCTGCTGAACCAGGGCTGTTTAGTGCATAGACACTCAAGGTGTAATCTGTATTCTAGTATGCTGGTTGTGAGCAGCTCAGGTTGAGAGCTATAACAGCAAAGCATTGTGAGGCATCCAGGATTACAAGGCAGGCGGTGGGTGACACAACCCCTCACTGGTCTGGCATTGAACCCGAGAGTGTGACACATACTGTAGAAGCAGTTATCAATTTAGACACTTTGAACCATCAGCAGAAATTGTCTAGTTGTTCATGGCAGCTTTCCATGTGGATTGGTGGCTTGTCAGATTGATGAGTGATCAGTTACCAAAATTAATATTAGTACTTACTAGAGATAAACCAATGGAAAGAATATATTGTGTCTCTCCGATTTGAACAGCAGGGTATCTCTCTCACTTTAGGACACACAAAAATTGCAGGGCTCAAAAAGCAGGCAATGATGGTTCTTGAGAGGAAGCATGAATTTAGCAGGGCTGGGAGTCATCAGAATTGGGTTATGTTCTTAGGTTTGTCGTTGACTTCCTGTGTGAACTTTGATTAAGTCTCTTAAAATCTGTGCCTCAGTTTCCCTATCTGTATAATGAAGCGTCATGCTTTAGACCAGGGGCGGCCAACCTGTGGCTCTGGAGCGACATGCAGCTCTTCAGAAGTTAATATGCGGCTCCTTGTACAGGCACCGACTCCGGGGCTGGAGCTACAGGTGCCAACTTTCCAATGTGCTGAGGGAGTGGGGGGGGGGAAACAGGGGCTCACTGCTCAACCCCTGACTCTGCCACAGGCCCTGCCCCTACTCCCCCCCTTCCCGCCCCCTCCCCTGAGCCTGCCATGCCCTCCCTCCCCCCCTCCCCCCCGAGCCTCCTGCACGCCACGAAACAGCTGATCAGGAGGTGCGGGAAGGGAGGGGGGGCGCTGATTGGAGGGGCTCCCTGTGGGCAGGAGGCACTGGGGGCTGCTAACGTATTACTGTGGCTCTTTGGCAATGTACATTGGTAAATTCTGGTTCCTTCTCAGGCTCAGGTTGGCCACCCCTGCTTTAGACTGAGGTAGGTAATCCTGGATTAATCAATTAAATAAATTTATATGAGGCCATAAATGTACATGATGTATACTGAGGACAGTGCCAGATATTGGGAAGGAAGGATGGGTTAGTGGCTAGCACATGGGACTAGGATGCAGGCAATCTGGGTTTGCTTCTTAACTAAGCAACAGTTGTGTTGAGTGACTTTAGACAAGTCAATTAATCTATAGGGTTTAGGGTGACCAAATGTCCTGATTTTGGGGGGGGAGGGATAGCTCAGTGGTTTTGAGCATTGGCTTGCTAAACCTAGGGTTGTGAGTTCAATCCCTGAGGGGGCCATTTAGGGATCTGGAGCAAAAATTGGGGATTGGCCCTACTTTGAGCAGGGGGTTGGACTAGATGACCTCCTGAGGTCTCTTCCAACCCTGATATTCTATGATTCTATAACAGATTCCTGTCTCAAAGGATTTATAATTTAAAGGCACAAATGAAATACATGATAAAACATAATAGTAAAGTATGGCAATGATAGTTGAATGCTTCATGTATCTTCAGAAGTTTCTTATTGGAGGAATCTTATATAAACAGGGGCACTATTTTAGGCATGTGGAAAAAGGCATGGAGTTGAGCAAGCAATGGAGACAAAATAGTTAAGCAAGAAAGCATGTAAGTGTACATACAAGACTCAAGTAAAATGTCTGTCCTGCAATTCTTAATAGTTGCAGCAACATTAATGAAAGCTGTATTTGAACAGATCATTTGATTGTTATAGTCATGGTAAAATCAGTATTCATGATCCCAGGCTTCCTTTTAGGAATATGCATTTAATTTATACATTGTAAATAAAGCAACTGCAGGGAAGAACAGGCCAATAGTTTAATAGTATTAACAAATGACTTCCATAGCACTGCAAATTTACACCACATTTCAAAGAGTGAAAAAAGTTCTCTGCCATCAAAGAACTTGGGGATTTAGATTGTAAAATCTGAATCCCCAAGTTTTCCGTGAGATCTCCCTGGGCAGATCCATGCCTGTATGAAGATCATGGTCTCTCTCATTCAGTGAGCACTATGAATACAGAATGGAGAACGTTTGCTAAACAAAAGTTGTAAGAGCTCCCTTTGCAGTTGAGTTTTTATGCAGATGCACACAATCTAGGTAAGAAAGGAAAACATCCTTTAGTTAATTACAGAAACACCTAAGAGGGGTCAGTGTTTTTCCAACAACCTTTTAAACTTGATTAATTGGTAGCAAGAACAGCATTAAATCACCTTGTCATTAATCCTTATTCACCCCACTGAAACTTGACTCTTGTCTGTAATTTAAAGGAAATTAGCTTTTAAGGGGACCCCTATAGGTAAAACCTGTACAATATAATCTTAACCATTGTAGAATTAACTCACTATATACAAGCCAATAGTAGTTAACTATTAGTAGTAAACAGTTGTCAGTCTGGGATCCTTCTGGTTCTATCTTGATGACACGTTTGTTATGGATTGACTTTATTGATATTTCAAACAGCACATGGGCTAGTAATAGTGGTTATACAAGGTTTCTTTCATAGAAACGTAGGGACTCCTGAGTCTCTGGATGGAAAGAACACCTGTATGCATGTACTTCTACATTAGTTACCTACGGTTAAACTTGTAAAGTAATGGACCATGATTAAGGTATATATTGTTTACTGTAAAAAGAAAAGGAGGACTTGTGGCACCTTAGAGCCTAACCAATTTATTTGAGCATAAGCTTTCGTGAGCTACAGCTCACTTCATCGGAAAGCTTATGGTCAAATAAATTGGTTAGTCTTTAAGGTGCCACAAGTACTCCTTTTCTTTTTGCGAATACAGACTAACAGGGCTGTTACTCTGAAAATTGTTCACTGTGTCTTTGCAAAATTTCATGGGACTGTTTGTGAAGCTTTTTAAAAAAAAAATCTGGTAGCTGTTATGGAACTACACTTGGTCACTTAAGTAGTATTTCAACAGTGGTTTGCTTGACTTCATTGGGAGCTCTGCACATATGCAAGAGCTGTTTTTGGTCCACAGCAGTTCAGTTAATACCAAGGTTCGCCATCTTTTTAATTGTGAAGCCAAAGAATTAAAAAGAAAAGAAAAGTTGTTTGTAATTAGCTAAAGAATGTTTTTCTTTCTTAGCTAGATTGTGTACACCTGCATAAAACCAACTGCAAAGGGAGCTCATTACTTTTGTTTAGCAAATGTTCTCCACTCTACATTCATAGTGCCCACTAAATACCATGGGTGAACATTTGATTCCTGTAATTTGTTTTTTACACTAAAAATAACTTGGAGTACTGAAGCAAAGTTTTATTAGAGATTTATCTCAGCTGGAAAGCTCAGATCTGAATCTGAACATAGTTAAAATTTGAGAGTGTTTGGATCTGTGGTTTTGGGTTGGATCTATCTCTATTTACTGTCAGGTTTCAGAGTAGCAGCCGTGTTAGTCTGTATCCGCAAAAAGAACAGGAGTACTTGTGGCACCTTAGAGACTAACAAATTTATTAGAGCAGAAGCTTTCGTGGGCTACAGCCCACTTCATCGGATGTAGCCCACGAAAGCTTCTGCTCTAATAAATTTGTTAGTCTCTAAGGTGCCACAAGTACTCCTGTTCTATTTACTGTGGTATGACTGAGCGTCAGACTGTCAGGTCCCATAGGGAGCTGCAAAGCTTACTTACATTTTCAGTTTGGTGGCATAGTAGTGGAATTCTTTAGCTCCAACTCAGGGGTATTAAAGGCTGGGAGACTCTCTGAGGGGGCGACAAGAAACCTGGGTGAGAAGCCCGTTCAAGCTACTGAGTGCATTCTCCTAGGGATCTGCTAGCTGATTTAAAAAATAAAGCAAACTCCAGAAAAGGAGTGAGTGTTTGGACAATATCCTATGGTTTGTGTATCAGGAGGAGAGTAGAGGCAGGGGATGCAATGATGTGGGGACTCAGCCCATTCACACATGGCAAAGATAAATCATTTTAGCCTGCTGTGATTAAAAAAAAGACCTGTGTTTCACATCATATGTGGAGAAGTTAGAAAAGAAGCACAGAATACGGAAAACACACTGGATTTTGGGGAAGAGGTATATTGCATTTATCCAGTTCTTCAATCCCAGCAGATTCCAGTATGCTTTATAGAATGTAGAGTGATATGCTACCATAGGTCTCACTTCAGCCCCTGTAGAAGGTAGCAATTAACAGCACATAGCAGTGTTTTAAAATATTTTAGGAAAGGAAGTGAAGAGCACATGCCTACTGGAAACTACAGTGGAAAGGTACAGTAGATGCAGTGCAGTTACCCACAATGGAATTTATCAAACATCCTTCTAACAAGTGCTATGGGTCTATTAATACTCCTTTTACCATATATCTACCATATATCTTAGCTGAAAGGTGGAAGATCCAACAGCCCACTGGCCTCTGGTTTCATAACAGAACCAGAGATGAGAACACTATCCTGTGTGTGTTTGGTGTCCCATCCACATAGTAACTTGGCCAGACCTAGCTTAACTTGTCAGTCACAGGCTCACAGCATAATGCCATACCTTTTTCCTTTCTAAATACTGTGACCACTTTTTTGTCTTTTAAGAAATGGAATTATTTTTATGTGCATTTCTAATCAATATAAACACAGAAGGGCTTCTTTTCCATTGTGTTGTGCTTGAAAAAAGAAAAAAGGTCCTCTATCCTTTCAAAGGAAAGTAATTTAAAGAGACTGCACTAACTGTAGCCTACCTCATTTCTGAATAATAATGAGTACAGATTAAACCTTGCATTTAAATCTCAAGATAATCAAAACGTTTGTTATGTCAACACTTTCCTAATTTCTGCATATAGTATGCCTCTTTGGCACTTACGAGAAAATAACACTTGAAACCAGTGGCCACAGTTTTTCATTATCTCTTGAACAAAGTTAAGCTGATGTTAAGAGATGGCCAGCCCTCTGTGGAGATAGAGGTGGTTAGGGACTATTTAGAAAAGCTGGACGTGCACAAGTCCATGGGGCCGGACGAGTTGCATCCGAGAGTGCTGAAGGAATTGGCGGCTGTGATTGCAGAGCCATTGGCCATTATCTTTGAAAACTCGTGGCGAACGGGGGAAGTCCCGGATGACTGGAAAAAGGCTAATGTAGTGCCAATCTTTAAAAAAGGGAAGAAGGAGGATCCTGGGAACTACAGGCCAGTCAGCCTCACCTCAGTCCCTGGAAAAATCATGGAGCAGGTCCTCAAAGAATCAATCCTGAAGCACTTGCATGAGAGGAAAGTGATCAGGAACAGCCAGCATGGATTCACCAAGGGAAGGTCATGCCTGACTCATCTAATCGCCTTTTATGATGAGATTACTGGTTCTGTGGATGAAGGGAAAGCAGTGGATGTATTGTTTCTTGACTTTAGCAAAGCTTTTGACACGGTCTCCCACAGTATTCTTGTCAGCAAGTTAAGGAAGTATGGGCTGGATGAATGCACTATAAGGTGGGTAGAAAGCTGGCTAGATTGTCGGGCTCAACGGGTAGTGATCAATGGCTCCATATCTAGTTGGCAGCCGGTATCAAGTGGAGTGCCCCATGGGTCGGTCCTGGGGCCGGTTTTGTTCAATATCTTCATAAATGATCTGGAGGATGGTGTGGATTGCACTCTCAGCAAATTTGCGGATGATACTAAACTGGGAGG
This sequence comes from Caretta caretta, assembly GCF_965140235.1. Lineage (NCBI taxonomy): Eukaryota > Metazoa > Chordata > Testudines > Cheloniidae > Caretta > Caretta caretta. The sequence continues at coordinate 17,209,116 of NC_134220.1, read as the reverse complement.
AGTGGTAGATACGCTGGAGGGGAGGGATAGGATACAGAAGGACCTAGACAAATTGGAGGATTGGGCCAAAAGAAATCTGATGAGGTTCAATAAGGATAAGTGCAGGGTCCTGCACTTAGGACGGAAGAACCCAATGCACAGCTACAGACTAGGGACCGAATGGCTAGGCAGCAGTTCTGCGGAAAAGGACCTAGGGGTGACAGTGGACGAGAAGCTGGATATGAGTCAGCAGTGTGCCCTTGTTGCCAAGAAGGCCAATGGCATTTTGGGATGTATAAGTAGGAGCATAGCGAGCAGATCGAGGGACGTGATCGTTCCCCTCTATTCGACATTGGTGAGGCCTCATCTGGAGTACTGTGTCCAGTTTTGGGCCCCACAGGCTTAGGTCAGGCTTGACAAAGCCCTGGCTGGGATGATTTAACTGGGATTTGGTCCTGCTTCGAGCAGGGGGTTGGACTAGATGACCTTCTGGGGTCCCTTCCAACCCTTATATTCTATGATTCTGTGATTCTATGTAATGAATTTAAAATTTATCCAGATGCTGAGAAGTATCTGATAAAGTATGACAATGCAGCATGATTAGAGCTCTTAAACCGTGTGAATAAAATAATAAGTGTTTAATATGACTCTTTTAATCAGAAAGCATAAAATACAGTAGTAATTATTTGTCCACTAAAGTCAAAAGCTAATTGGGACGAAGGGGGGGAAAAACCAAAAACTCAAGATGCTGGTATTTTGTTTGGTCACATGGTAACAGCTGGAAATTTCAGAAAAGTTTGAGTTGGTTAAAAGGTAGATTTTGTTGGAAGGAATAATGCAGCATTGTGTTTGTCAGTTTATTATAGCAATGGAATTTCATTAGCACTACTATTCGTTTGCGTTGTGGGAGGAAGAGTAAAATAGATTCTCTAACTTAAAATGTCACTGTCAATTCCAGCTGCTGGAATTCTCTGTCATTTGTTGGCTGGATCTGGGAAAAGGAAAGTGGGGCTATTAGTCAACCCTGCTGTCCCTAATTGATGCCCCTTGTGGTTTCTTTTTACATCTCTTCCTTCCTTTTCTCCTAACAATCAGGCCCTCACCACATTTTGATGCTTCTCCATCTTTATTTGTAAAATGCAGTTTTAGTCTCAAATACGTAAACCATAGTTCATCCCATGCTTTGATCTCACCTGAATTCCTATAAATTCTTCACCCCCCCGACTCTGCCCTCTTTAGTCTATCCAACATGATGTTAAAATGCTCTTCTTTCCTCCTGCTACAAAACCAAACATTTCCCTCTTCAATTCCCTTTGTATTTTTCTGCATAAAATTAAAATTCCTATTCTTTATGACCTCTTTCAAGGAGTTGCACAACTGCTGTGTCTACATCTCGGCCTTCTTTTCCCCTTACTTCCCTGTGACATTCCCCAGGGTATAATCTGGACTGATGGACAGCTGTGTCCCCTCAACTCTCCAATCTGGGGTGCCTTTTACATTGCGTCGATATGAGAACAATCACTCCTGGTCTGTTCACATAGCCTCTAGCGTGCAAAATTACTTCCTCCTGACTATATATGAGTGGTTCTAGCCAGCCACTCCTGAATTATATTGCAGAGTAACATCAGCAAACTCCCAGTCCCAGACTTTTCCCCAGAAATGTGCGTTTTATACTACCCAGCTTTGTCCTTTGAGATGATACAAGCTCATAGAAAGTTCCTCATTTCATTAGTAGAAAATGATATGCACAAATCTTGCTATATCAAATGAAAGCTCCCAAACACTTCAGTCCAAACACACTGGCTTAGATAAAACAATAAAACAAGTTTATTAACTACAGAAAAATAGATTAAGTGATTACAAGTAATGAGACATAAAAATCAGAATTGGTTACAAAGAAATAAAAAGTAAAACGCAAACAAATACCTAACTTAACAAGCTAAATGAACTTAAAGCAAATGGATTTCTCTCACCATATATTCATAGCAGTCTGGCTGGATTCCTTCAGCCAGGACCACTCCCCAGTTCACTGATGTTTTCTTTGTCTTTCAAACATTGTTGATGCGGTGAGTAGAGATAAGTGGGGGAGAAAGGTGAATTGGGGCCTCTATTCCTCATTTTTATATCTTTTCCTCCTCTGAGAATCACCTCCCCTGGGTTCAGGTGACAGCAGGTTTGTTTGCCAAGATGTAAATTTCTTGCTCACACCCTTCTTTCTGCCAAAGAATGGTCGCTTAATTAGGTGATAGTCCAGCTAATTTTTCTTGACACCTGGCTGAGGCGTTAGTTTGCCTTTTTGTCTCTGAGGAACTGGTTTAGGCTGCTTCCCCAGATATGGAATATGCCTTAGTAACATCATACAGTAGAATCTTATAACTTGACATACAATGTTGCCACACATATTTTACCAGGACAATACTGACCAGTGAATTACGAATTTTCAAATGATACCTCACAAGACATGCGTCTACAAACTTTATCATAAGGGTGCAGGCTGTCACACTGCCACTTGTATTACATCACCAACCAGTTCCCTCTTCAAGTCCCTTGTCATCTTATCTTTCTCTGCATAAAATTCAAACTCCTATTCTTTCTTACCTTTTTTAAGGAGTTGCATAACTGCTGTGCCTACATCTCAGCCTTTTTTTCCCCTTACTTCCCCCCTTTCGATGGCCTTGTTTGCAGTCACATACATGCTTTTTGTTTCTTTTCATGCACCACATAGGTCTCCAAGGGCTGCACCAATTACTTACTCTCTTGCTACAAATCCCTCCTTAAAACTCACTTCCTACTTTTGACCTCTATTGCTGTGCCCTCAATTCTTCCTCTCTTCTATGGCCTTCCACTTAAAATAGATAACTAAAGAATCAGATCTTACAAACTGCATTTATAATACAATCTGATTATCTTTATTTGTTGTAACCCTCATCCCTCCATTAATTTGGTTTCTCTTAATTTTCTCTGTCTGTCTAATTTATGGTTCTGAATTTGGTGCACAGAGGAACATGAGTATTGCTCTTCTATTAAAATGGTGTAGCCAAGCATTCTTCTCCACACCCTGCAAACTCAGGTCATTTGGGATAGGGAGCAGGATATGGCCCTGTCTCCTCCTACACCCTAGCTGTGCTTTATGCAGTCTTTGCTGTGAATTAAGCAAAACAACTCCTCCCCCAACCTTTGCATAAACCAGTCATAATCTGGCCCTTAGATCATAAGCTATTTTGGGCAGAATTTCTCATCTTACTCCGTAAAACTCCATGAATGAACGTGGCGCTAAATATTAAAAAATGCTGTCATTGTTACTCAAAGTGGCAGAATTTCCTAGTTATGGAAGTTTCTGTTAGTGGTCAGGAGCAGCATTCACAATATGACTGTTGTGCAGTTCCTTATTACCATCCAGTGAAATGTTAAAAACAAACGAAAACATCTATTAATCTTCCCTTCATAAATATTGCAGTGACTGAAAATGACTTTGGCCTCCTGTGACTTATTCTCCCTCCCCTCAATTGTGAAGCTTAAAGTATTATCCCACTGCTAGTTGCTCCGTGTATATTGTATAATTTTCTATGTTACTTTTTAGGAAAACCTTTGAATGTAAAAATTTGCTTTTGTTCTACCGCAACCGCTTTTTTTTTTTTTTTTTTTTGTACCTAAAGTAGAGAATAAAATGCTTAAATCTCTTCTTTCAATGACACCTACGGGAAGTGACTTTTATTATGTGGAGAGGATTCATTACCACTAATATGTCCTGAAAATCTGTGTTAATAGTCCATATTTGCCATAGCTAAAGAAGACCTCAGCTCTGTGTCTCTAATTAAAGAAGGCAAAGTGCTCCTTAGTACCACAGTGGGGTGTTGGTTCACCCCTGGAGGAAAGAGCATCCCGTACCATCAGAATAGTGAATGCTAGTATAATGTATTTGACGTGCTGGTATTAGAAGCTATTTGTACTAATAACACTGCAACCTAAGCAGTTTAAAAATAAAAGTTTACTGTCTCCTGTTAATCTGTCAAGTCTATATTTTGTGATAGATAAAGGTCTAGTGTAACTTTGCATGCTTTAAATGTGGCTTTAGTTGAACTATTGCTTTTCAAAATATTTCCACTTACCTCTGAAGTTATAATGATGGCATTCATTCCATTTGAATATAATTGCCACACTTTGCATTTTATTCAGGTAATGGGATTTAAGCAAAGAATTCATCTTAACTATAGCTTTCCTGCCTAGTGGAACGTGCTATCTTAGATTCTTCCCCCCTCCCCCCACCCCCGGCTTTAAATGCCACCAAGCAAAGAATCAGCATTATCAGTCATGATGAAATCAATCCATTGATGCTACACTGTATACTTAGGAAAGGACTGATCTTTACAATATTTGTGAACTACTAAATAGAAATATGACAAGTGTGTGTTTGGAAGACCATCTTTTACTGAAAGCTACCTATGTTTCTGGATAAGGTAACAGGCACAATTTGTAGTTTTTCACATTGTGGTACATTTAATCCTACTGCATATGTGGGACCTTTGCCTAATTATCATCTCTTTGTGCCATTTTCCAATCTGTAAAGTGAGAAAAATACTTATGTCTATGTCACAGGCTTTATTTAATAGATATTTTCAAGTGTATCGAGATCCTCCAGAGGTTGCATTATTAGTGCCAAGTACCAACAAGCATCTATTCCACATAACATAATAACAGTGAGTGTCTTGGTAGAATATGAATGGCATGAACTACCAATTTGTCTTTCATAAAGTCATACTTAAAACACCTGGGAAGATGTCTCTTAAAAATTAACATAAGCAGCACACATATAATTGCACTGTCAAGAGTTACATGTTACAGATAGGATGATGCATTGTGGGTAACATTTTCAATACCGCCATAAGTCCCATTTTCAAAATTGACTTTTGCATTTAGGCTCGTAGGCCACTTACGGTACTTTTGAAAATGTTATCCTGTATGTCCCTATTGATGTGAACACAATGTATTTGTATCCCCTTGGCAGGACAACGTATCACACTCAGTCTAGTACCCTTTGCCCAGTTGTGTAGATTTGATTCTTGAAGGTGGTTGTAGAAGGGCCAAGGTCTACATAGCTGAACAGAAACACATCTCAGAGTCCTGAATCAAACAAATAGATCACTTTGTGGGGTTCAGGTTTACATTATAGCTTTACTTCTGGAGGCAAAGTAAAATAGCCTAGTAAAGTATCTAGCCACATTCACTTCATTAAGCCGAAGGGTCTTCGAGCTCAAGCTGTAAAATGGGCACCTTCTATATTTCCAGAGCTCCTTGTCTTGACATCTAGGCAAGCTCTGTTTTCTCTCTGAAATGAACTCAGTGCTATCAGTTACCTAAGATGTAGCTTAAGACCATAGGCCTTTCTCCAATTACTTTTAACTTAGGGAGCCATTCCCAGATGGGAGGCAGAAAACTTAGTTGGAAAATATGGCTGCGATTTAACCTTGAATTCTCCATGCTATTGTCTAGTTCCCTTGGGATATGACTGGGGATGGATACTTATCACTGTGGACTATTTTGTTTAAGAAGGAAGACTATTTTAAATGAAACATCACGACTGGATACGGTTCTTAAAATGGATACGGATACGGTTCTTAAAATGAAAGATGCATGACTCCCGTTCAGGGCCATTAGTGAGAATTTTAGGCTTAAGGAACTCTGATAGTGCTTCAGTCCATTCTCCATCCACAGACCTCTAACACCTTTCTCTCGCATTCTCTATTCTTCATTAAAGAACAAATTAAAATATATTCAGGTGTAGCTTACAAACAGTAGCCTTCACTCTTGCTACTGCCTGGTGTTAGCTACAGTGATGAGAATCATCCTTTGATGCCGATGTATTCATGTGCTCTCTGCTCTGCAGTGACACACTGGCTACACTCAGTGAAGAGAGCAATGTGCAAATCAAAGGCAGTACAGCTGAGGATGGGCCCTGAGGCATCTATGGAGCATTATCAGCTCTTTGCACTCTAGTTAGCCATTAAAGGAGGCTGGGGGAGCAGCGCACACTACTGGGCATAAGGGATGTCATGGCTTTTTAATTTTTTTCTGCCTGGATCAGTGTCTTCACTGGGTGTCTTGAAATACTTGGGTCCCTGGGGATTGTCTCCATTTTCAGCCTTGCTCCTGAGCAATTTCAGTGATACTAGCATCTAGTTTAGCGTTGTTTCTTCAAGAACTAGGTCCTTGACTGATTGTAGAGGAAAAACAAAGAGAAGATTGAAAATGGCTTTTCATGCTATTAAAGCTCTAAATAACCTTGGCACTTGGATGTATGTCATGGGAATAAGGGGGAAAGCCTTTGAACCATAAAAAGCTTTAAATACCGAAATGCAAGATCAGGTTGTCATATCAGCCGACTTGTAGCGTCTGCTCAGTGCTAACCATTTACTCTAGTATTCTTATGTGTCATTGAGAGAAAATTGTTAATGGGGTGCTAGGCCACCAGCCCTTCCCTACTGTGTATATGTCTGGTTATTTCACTACAGCCACTCGTCTCTCGATTATTTTTACGTAGCAGTGCCTGTGATTCTGTACTGCAGGTGAAACCTTCCAAGCATATAAGCAGTGCCTTCCCCAATGAGCTTGCAATGTAAAAGCATAGCAGATACAATACAAAACTCTCACAGAATGGTGAAGGTTGCATTATGGCCAAAATGCCAAATGAGAGCAACTACGACTGCCTATGTGACAGCAAATTGACATTAAGGAGGCCAGACTGTAGAGATTAGGTTAGAACATGGCATCTCAAATGGAGGGGCATGACCCACAGGTGGACAGCAAGGGGGCTGATGGCCAGGTAGCACTGTACTCACTGAGAAAGTAGTAATATCCCACATTTGTGAGGCCCCACTAGGAACCAGGGAAGGAGCGCCTTAATACTATTTAAAGCTGTTGTAAAGAGCTTCACAAAGGAAGCCAATTGCCACCATAACAGCTACTTCCCTTCCCCTGCTGTTGCCACCACCTTTGCTCCATCCCATCCCCTATGCAATATTGATGCTGCTCCTTAGCCCACCTCTTCTACTGGTGCTGGCACAGCACTCGGCCATTGAGGAATGAAAACACTGCTTCAAGATCCTGCGGAGCTGCTTTGCAGACTCTTGAACCAGCCCATCCCCTCATCCAGCACCCCTATCACAGGAGAACTTCCCTGGCCAGTCAGAATCATCAATCTGAACATCTTTCAGTACCTACCATTCCCCCCAGCGACAGCCACACTCAGCAGTTAAACCGTCCAGTTTCTATCTTTGACCCCAATCCTCTCAGGACTGCAGAAGATTATAGGTTTGGATGGGCTCCGGCAAGAAAACACAGTGGGCGGGTGGGTAGAAAATGGTTGCAAACTACAGGTCTAGAATAATAGTATTTAGTGTTGAGTTCTGTTCCCCAGTTCACAATTCCAGGCAACTGCACCTATGTTTCCCCTCCGCGGTCCAGCAAGGCGGGACCCACTCTAGGCTCCAGGTTCCTTAGCTGTCATCTCTCTTGAGTGGAGATATATGTCTCTCTCCCTTCTGACTGGGGTATTTCCAGGCTGGACAGTTGTGTGACTATACTGTGACATCCCCGGCAAAAGAGTCTGGTTAAGCAGGCCTGTCTCACTTCTCTCCTCGTAGATGGTACACAGTGTAATTACTCAGGCAGAGCGGGGAAAGGACCCTGGCTTTCTCACATCCTGTGTGATTGCGATAGTCACTGAGCTAAAAGTTATAAGGGGGGATGTCTTCCTCCTCATTCTTTCTTGGAAAAAAAAGCTAATGGGGCTTAGAAGCCTCACTCCAGGAGGCAAAGAGTCCTGTGGCACCTTATAGACTAACAGACGTATTGGAGCATAAGCTTTCGTGGGTGAATACCCACTTCGTCAGATGCATGTAGTGGAAATTTCCAGAGGCAGGTATAAATATGCAAGCAAGAATCAGGCTAGGGATAACGAGGTTAGTTCAATCAGGGAGGATGAGGCCCTCTTCTAGTAGTTGAGGTGTGAACACCAAGGGAGGAGAAACTGCTTTTGTAGTTGGCTAGCTCCAGGAGAATATTCATGGCTTTGAATCCCACGTGGAGAGGGGTGCCTGATTTCCTAAGTCCTTTTGAGGGGTGTAGTTTAGGCCACTCTCTTCTGCATTTCCTAGTGGCTAGCTTATGCAGCTCTCTGTTCAGGATGCTGGCTTTTGTGAATTCCATCCTTAGGGGCCTAAGCCTGTCCAGGCATTGTATAGGGAACTCAGATGCCTAACTCAGAGTTGTGAATTCCACTAGGCATCAGGGCAGCTAGCATTGCAACACCTAAGCCTCCCTTGTGAATCCCACACTATGATTTATAATTTGTCATCTGAGGACTACTCGTAAGATGCTGAGAGAGGTCACAGTATGGAAAAGGTTAAGAACTGTCAGTTTTTTTGACCTCCCATTTAAGCAGCAAGACTGTCTTGTGTAATAAGGGCTATTTATAAATTGCTCTATTAAAACATTCATATCACACCAGAAATGTACACAGCATGTTGCAACACAAAATACAAAAAAAAAGCCAATGAAGGGATTCAATGGGACAAGATTTTAACAACTATTCTTGTACAGACTAGAAGGTTTAGAGGACGATATGCTGGCGAAGTGGTCACAATAGAAAGGCAAAGTAATAGGACCCTAGAGAAGAAGAATCCAATGTTTACTGAAGTATCAAGCCATATTGTTGCAGCTTTTCTTTCTCAGTTACAACTAGAGCTAGTAGAATTTTTTCTTTTACATTTTCTTGAATATTTTTACTTTTTCTACCAGCTCTAATTGTAACACTGATACCTGCCATTTCAAGTTTAGCCAGCACAAACCTCTTAAACTGCAGTATCTATCCCAAAAGATCTTGATGTACCAGTTTCTGGCAGAAAGGTTGTAATGGGGAGAGAGATCTAACAACCCAAAGTCGAAATATCATAAGCTCGTGTTGGGAGTAAGTAGAGCACAGTAATGATATTTGGAGTTTATGAAACTCTTCACTTGATATCTAGTCCATTAAAGGAAAAGGCTACAAGTCTGTACAAATTATGATTTTAATTTTACTGGTTATGTAAATACTCCTCAGCTGAATACAATGAATACAATTTAATTCCAAACAGATAAATAAAGTAAAGGTCAACTGAACGTAATTATTCTTTGTAATACTGTCACAAGATACACTGCGCATGCAGGTGCATTCTAAAACTATGAAGTACTGCAGTAAAACAAATCAAAATGGGACTAGAATAGATGTTTTCTGGGCCAATGGCTGGAATGTGCTTCCCAATCACTTTTTATTCCCTTTTTAATTTTGCAGTAAGTTTTTCGGCATTGAGTTTAAAACTGGCAGATGGAATGTTTAAAACTGTGTGGCTGGGCTTTGAAGTGTCTGCTTTCTCCTGTGTCTTTGATGTATTCTATAAGTCTTACATCTGTAAGGCTTACTGCCAAAAGCAATGAAAAGGAAATTAAGGGGACACTCAAGTTAATCATTGAAAAAAGTCCCTTACCTGGCAGAGGTTTTGAAAATGTATCCTGTCAGTGGTGATTTTCTGCAAGGATGGCCTCTAGGCTTCATGTGGTATCTTCATGACGTATTTCTTGAATACTTGGCATGTAGGACTTTTCTTCTGCTGTTGAAAAACTGCAGTGCTTCTTCTTTTCTCACATGGACGATAACAGGAAAACAGATGTACCCATGCAAACCCTTCTGCTGTATCATGCCCTTGGCTGTTTGTAATATTGTTAATTGATTTATATCTTTGCTGAAGTCCTGCAATATCATTTATTTTTTGAGGTAGGTTGCCCTGTTCTAGCTATCTTTTGGTTTCTTTAGTAGGAGCTCCTTAGCTATAAACCTTATAAATATGCCTTTTAAATGTTTTTGGTTGTTTCCTGGGCATAAGTTTTGGTCTAGCATTCTATGTACTCTCTCTGTTTCCAAATCAGTGCCTGGGAGTAGTTGAAGGAACTGTGAAGTAGGACTTGCTGCATAGAGCCCCTTGGCCCTCCTTTATTGGGTTATTTCACAATTGGCATGGATTTCCCTAGCTTTTTATTCAGAAATATCCTCAGATATGCTTCTTAAAAGCCTCAAACTTGACCATGTTCTGCAGTGCTAAGCTACAGATTCCTGATGGTTTTCCATTCATCTGGGTTTGGGTGATGAGGCTGGAGTTTGTTCTGCATTCCTGGACTTTCTAGACTTTGGAACCAAATTCCTATTTTAGTTATTTAGTTAAGAGGACATTTCTAAATTGTGGAATAAGGGGGTTCAGTACAGGATCACTTCCAGTCTCTGCCATGACACGCTTCACAAGTCATGACAAGGCTTAAAAAATGGAAAAAACTTCCAAAGAGCTCACATCTCTGCCAGCTGTTGCTCCTGTCCCTGGGAGGAAGTGGAGGAGTGAGTTGGAGGCTCTGCTCCTGCATCTCCACCAGCCACCACTTCCTTTCTCTAAAAGGATGGGGAGTGAAAAATTGGAAGCCTTTCCCTCTGCTGACTGTTGCTTCCTTTCTCTGAGAGAAAGGAGAGAGCATGTTAAGAAGCTCTAACCCTTTGTCTTTGTTTCCTTTCCTTTAGGCAAAGTAAATTTAAAAAAGAAAACTTGGTGGCAGTAGAAGACTTGATACCCTTCTTGTGTTGCATGCGTCTTCCAAGCCATTATTTTCTAGTCTCTTTATTTCCCAAAGCAAGGGATGGAAGTCTGATTATTTCACCAGGCACAAACAAGGATAGATGGGCAGTGTCATGAAATAATTGTTTGTCTTTTCAAAGAGCATAAAAGCCAAATTGTAGAGGCTGGAGTTGCACCTGCTTACAGTAGCTCTGAATTTTGCCCTTAATGTGTCTAAACTTTCCAAGGGATAAGGTATGTCTACTTGGACAAATTACTGTGTCTTTAGGGCTTCATTTAATCTGTGTGCCTGGTATCTCCTATTTACTTTAGGTACAAGATAGTTACAAAATAAGGGTTAAATTCTGCTATCAGAGGTGCATGTTCAACTCCCAAGGTTTTTGGTGTATCTGCGAACATTTGTTTTAAGGTTTATTTATAAATGTTATAAGGCTTTTGAAAACAAGAGAAATGGAAATGAAGGAAGGGGCATTTCACAAATAAAATGGCTTATCTTACAGATGGATGAACAGAAGCACCCAAATATTAATTTTTTGTTGCAAGTTCAGTAGTAGAACTAGGCACAGAACTATGGAAGGGTTGGAGCAGACTCTGCACACCCTTCTCTTATGCGAAATAATACACATATTAGGGCCCAACCCTGAAAACATGCACATGAATAATTTACATATTTGAGTAGTCCTACTGAAACCATGAAACTGCTCACATAAGTAAAGTTATGGGCATCTTTGCATGATCAGGCTTCCCAGGTATAATCTGTCCACTCAGGACAGATTGCTCACAAAAATTATTAAATGAAATAGTCATCTTTGAAAGAGCCTATTCTCTGGCGTAGTTGAAGCAGCGCACCTCACAGGTGATGGAAGATTCCCTTTCTAGAGTTATATATTTGTCTCTTGTGACTAGAAGGTGAGTCACTAGCAGCATCCAAATACACTAACTCTGGTATTTATATGGAATGATCCATAATACAGGTCAGATAGTATGGGTTCTAGTTCTGCCCTGGGATGCAGTCCTCATTGAAATCAAGAGTCCGCCTCAGAAAACTGAACTTTGTCTTTATCACTTTGGAAGCTCATGTTTGCATCATTATAGGAGGGAATTAAGTATTTTCACCCCAAATTTACAGAAGGGGACACTGAGGCACAGAATGATGAATAACTTGCTACATAAAATGGAACCACAGTTGGGATTAGAATCCAAAAGTTCCTATTTTAGTCCTATGCATAAACCTTAACTCTTTCTTATAAAGAATTGAAACATTTTAATATTAAAGAACAATGTGAAAGAACTAATTCCAGGAATCTCCTACATCTATTCACTGAGGCCCAGATCCACAAAGATACTTAGGCTGCTTACTTCAGTGAATATCAGTGGAAGTTATGAGCCTAAATACCTTTGTGGATCTGGGCCTCAGTCCATCCCTCCCAAAAATCAGACTTACCAAAAAAAAAAAAAATAAACCCCAAAACCCACAACCTTTCTCTTAGCAGGGCTGGTTAAAATAAGAGGCCACCTTACCTGCCTAGCTCACTAGTGAACTGAAGCTGTTTTCATGTAAACTCAGGCAAATTGGAGAGGGAGGAATGCCCCTTTCATGGGTTCTTTAGGAATTCTCCTCCCAAGGACCCATAAAAATTGGCAAGGACAAGAAGGATTCATCACACATCTTCCTACATCTCCAAGAGCAGCATAATAAATTCTCTTCATTCTGACCTGTTTCAAAAGAATGATGGAGAGGTTTGATATGCAAAGGTACAGAAAGCAGGGACACGTGTTTCTGGCCCAAGATTGTTCCCTAGTTAAGACTGAAGGGCTTCTACACACTATTCTCCCATCACCAATTTAAAACGGAAATGAGGAATTTGTTATCACTTTAGTCCAAAAGGAGCTTCCTTCTCTCACCATGCTCTGATGTCGATGGGTGTAACACTAACGCTGACCTGGGTCAGGTGACTGGGACAGGAAGGTAAAAAAATCATACCAATACTCCTGTGTGACAGAGTAACCTTTATTGTAATGGGAGATGAAGGTTCTTGGCCCTTTTAGTTTGATAATATTTATTTTATTCTTCTTCGAGAGTTATCCCTGTGGGTGATCCACTCCAGGTCCTGTGCCTTTGCTCAGAGAATTTTACAGCAGTGCCCATATGGATTGTGCACGCACAATGCCTGCCTCGTTGTCTGTTGAAGTGTCTCGTGTGCGACTGGGACCCCCACAGTTCCTTCTCAGCCACCCCATGCCTGAGACAGAACTCCGCAGTCCCATTCATACTTAGTTTTTCAAACAGATTAATTAATAGTTATTTAGTGTAATCCAGTTTAGAGAGTTAGTTCTTTTTTGTACTAAGTTTTCTTTCTTTCTTTCATTAAAAAATATATATATATTTGACCTTTCAACCCATAGTTAGATACTAGCCCTGTTATGCCAGGCTTACCGGGTTTCAAACAGTGCACCTCATGTAGAGAAGTGATGCCAGTGTCAGATGGACTCTCACTATGTGTCTGCTGTCTGGGTGAATCTCATGTTCTCCAGAAGTGTGTCCATTGCAGCAAACTTAAAGCAAGGGCATGAAGAGACAGGACCTGAGGCTCAAACTTGTTTTCATGGAGAAGTCTCTGAGACCAGCCTCTGACCTGGGACAATAGTCCCTTCAGTCACAGACTCCTTCACCACCTAGGTCCCCAAAATCGACAGGGCCAGCAAAAAGCAACCTTCTACGTTGCCTCAGAGAGCACAGACCAGTAATAAATGGTCACTAACGAGATCACTCTCATAGGTGACGGCATGACGGCATTGCACCTCAGCACGTACGATACCAGAAGACGGCACGTACAATACCACAAGATACCACAAGACAGCCGCCATCGGCACCCACCGCCCCAGTACGGAGGTGAACGGCTCCAAGTTGCTGGCCTCCACCATGGTACCGCTGGTGCCTCTGACAGAGATGGCACTGGTGACTGCTCCTGCCTCGGTGCCACTTCCAAAGACCTCTGGAACCACGGTGCCAACACCCGTGGCATTGGCACCCACACAACCCTCTGCATGACGGTGCAGATGACACTGCTTCCCACAACACCCACACCATCGGTGCCGTGTCCTTTCCTGCACCAGAGGGATTTGCTTGTCTCATCCACTCCACAGTCTCCTCTCTTGGGTACTGATGTTTCCCCGAGACATCGGCTCCACATCAGCATCTATCTCCAATTCCATCGCGATTCTCCAATGATGAGGATGATGAGGCTCAAGGGTTATTCTCCCCTCACCACTCTTCCCCCCGTTAGAACACCCATGGCCACTGCACCACCCAGGTCTCGATCATCCTATGACCGTGACATCACTCCCTGGTATGGACAGCCATGGCTGGGACCTCCCGTGCCCTATCAGGGACGTTGGCCTTATTGGAGCCCTTGAGGGTCATATAGAAGATGCCACAGCAGATACTACCTAGTCCTCCTAGGGAAGTGTCAAAATCCCCACCTCCACCTTCACACAGGGCGGAGGACATACAGGAACAGAGTAGGCAGTAGATACTGCCCCAAGGGGGAGAGCAGGGTGGCCCGGGAGGCTAGCGGGGGGCCTGGTGCCGGCAGCAGGAGTTGGGCTTGCACTGGGCCAAGCATGTATTTCTTTTTCTTGCCTGCAGCCCACCGGGCTTGGGCTCAGTCTCTGCAGCAGTAGCTGCGAGCAACCCAGCCCCAGCCTGCTCCGCTCTGCTGGCTCCCGGTGTCGCCTGCCATTGCAGGGTCCTAGCACCCCCCCTCCACTAGTGCCAGGGCAGGCTGACCCTGCCCTTCCACCTCAGACAATCCTTTCCCTTTTCCGGCAGTACCCTCCACCAGCACAGGGGGCCCCCTCACCTCTAGCACAGGTGAGTGCCAGTCAGTAGTCTCCATCATCCCTCGCCTGTTGCCCAGCACTGGTGTCCCCCCAGTGCCCCACACCTCCCCCTTGCACTGCCCTTTCTCCCCTCTCCCAGCACTCAGTGGGGTTCTCCAATGCCAGGGCCAGCCCTTATCACCCCCCTGCCTCAGGGTCCTCCTTGCCTTTCAGCCTTGGGGTCCCCCTCCCTGCAGTACCAGGACCTGGGGTCCCACAACTCTGCTCTCTCCACCACCCACCAGTACTTGGGTCCTCCATCCATCTGCTTTTGTGCCTTCCATCCCCCAGAGAAAACAGCTCTTAGAGCCCCTCCTCCATGCTGGAGGGTCCTGGGGTCCCCCAGCACCAGGGCACATATAGGCCCTCCAAGAGCCACCCAGTTCCCAAGACATGGGCTCTCAGTGTTGCGAATGTGTAATTACATTAAAAAAAATCCATTGAGGGTAGCGAGACCACATGCACCTGGGAAGTGAGTTTGCTGCAAGGAAGTCTCCAGGAAGGTGGATTTCAGAATGTAAGGTTTCAGAGTAACAGCCTTGTTAGTCTGTATTCGCAAAAAGAAAAGGAGTACTTGTGCTAAAGCTCATGCTCAAATAAATTGGTTAGTCTCTAAGGTGCCACAAGTACTCCTTTTCTTTTTTCAGAATGTAAGCGGTGCAACACTGATCGTCATCGGTGAGTTTTTTTAAAAAATTATATGAACTTCATTATAATTATAAAAAAGAACTACAATATAATATAACAACATTATAATTATACAGCTGGGCACTATCAATATTTAACCTGCAGCCAGCAGCTGCCCTTGAAGTTCACTGTAACCAGATTTCACCTGTATAAAAAAATGTTAAGGGGGGCCCCATACAGGCTGACTTACCCCGGGCCCCACACCCCCTGGCGACGGCCCTGAATACAGGTATCAACCAGATACCCTTCCTACCCTCAGCAGAGACCATACGAGCAGCAACAACAACAGAGGTGCAAAGACAAAGGCGACAATGCCATCGCCCACCATCAGCAACAGCGTCTAAGCCCTTCTTCCAATAAAAAAATTTGAAGCTTTGGTTGAGGGCCTAGAAGACCTCTCACTGGTTCCAACTCACAATACTATCATCCATCTCTTTGCAGACCGTTTAAGAAGAGAAGGTTACTCACCTTGTGCAGTAACTGAGGTTCTTCATGACAAGTGTCCCTATGGGTGCTCCACTACCCACCCGCCTCCCCTCTACTTTGGAGCTGGATATAGGTTCTGGGGTAGAGAAGGAACTGGGGACAAGGTGATGCACACAACACTTCAGCGTACAACAGCGCGCGAGGCAGGCACCTTGCGTGCACATGACCTGTACGGGCGTTCCTGTAAAACTCTCTGAGTGAAGGCACAGGTGTGCACCAACGCCTGGAGTGGAGCACCCCCAGGGACACTCATCTCGAAGAACCTCAGTTACTGCACAAGGGGAGTAACCTCCTCTTCTGAATCTTCAGAATTCCTTGCAAATGAATATGAGGAGAGGTAATTCTAATCCTTCCTAGGTTTAATGTGGTCATCTAACTCAAATGGCCAAGGAGGTGTATATTCAGACTTCTCCACTCACCTAAAAAATGTGAATCGTTGGGCTGAGGATCAGACAGATGCAATCTCAACCCCCAAAACATTTGTTGAGAAAGCCTGAAAATAGAGGTGTGGGGCTAAATACTGAGGCGAACAGAGTAGATCAGTGGAGTTAATTTGCGTGTATATTGGTGTAAATGATGTGATTTTGACTCTTAGTGTGGAATGCCCTTCTCAGCCTTAATATAGTATTCTATATAATGCGCCTTATTTTGATAGTTCTGGCTGTTTGCTGAGCCAGAGGGCTACAGACACATTTGGAATGTCTGTGCTTGCTGATTACAAATCTCTGAGGTCCTTGGAAGTACACTATTTTTGAGGAAAAAAATCTGGTCTGTATATTTTGGTTTTACCCCAAAGGTTATTCTTTTAAGTTTATTTATCTTGGCAATAATACCTAAAGTACAGAAACCCACAAAAATGTGCTAATTCCTTATAAATTAATTCAAGCAAGCACATATGTATTTGTACACTCCTAAGGTGCAATGGCCTTAGGTGCTTTTGTTTGGAAGAACAATGAAACAAATGTTCTGATTTCACTGAGTAGTAAAAGGCAGGTATATTCTCTCAGGATCAGTGACTTATGCTAAGTTCATTATGATCTTCCAGTAACCTATGCAACATAAACCTTTGCTCTTGCCAGTCACATAATTAGAAATAAAATCTGAACATATTAGGCACATTTTTTTGAGTGGCCTGTCCCAACACCAAAAGTACAATATGGTCATAATCCCTTCGCCAGCATAAAAAAAACAAAACAACAACACTATAGCAGGTATCACCGGGTAGTGCAGTTACGTATACTCTTCAAAGTCCTTTTCTTAGTGATCTTGGGAAGAAATACCATGTGGGATGGGAGCTTTGGTTTTCAAGGTCTGAGTAGCAGGAACTGTGCACAAAGCAAAAGCGTTGGCTTTTTGCCTTGGTCTCTAATTGGGGTTGATACTTGAGGCAGAGTTTCTTCCTGGGACCCTGGAATTGGCAAGGGGCAGAGATTCCTGAAAAGAGGGATTTTCTGCCAGTTTTTGACCACCACTGTTTCAGAACTGGCATAAATAAAACCAGAACTTGGAATATATCTGTACTCAACGTCATTGATTCCTCCTTCACTAGGAAGCCCTCACATCTGCTATCACTCATCAGAAGAGCAACCATACTTAGTTCTTGAAGAGACTGAGTAATTAGGGCTGATGTGGATGAAGTGATTATAGCTGGAGGAGTGGAGAGAGATTAAAATCTACTTTCACATCCCAGCCAAAGTGGGAAGCTGCAGCCCAATACCTTTAAGGCCATACAACTCCACTGAAATCAGTTATTTCAGATTCACAGTGGTATATCTAAGAGCAGGACCTGGTACAAAGTCTTTACTCACTTTTGCAAGCTGTGCTTGAGTCTCCACTGCCTCTCACCTTGCACAGTCAGGTATAGGAGTACAAAGTGGATATCAAATGCCACCAACCTGATTTGGTAGAGTTTTACAGCCACTTTACACATGTAAATTTTTATGCAAAGTGTACAGATTCATTAGTGATACTTGTAGTGTAGTGGTTCCCAAACTTGTTCCGCCACTTGTGCAGGGAAGGCCCCCTGGCGGGCTACACTGGTTTGTTTACCTGCCGCGTCCACAGGTCTGGCCGATCGCGGCTCCCAGTGGCTATGGTTCACTGCTCCAGGCCAATGGGAGCTGCTGGAAGCGGTGCAGGCCGAGGGATGTACTGGCCGCTGCTTCCAGAAGCTTCCATTGGCCTAGAGCAGCGAACCGCGGCCACTGGGAGCCGCGATCGGCCAAACCTGCAGATGCAGCAGGTAAACAAACCCAGCGTGACCCCCAGGGGCTTTCCCTGCACAAGCGGCAGAACAAGTTTGGGAACTACTGGTGTAGTGAGTTGCTGAGCAGCATTTGGCCCTTACTGTTGAAATTAGCCTATTTAGTCTTATGGAATCTGGAGTTTGACAAGAAAGAATGAATGAACATATTTAAATTCACTTCTGAGTCTCAGATTTTCTCTCGAAGTCAGTAATTTGGGCAAGGGGTTATTTCTGTCACTAACATCAATCTGGGAAACAGGACTGGCTCTAGGCACCAGCAAAGCAAGCATGGACGGTATTCCGACCATCCTTTTTTTCTTTTTTCTTTTTTTTTGCTTGGGCAGTTGCACTCTTGGAGCTTGGGGTGGCAAATTTTTTGCTTGGGGGGCAAAAAACCTAGAGCCGGCCCTGCTGGGAAATACTGCTAATGAGCTCCCAAGGCTTGTGCCTATGATTGCTCCTCTTCTCCCGCCTCTGTAGAGCTTCCAGCTATATGTTTTCCTTTCGCTGCAGCAATAGCAGTTTGCATGTGTTTTTTAACTAATGGGGTAGAGAGACTATTGGTTTTTAACAGGCATAAGTGTTAGAATAGCTCCTTTTAGCTATTCTGTTTGATTGTTGGCAAACCTCATAATGTTAAAATGGGGCATGTGGGGAAGAGGACTATAAAGGGTTCTAAGTACTTATCACCTCTTTACCCAGGACTCTGTTCTGCATTTTCTTCAAGTTCTTTGTGTTTTGGAAATATGTAGCAGAGATGTTAGACTTGCTAGATGTTAGACAAGTTCCCTTTTCTACATAATGGATGAAATTAACTTTGTCAGAAAGGCAGAGTAAAGACTTTGGATGGAATGCAGGAAACAGGGGAAACAAAATCTCCTCCTGCTTGAAAAAGTGGGACCTTCATAGTCAAATACTTTTCAATCTATTATCTGCCTACTTAAGTATTGTAAATTCATCACTTACCTGTATTCTGTATGTAGAGTTCCTGACATCAGAGCTCCAAGGAGGGAGTTGGGCTACACGAACAGGCGGACTCAAGGCCAGTGCATAGACATAGATCCTTCAGGTGTGTGGTCTGTGTGTCCAGTGTGTTCTCCTCTGAATGTGGGATCTGGAGTCTGAACTTGGTATTACTTCTGCTCTAAATGTAGTCAGACTGTGCAGTGAATAAATTGCAAAGGGATTGTCCTGCAGTTTTCCTTCTCCATTTTCCCCTCACGTAGCCTTAATTACTTGGATTTGCAGCAAATGAATTTATTATTCATCCTGTTGTAAAATTAACAGCTTAAAAGGAGAAGAGACTTCACTTTTGTTGGGGAAAATGTTTACAATAGAAACAAGGACTAGCTGAAATTTTCCATTGAAATAACTTTTCTATAGAATTGGTCTTTTGACTAAACCAAGATTTTCATTAAGCATCTGCTTTATTTGGAGAATTTAGACTTTTAATGAAAAAATTGAACACCAGAAAACTGGAAAGTTTTGGGTTGAAAACTCAAAATATTCAGTTATGCAATGCTGCCATTGGACCTTCTGGAAGTTGTAGTATGGGTACCTCCAACCCCATTCTCCTCTATAGGCCAGGTTCCTCAGACAGATTATATCTCCCCATGACATTACCCAGGGTACAATCTGGACTGTTGACCCCTCAGTTTTCAACTTTTACACTGCTTCACTGTGAGAGCTACCACTCATGGTCTGTTCACACATAACCTCTAGCATGCAACATCACCCTCAGCTGAATTATATGAGTGCTTCTAACTGGCAACTCCTGAATTATATTGCAGAGCAACACCAGCAAACTCCCAGTCCCAGACTTGTCCCCAGAAATGTGCGTCTTGTGCTACCCAGTCCCAGGTTTTGGGGCAGGGAAAGGAAGGGATCATTAGGGAGTTGGGGAGCCTCCCCCATGCGGACCCCAGCTGACCCCAAGCCTCTTCCATTCAGTCAGACACATCTGCCCTGTCCCTGTGTGTCCCTGCACTCCCATCCCCACGTGTCTTTGCAGCCTCCCTCCCATTCAGCCTCTGGCTCAATGCTGTCACCCTTCTAGATCCTGAGCCTGCGCCCCAGTCTGCTGTCACCCCACTAGCCCTTCTGAACCCCAGTCTGTGACCCCCCCTGCAGCACCATGTGCCCTAGTCTGTCTGTCCTAACCTGGCTTTGTGGGCAGGGTGCTGTGATGAATGCAGCTGTCTGCTGGCTGTTTTGTCATCACAGCGGCCTCTGATGGGTGAAAGGTGGAATTGCAGCACTTCTCGGGCAGAATGTATTTTCAAGGGCAGGGAATTCTGCGCTGGACATGAATTCTGCACACGCACAGTGGTGCAGAACTCCCGCAGGAGTAATTTTACCAGGACAATAATGATCAGTAAATTATGAATTTTCAAATGATACCTCACAAGGCATACTCTGAATAAGATTTACCACAGTCTTGTGAAAAGGATGAATATAAAGGTATAGACCAGCGGTTCTCAAACAGTGGGTTGGGACCGCAAAGTGGGTCGGGATCCCATTTTAATGGGATCACCAGGGCTGGCATTAGACTTGCTGGAGCCTGGGGCTGAAGCTGGAGTCCAAGCCCTGCTACCCAGGGCTGAAGCCAGGGCTCAGGCTCAGGCCTTGGTCTCCCCTCCCGGGGTCATGTAGTAATTTTTTGTTGTCAGAAGGGGGTCATGGTGCAATGAAGTTTGAGATCCTCTGGTATAGACTGTCCCACAGTGCACTGTGGTGGATCAGCAGGAGGGATGCCCATGGTGCATCACTGGAAGTGTTATCCAGCCAGTGAACGTGGCCTGTAGAGGAGAATGTATGAAGCTCCTGAACTATGACTACCATGAGGTATCCTGGTGAGGTTTTCAAATAGAATCTTTTCATTAATTTTCCATGGGGGAAAACCTATTTTCTGATTAACAACCCTTGAATTCACTGGGGACTTACATCTGTCTTTTTGATACACCAGTTGAATCATACACTGAGATGGTAACATTTTTTTCTTTTACCTTCTGCATTATAATCTGCATAGAAAAAATTATGTGTAAATTTAAAAAAAAGCTAAATCATCTGTTGTTTTAAAAATTACAGTAAGAAGACTTGAGCATGAATTTTATGTGGTACTATGGTTTGTCTGCCTGTACACTCGATCTAAATAATTATAGCTGTAATGATAGAACAGTTAAACAAGGCTGGGTATGCTTTTTGTGACGGAAGCTCTGTTGCTGAGGCTTTGATAGCTGTAGCATTTCAAATAGCATCATACTTGGTATATAGCTTGTTAGACTTAATGCACTTTTTAAAAGATAATTTTAAAAGTGCCTTCACATTAGGAAGCTTGTTTTAATGGAATTATTTTGTACTTAATGGCAGCTCTATTCAGAAAAGTGACTAAGCAAAAATGGCACCCTCTTAGGCTTGGTCAAAACACAAGTGGCACTGGTTTAATTAAAAGTGTAATATTGCATTATGTGTTTTAAACCAGCGCAACTTTGTAAGGGGATACTACCCCAGTTTAAACATGGCTCACATAGGTTTAGTTTGTTTAAATAATAATGTAATTAACAGGGGCATGCTAAACCAATATAAGCCACGTTTGATCTGGTGTAGCGTTCACACACACAGTTGCACTGGTTTAACAAAATTAGTGCAATATTACACTTTTAGTTAAACCAGTGCAACTTGTTTGTAGAAGAGACCTTACCGATTTGGTCTCGGAGGGTCTGGCTACCCTGCTGCTAGGAGTGGTTAGGCAGACTGGAGCTAACACACTAAAAATAGTAGTGTGGCCATTGCACTTCAACAGGCTGTCAAGCCCAGGGGATCAGGTGGGCTTGAGGTCTTGAGCATCCATACTGCTGTTCAGGTCTGTCTACAGAGGCTAAGGGCATGGCTACACTTGCAGGTGTAGAGTGCTTTGAGTTAAACCAGCCTTCGTAGAGCACAGTAGGGAAAGTGCTGCAATCTGTCCACACTGACACCTACAAGCGCACTGGCATGGCCACATTAGCAGCTCTTGCAACGGCCACAGAGAGCTGTGCATTGTGGTAGCTATCCCAGCATGCAAGTGGCTGCAATGTGCTTTTCAAATGGGTGGTGGTGGAGTGTGACAGGGAGTGTGTTGTGTGTATGTGGGGGAAGAGAGAGTGGGTTTTTGGGGGGGGTGAGAGCATGTCAGCATGCTGTCTTGTAAGTTCAGACAGCAGCAGACCCCCTCTCCTCCCAGTCTCTCTCTCTCACACACAGCATTCAATAGGAATGGTTGCTTTGTCTCGGAGCAGATAAGCAGCCGGCTGTCAGAAACAGAGCTTTCAAAGGGCATATCCTCATTCCTGCAGCAATTCCAAAACAATGAGAAGAGTGGCCACTTGACTTAAGGGGATTATGGGATGTTTCCAGAGGCTGATCAGAGCACAGTAATGCAACACCTTGTTCACATTGACGCCTGGGTGTTTCAGCCAAGGTGCAACAAGCGTTAATCTTCTCGCTGAGGTGGAATACCAGGAGCACTGTAGCCTGTAGCCCTAAGACGCTCGCTCCCAGCTGCAGTGCAGATGTACCTGGAGCTGCTCTCCACAGCTTTGCATCTTGTGTAGTTGCTTGCCCCTGTTCTAAGTGGGTGTTAAATGCTACCATTCTGATTTAATAATATGTTTTAGACTCATGTAGGTCAGGTGTAAGCCTACACATATTGCAAGGCCATGGAGAATTGGACCCCGTTATGTGTATTCCCAGCAACATCAGTGCTTTAATCATTAAAGTAAGTTGGGTGACCCTACTTTTTGTGCTGAATTGTTTCACCTGCTAACAGACCCACTCATCTAAAGTGCTGAGGGCTGCTGGGGAGGGACTGAGCACTCTGTTTCCATTGAAAACAGAAGTGTTTGGCATATTGCAGCCTCAGCCCTTACCTTCCAACTGTAGGGCCAAATTTGGCCTTCATTTGCACTTGTGCAACCCCTTTGAAGATAATTAATCTGCACATGTGTAAGAAGGGGCAGAATTTAACCAGCAGAATCTTTATTATTGTTGATGATTTGTGAGCTAGAAAGAACTCAGTGTAACTAAATCTAGGTGGAGTTTGTAGGGCTGGCTGTTAGAAAACTCATCTTTTAACTTGTACTACAAATTTGCTTTGGAAATTTGAGGTAATAAATGTGAAATCTCATGCCATTTTTAGTCACCTTTCAGGGTAGAAACACATTTTAATACAGATTAAGGTTCCAATTAAAACAATAAGTACAATGGTCTCTTGTTGGAACTGTGTTATAAAGAACTGCATTATAAAGTTGCCATAGCTAGGTGCTGATGTTTTGTAATTGGCTTACTAACTGTATTACCAATGTGTCCTAATGCTATGCCCTCCTTTGCCTGTAAAAGGGAAAACAGACTCCTACAAATAGAGTACTTGTTTCCCAAATACAGAATTATTAAAAAGTTGAGTACATACTCAGTTAAGACCTGATCCTCCCTACTCAGGAGCCTAGCCCCCATAAGGACTGGAGGATCAATCTATAAAGTAGCTGAAATGAAATGCCTATGCTGCAGTACAGGCAGGCAAAACAATGCACTGGCATGGAGATTCATTGTGCTCATATAGGGCTTCCTTCTGCATGCCTTTCTTAATGGGAATTCTACGCAAAGGGCATACAGGATTGAGTGTATAGCTTGGAACATAAAATAGGAAGTACACCGCACAATGCCTTGTTCAGGAGCATGGGAAGTGGATGAATTACGACGGTGCTCTCTGAAAATGTAAGACTCACTAGAATGTTATATAAGGTGTTTTTAAATAAAAGCAAGTAAGTATTTTAATCTTAAAATCCTTGAAATGAGCACATTACACATGTCTTTTTTGTACACATAAATTTGTTTTGCTCTTGAACTGGCAAATGAGACTTGTTTTGGTCCAAAGCCAGATAATATATAAGGCAATTTCATGCCTAGTGAATTATAGAAGAGAATGTTTGGTACGTAAAGCTTGTGTCTACAGCCTGCTGGCTCCCCTCCCATTTCTCTTAATCCCTTTGGGAATCTTAGTTTGAACCATCTTCCAGAGCCTGAACAATTTCTAAAAGCTGGGAGATTGCTCCAGCGGAATGAAAGGAATTTCAAATATGATCCCTTTCCTCCCGGATGGAATTTCTTTTTGCTAATTCCAGATGGTGGCAAAATATGCTTTGATCTTAGCATAATGGTCATCCTTGTCAAAAAAACACTTTCTGAACTTGGGCTCAAAGGACACTAAAGAAAATTACTTTAAAAATATTTTTCTGGGCCTTTGTATAAACTTTTAGAAAGAAGAAATTATGGTCTGTTTCCTTACTAAAATGCATCTTCCTTCTTCACTTTTACATGCTGACAAATTAGGGTAATGCACAGGGGTGAGGCTACTGGCCTTACATTTTTTTAACAGAAAAAAAAAAAGTCAGTTTGTGAAGGGAGAAGGAGGAACAAGGAATTAAACTTTCTTACTAGTTGTGCTTAAGATGTATGTATTGTAGGCTAGTTTTGGTTAAATTGGGGGCTACTGTACCAGTTTTGGGCCTGATCCTACAACCTCGACTTACACAAGTAAACCCAGTGACTTCAGGGGAACTAATTAGATAAGGGCTACTTGCACAAGTAAGGATTGACACATGGGGTCTTTTCACAGATGTCCCTTAAGACATCAAAGGACTTTTAAAAAATGCACTAACATTTCTTCTGTGATACATTTAAAATAATCATGCAGATAAGGATGTATGAATGTATGCCAGGAGCATCATATGCAGTGGGGAGAGTTGTCTCCCCACACCAGAGTTTGGTTTGCCCCTCCCAACTTTTTGTAAGTCCGGTCCATTATGTCTTTCACTTTTGTCCCCTCCCCAACTTTGCAGGATATAATATAATCGCCTATAATGTTCTGTATGCTGACGCAATTTTGCTCCTTCCCCTGAAATTTTTTCTGAAATGATACCCCAGTGTATGCAAAGGTGATTCCAGACATACATTTGTAAAATGCTTTGGAACCCTTCGATGAATATACACCATATAAATGTACATCATAGACATCATTTTTCAGATACTTTCGTGTACAATTTTATACAGAGAGCAATTCCTAAATTTATCCTCAATGTCACTATAGTATTTAAAAAGAGCAAACTTTGGTGTACATAATGTAGTTACATGCCATAATGCTTGATCACTTTGCTTAATTTGTTAAGGAACAGAGATCCAAATTTTGCTTTCTATATTGGTATGAATAGTCCCATTGAAATCAATAGGGCTACTAGCCTACTTGTATGAGTAAAGGGAGCAGGATTGGCTCCATATTTTTCAAAGGAGCCATGAATTGTATGAAAATACTTAATATATAAACATGTTAAAATATTTATGTAGTTTTTTCTCTTTTCCTTCCCCCATGTAGGATGGTAGAGTGTGAAAATTTTGCCTTAGTTATTGATGTGCTGTACAAAGCTTAACAGTTCAATTTTATTACAGCTTGAGCCTTTTACCATGGCAACACAAATCCCATGTTGCAAAAATGTGGCCCACTCCTGCTTGCTTTGTAATCCATGAAAGTTCTGCTATTTATTTCAATGGGATCAAAATCAGGTCCGTGGTTTCTGACAAAATGGGACAAAATTAAATATAAAAGCAAGTAGAGCAATGTTGCTCATATATAAAATCCATGCAAACTAAAACCAGAGGGAAATCATTCCAGATGTACAAATCAATCAGGATAAAATTGCCAACACCTACCATACAAGAAGGAGAATCAGTGTTTTAACATAAAGTGGGCTACTAAAATGCAGTAACAACCTTAGGGCATTTCTACACTGCATCCGGGAGTGAGTCTTTTAGGCATGAAACCAGCATTGTTGTAACAAAAACTCTTTGTTTAGACTAGTGATAGGATTTTTGGGCACTGTTTGGGGTACTGATAGAATTATTCTGCAGTGTTTAAATTGGTCATCTTTGCTTCTTGGATTCTTGGTTTTTTTTAAGCTGCTGAAGTTAGAACCAGACAAAATGTATAATACATTTTTTTCCTTTTATGAGTCACTTGAGCAATAGTGACTAAGCAATAGCACGAAGAGGGGCTTCATGCTAATGAACTACAGTATGCCTGGGTTTAAAATGTGGTGAAATATATTTGAATTTTTTTGTTAACAGTTTCCCAGTCTGGCTCAGTAGATACTGATTATGTTTTGACCTATCATTACAGAGTTCTCAATCACGTGTCACATGGAACTAACATCAAGTTAGAAACCTGATAAGGTAAGACATTATTTACCAGGGTTTTAGCCCACGAAAGCTTATGCCCAAATAAATTTGTTAGTCTCTAAAGTGCCACAAGCACTCCTGGTTCTTTTTACCAGAGTAAATAACCTCATTCTTTGGTATTAGTAAAGTGTAATATAACAGGGAATCCTGACAAGATGACCTGAAAGAAAAAAAGCAATATTTATTGTGGTAGCATAAGAAGACCTCATCTTGGATCTGTTCATTTATGTATAGCAAGATGTTGGTTCAGTATTTATGTTCAGTACAGACTACAAGCTAGATGGGATACCATCACACTCTCCTTGTGATGCAAATGGCAGGCATCGATACAAAGCTTTGCATCTGTTGATTCATTTCTGACTGGTGATAGTTTTCCCATGCTACTCTGTAATGAGCTTATCTTCCAGTGTGATTGCATGTAGGCAAGGGAAGGGTAGAGAAGGGAACAGGCAGGATTATAAAGAAAGCAAAATAGGTGATTAAAAATGCATCATAAGGGATGCCTGTTTTCACACTCTTCGCATGGGTACTTTTATACTCTTCGCATGGGTACTTTTAGCAAATGCCCTAACTTAGCTTCACATGCCAGTGTCCCTGGATGTGCAAGCAGAAATGAGCAGCACTCCACAAATCTGAGAACCGTTACCATGTAGATTAAAATGTGTATTTGCTTCTGTTCAATCTGACGGTTTTGTTTTTATCATAATGAGGTAGATGTTATGTATAGAACATACTGCTAGGAAGACAGGATAATTAATACAGGGCCCTGCATATACTGAGTACTCAAAGAAGAGCATTAGTAATAGTGGCAACTGTTCACAAGCCATATAATGCCTTGTTCGTCTTTTGTTTAAAATGTAGAGCAGTGGCACTTTAAAAACAAAAAATGCAGTGTTTCTTGTCCTTTTCTATTACTTCGGAGACGTGAATAATCATCTTGGTAAATACAACGAGGAATCCTTGTGGCACCTTAGAGAGTAACAGATTTATTTGGGTTATACCTCTCTACTGTATTCTCCACTCCGTGCATCTGATGAAGTGGGTTTTAGCCCACGAAAGCTTATGCCCAAATAAATTTGTTAGTCTCTAAGGTGCCGCAAGGACTCCTTGTTGTTTTTGCTGATACAGACTAACGTGGCTACCACTCTGAAACCCATCTTGGTAAGTGTCTCCCATTAAAAGAAAATTAATATGAGTGTAGAACAGTTTATAGTTTTCTCATTGCTTATCACTGAAGGATTGTTTTGGGACATAGTTTGTCATATCAGAATGTGCTAAATATCAGTCAAATTCTTCAAAACCCCTTTGTATTATATATGGAAGAACATCTACCAGTTAAAACACATAATTGGTAGTTGAGACATGGCCTGTATTTCTGACTCTGCAACAGACTACCTATGTGATCTTGGGTGATTCGCTTATCTCTGTCCTTCATCTCCTCCATTAATAAAATGGGGATAATACCTACCTCAGAAGTGTGAGAAGACTAAATTTTTAATGTCTGTAAAAGTGCCTTGAGATCCTAGATTAGAAGCTCTCTGGGTTTGGGACCACGTCTTTATATGTTTTCATAGTGTTTAGAACGAGGAGTCCCCAGTCCTGCATTGGGTTCTCTGGATATTACTCCAATGTATTAAATAATCCTTGTGTGAAACGGGTATAGCAATATCGGTATTTTTAAAAAGACATAGATGGGTTTAAAAAATTGTGGGGGAAGCTCCAGAGGAAGTACACAGCAGGAAACTTTCAAAAATGTAAAAATAGGAACTTTCAGATAGAGTTGGTATTTGTCAGCTGTGCTAACAGCTCTGAGCCTTGTATCATCTTGATGAGCCTTTCTTGAGCAGAAGCAGGTTCTTGACTGCTATTCTGGTATTGATGGTTTAGCAAGCTTCCCCCTGCCCCTCTCTTTAAAAGCTGAGTCTTTTGTCAGATTAGCAGTTACAGTCTGAGCTATTTTTCTTCCTTTCAGCTCTTCCTGGAAACTACAGTGGGACCTGAAAAAGCAATATCCCAATGTGTAGTGTTCTTATTACACTAGCTGTTTACACACTTCATCCACTGGTGGAATGCAGCCATCTCTGGGGTTGAATGCTGCTTAAAGCACAACAATTTACTACAGGACAATTTAGGACATGAAGTAGTAAAACAACAGAGACAAGTTAGGCAGGACACTTATTCTTCCAAGGAGTGCAGTGAGATCTCTAACCATGAGTGCTGTATGACACCTCTGAAAGAGTACTGTCCCATGTTGGGATGTATTGACTGAAATGGAAGAGTGACATCTATTGAATACCCTCCATACCATTTCCTACAGGCTTTTCCTTCTAAGCACTGAGGGAGGCTGACACCTGAAGAAGAGCTCTGTGTAAGCTTGAAAGCTTGTCTATTTCACCAACAGAAGTTGGTCTAATTAAAAGATATTTCCTCACTCACTTTGTCTCTCTAATATCCTGGGACCAACATGGCTATACAACTGCATACAACTATTTAGATTGTGCAATCTGATGAGATCGTGGTCCAAGATGCAGTGGCTTCAGGGCGTACGTGCATTAGCAGAACATCAGGACAAATGTGCTTTTAGTTTATTGATTTTCTGTTTCCCAATTAGAAAATAGCTTATTTAATAGCAAGAAATTTTAAAATGTTTTACCGTATATATTCTAACAAACAAGGCTCTTACCAAGTCAAATCTGGGGTTGACTTTGATGTAATTCTGTGGGTTTTTAAATTTTTAGCTCCTATCCTTTATTGCTTTCTGAAAATACTCATTATGAATGGATGGCTGATCTTAAGACAGTCTCTGTATGTTTTCCAGTTGCATCAAGCAATCCATACCCTAAAGGAATATTTAAGCTAAGTAGGGAGTAGTATAACAGCTATTCGGTAATAATACACAACTCTAAGTCCTCTGCAGCATTAGTGGCTGCAAGGATTCTGTTAGCAAGTTTTTGTGAACAGTTCAATAGATGCAATAGTTCAGCAAGAGATTAAAAAGGGGTTGTCTTCATGTCTCCTCATGATGACCCACCTGTCTGGAGCATTGAATTATCTTTATTGCTTTTATTGAATTATCTAGTTCTAGTGTGTGCCCCTGAAAGCTTTGGTGCCCTTAAGTACTGTGGCTTCAAGGTATTTAGATTAGGATGGTGTCTGCCATTCATAGCTAGAAACAGTTGGAGAGCTTCTATAATGGAAGGCAGAAATGGTATTTGAATTATGATTCACTGAGTAGGCTACAACTTTGTAGCTGTTAGCTCCAAGCAATCCTGTTTGGCATGGGCATGTTCAGAGGCCTTCATTTCCCTGGTGTCATTGCTGTATCTCACCTATGTTTTTTCCATGTCTTCAATCTGCCGCCCTCCCCCCCATGTATCATTCTGATTTTGGATTTTTGTTTTGTTTTTCTTTTTTCTTTTTGATTCTTTCTCCCATTCCTCTCCGCTCTTTTCTCACCTCCAGTTTCCTCCTCTGTTTTTCTCCCTCTCCATTTCCTCCCATTTTTCTTGTTCCCTTTTCTAGTTCACTCCCATGGCTTCAGTCTTTTTCTGTTCTCCTCTGTTCCCAGTGTTTAATTCTCTAGTAATGTTTTCCACATAGTGTCATTTCTCCTATAAACATGAGGTCTGAGGTTTGTCCAGCCTGAACTGATGGATAGCTCAGTGGAAGTGTTCTGGTGAATTTTAGATTATTTTCTTCGAGGCCACTATACCACGTCTTACCTGGTTTTAAGGCTCCTTATAGCCTATTAATTGCAGAATTGCTCTCAGTCAGCTGTAAAGAGCCTGCTCCTCTCCTGCTTTCAGTGATAATGAACTTGATCTGCATACTGCTGCCATCTGATATCAGTCTTGTGGGCCACTTCTTAAATATTATCATGTGGAAAGGGGAGGCACCAGATTTCTCCAAGGATTGCTTCCAGATTGCTGAATGAGGCAGAGAGAAGCAACTTTTTGGCATCTTTGCCAGTCGCTACTCTAAGTGCTGAGGCAAGTCTTACAGTGTCTCTGGTTAATGTTCCATAACCATGTGGTCTTTCATGCACAGCTCTGACCTATAAGTGTTGGTGTATATGAAAATGCAAATACAACTGGAAAGAGTAGCCAAAACCTTGAATAAGGTTTATTTCCTCTCAGCTTCATTTCTAAGATTCTTCTGAAATTACTTCAGAAAATCTATACCGTTTAATAAAGAATTAGATCCTGTCTGTAGAATTTTTAAATCAACTCGTAGATTTTAATAGAGATTTTATCCCTGTTATAGAATTTCATAGTTTTGTTTAAACATTCTATAGAAAGGCTCTTATTCTCTATTTTTAGAATCACAGAAATGTAGGGCTGGAAGGGACCTTGAGAGGTCATCTAGTTCAGCCCTCTGCTCTGAGGCAGGACCAACCATACCTAGACCATCCCAGAGAGGTGTTTGCTTAACCTGTTCTTAAAAACCTCCAATGACAGGAATTCCCCAGCCTCCATTGGAGGCCTACTCCTAGAGCTTAATTGTCCTTACCGTTAGAAAGTTTTTCCTAATATCTAACCTAAATCTCCCCTGTTGCAGATTTAGTTCTAAAGGATTTTTCCAAAAGGGTTTTTTCTCTCTCCCCCTTTTTTTTAAAGTTATTCTAGTGGGAAATGGGGATGTGATAGCATTCCCAGCATGGAAGAAATGTAAAAACTGAAGCTAAAGCCTGGGTAGGGGCTTCTCTGTCTTTCTTATTCTTTATCTATTTACATGTAAAAGGCTGGGTTATTGACACTTTATCATATTTATTGTAGGTTCCTGGATCTTGTTGTCATAGTTACAGCCTGGTAGTCAGAAAGAGTTGAGCTGGTTTCAAAGTTATGCTAATTGACAGTTTCTCAGGGAAAATAATCCCCAAATTTCAGGCGCTAAACAATCATTCTTGCCCTAGAACTTGGGCAACTGTTTTGTGTAGCTATTCCTTATTGACCAGACTGCATATACAAACTGACTTTTTTGGTGAGATCAAGTTATGTTTACATGACTTGATTGCCAAAAACTTTCCATCAGTTCTGTCCTCCCTCCCCAGAACTCTGAGAAAGCTATATTCATTCGGTGCTGGCATAAATTTTCAAGAGAAGTCACTGTGATAAAATATTTCCATAGAACTGAATTTTGCGAAGTGAGCCCACTCTGAAATCACCTTGCAGCAGCAGCTACTGTCCTGTGCAGCTGGGGCCAGCTCCTTGTTTCGGGTGTTGTGATCTGGCAAATGTAATCACAGCGCCACTCAGGTTTGGCCTGACCGCCCTTCCATAATGATGACTACACTGTCATGTTAACGAAGGGGCAGCCAGGCCAAATTTGAATGAGTGCCACTGTGACCCATTGTGCCATGTCACAATGCCTAGTTTCAAACAGGTATAAACTGCACTTGAGCAAGCCATGCTGCCTAAGTGTAAACCATGTCTACACTACAGACTTGAACTGATGCAACTACTTCAGTAGCAAAATCCCAGTGCAGACAAGGACTTATTGACCTAGCTGGGGTGGACATATAAAATTAATAGTGCTAGTGTGCAGTAATGCTGACAGAAGTCCTACTTCCATCACCTAATAGGCAGGGGACAGGGAGGAACAGCTCTTAAATCTACTCCCTGGTAATGTCCACTTAGTGCTATATATTCAGAATGTCTTAAATTGAGTGCTCTGAATAACAGGTCTATTTTAATATCTAGTGGTTATCCAATTAAAAGATAAAACCCCAGGCACGTCCAAGTTGTCAAAGTTAACAAAAGAACTTTCAGCACTATCTAAAATTTGATTTGTCTCTATTTTTTAATGAAGAGGTGGTAAAAGCAAAATTATTAATGAGATCACTCTAAATTGCTCTGATGTAGAAACTCTGATTTGGGAGCACTTATGCACATTCTTTGAGCTAGTGATGACTGTGAACACTGAATAGCAGTGAAGAGACTGTCTTTCAAGGCTTTATGGGCAAAAAGGCTGTGTATCAGTTGTGTCAGCTGTATGGAATTAGTAAACTCAATTGAAAAGCCCCACTAAGACTTATGAAGTGGTTTTGGTTGGTCATGTTTTAGCCTAGGCTCTGCAAGAGGCTAAAACGTTGCCAACTAACATGGCTTCATATATGTTAGCTTGTATCTTAGCAAAGCTTTTCAACTGTGTTAAGATAACTTAATTGAGCTGACAGGATTGAAACACACCATTTTGGCCATTAGGACACGTCCAAGAGAGCACCTTTGCTTGGCCTTACACTCCCATACCTTTCTGCAGCGTTCTTGGCTGGCAAGCTCTGAACTAGCTTTGGAATCCACTTGAGAGGAAGCACATTGCCTATGCTTTGAGAATGTTAAATTTTATACTGCTAGCTGTCACAGCTTTGATTTAAAACTACTTCTGCTTATGAATTGTTTAGGCAATGTCTGGTGGCTGAAATACAGGATGAAGTGCCAAGAGGTCAGATTCTATTCCTGGTTCTGCCACTGACTTGCTGTATGACCTTGCACAATTCATTTAATCTCTCTGTGGCTCTGGTTTTCCTCATAAATTAAAAAAAAAAAGGGGGGGTTGGTGGTGGTGAATTTTTTCTGTAACTATCTCATAAAAAGAAATGTGTATTAATGTTTGTAGAGTTCTTAAGATTCTCAGATGTAGGCGTCTATAGAAATGATAAATATATAATTTTATTATTTCTTATTGTAACTTGTTTCATTAGTATAAAGTATTAAGCTTCTTGAAGTTACCGAATTCAGTCTGAAGCTAGTGTATTCTGCCAGCCTACCAGCAAAATATATTCTCCTATCCTAATCTGTGGCTTTACTTTTTCCTGTTGCTTGGCTGCTATTGTGCACACCCTGAGAAAAGACTGTATTTCAAAGGGGGAGGTAGTGACCTTGTATATTCAGTAGCTTGTGCATCAGTTTAAATTTGTAAATTGCTTTAAAACTTAATGATAAAAATATATAAATGTAAGATTATCGCTATCAAGATTCTTACCATAAATGTGGTTTAAACTGTAATCTCATTTGGTTTTGTTTGTGACACAGTTTTCCCTACTTTCTCCAGTGTAGTCTTCAAGTGATAGGTGGGGATAGTGCAGTATGGTTGGGGAGATGTCTGGACGCATCCCTGCTGCAAAGAGATTGCGTAGAGTGAAATAGAAAGTTAAATTGACTGTGAGGCAGTATTAAAAGTTGCTTCACAAAGTGTAAAAACTTTCCCTTAACTAGCCTGACTAATAATGTTAACTTTATAGATAATAGGACAATTAGTTGGCTTTCTCTCTCATAAAATCTGTACATTTGAAAAGACATTGCTTATATTCAGCCACTGAAATATCTGGAAAAAATGTAATGTTTATGACCAAAGTGTAAACTTAAAATTAACATCTCAGGATTGCTTTATATTATTATGCTTATTTTATTTCCAGCCAACTAAAATTCCCACTCCATTCCCAATGGATACATTCGTTCCAGATTTCCCAGTTTTAGCTCAGGCTTTGCCTACATTTTCCTATGTACATTGGTAGTTGTTCTCTTTCAATATTTGCATAAAAACAAACTGCAGAGGCCTTGAGGGGACCATTCTAGAAGTCTCATGTTCCCAGGTGAGGGGTTCTGTAGCCTTATATTGCTGGGATATTAAAATTGCAGTTAAACTGTAATTTTCTGAGAACCCTACCTATAAATATCAATAATATTCTGTCTTAATTAATTTCGCTAGCAAGCCCTTCCTCTTTCCTGCTTCTTTCTGAATGACTCATTATCTCAGTTAGTGACATAGGAATGTGATGTCAGTGAAAGTTTATATCTTTTTTTAATTTGCTAAGGTTGAATGACTGGATTTTATACTAGTCTGAAATTTCGTTAGTCTGTAGTTCAGCAGGGAATAGAATCAAACCCACATTTAAACTGTAAGGCTGTTAGAGATGAGTTTGGATCTGGAATTTTGATTCAGACCTCTCTCTAGTTATGCACTGTATAAGAACTTAATGGGTTCACTCCTGTTAATATATTGAACTGCTGGCATTTTCACTCCTCATTTAGCCAGTCTGATTCCTGTATGGCTTCAGTGAGAATTACTTGTATCTGGGGCGGGAAGGGCAAGAATAAGATCCAGAGCGACATTAGACAGTACTGCCCAGGCTAGATCCTACAAGCAGCTGAACACTCCTGCAAGGTGGTGATTGCTCTCAGTACCCAGGGACTGCATGGTGCTAAGTAGCTTGCAGATTTGAGTCCCTGTGACCCGATGGCTACTCTGGCATGAGTGATATTTGCCAATGTAAAAGATTTAAAATAAAACCTGTAGCTTTAAAAAAAAAATACAGTCTCCTGTCACAAAGATTATAGTTCAGTAAAATAAAGTTGAGTAAAATACATGTTAGCTGTTTTCAGTTTGAGCATTAAATCAGTCTTGTTAACATGGCAACATTTAATTTAAGGAACCTATCATTTTGTACCAGTGGTGGAATCTATCAAGTAATTTTTTCCCCCTTGAATACCCCTAATTTTCTTCAACACTTGATGGATTATTTTTCAATGCAAAGAGAATGCTTTTTCTTTAAATAAAAACTTGTGGAAATGAAGTTGTTTTTAAAGAATGAGGGAATGTACTTCTAACTGCTTTTTAAACGGTGCATAAGAGCTCTGGCCATATTATCTAGATTGACA
The DNA here is from genome assembly GCF_965140235.1 of Caretta caretta. NCBI lineage: Eukaryota > Metazoa > Chordata > Testudines > Cheloniidae > Caretta > Caretta caretta. The sequence goes on along the minus strand of NC_134220.1, from coordinate 17,174,263 downwards.
GAATTCTGCCTATAGTGACCTGCTTTAAAAATTGGCTTGTGTGCTTGGCTGATGATTTCCAAACCTTGTTATGAGGTCACACTGTCAGTTGGCACAGAAGGTCTATTGTGGTACTTAAGTTATGGCCTAAGTATTTATTATATTGTGTGACTTGGATGCATGACTGTACGATCATCCAGTAAGATACAGGGTTATTCATGAGACCCAGTTGCATAGTGCCTGTGCTGTTACCAAAGCCAGTGTTATGGGCCTTGCGTTATGTGCTATGATTTTACCTCCAAAACAGTTTATTCAAATCTTAAAATATTGTCAGTACATCTAGATGGAGAGTCTTTGTTTGGCCTTAAATTGACACCAAAGTTCAATTTTTCATGCGCATGGTAAATCTGAAATCTGAGATGAGATTGAGGGATTGAGACTGTCCTATACCCAGAATGAAACTGCTGGTGGGCATTTAAAAGAAAATCTGAATATCTGACACAAATTACCCCACATCTTGTTAACAGAGCCGAACCTTGATAATTCACACTAATAAGTAGGGCTCATTGAGGGTTAGTAAGTGAACTGACACTGTGAAATAATCAAGGAATTTGCATCACAAAATGTACTTCAATCTCTTTATTTTGACTAACATGGTTTAGTTTTAATTATTTATGATTCTTCTGGTATATTAGGATATTCCATAAATGTAATGAAGTCTTAGTAACACGAGACTTCTCTACAGCTGTGCTATTACATTTTTGCTGGGAAGTGGGGTGAGGCTGCCAGATTATTTGTGAGAATTATTGGGTTTTATATATTAAATGAGAACTACTGAGGTGCTACTGTAGTGTGGTCTATCTTTATTTTGTGTTAGTTCTATAGCCTAATCAATTCTTCTCTTGATTTGAATGAAATCACCATTAACATTAATGGGAGTTAAAGTATGTGTACACGTCAAAGGAAAAGTGAGAACTGAAGGGACAGGAAGACTGGATTCCTCGAGAACAGCAATAGTCAGAGATAAAGGATTAATTCTGCCTTTTGTTGCATGAGGTTCTGCCCTTCTGGGAATTGCATATGCACATCCAGAGGTAGATTGTTTCCTAAATGTGACGTTTCACTCCATATTCTTTATGAAAATATGCTTATGATGTGAATATGACATAACTGAGATATACTTTATGCAAGATAGCACATGTGAGGTATCATTGGAAAGGTTATGATTTACTGAATGTGATTATCCAATTTGTACGCCTATATCATTGCTGTACCTGAAGTTAGGAATATTAATTATGTATCTGTATTTCAAATGTGTTACTTTGGGTGTCACCCCCAACCAGCAGGGCTAATGGGCCATTAGCCAGGAAGGGCTAATGGGCCATTAGCACAGACAATGGACTGTGAAAGAGCTTAGTCTTTTTGCGGACTCTGGAGACAGCCTATGAACAGTGGCTGCCACCGCCCTGCAGAGACATGCGTCCAAGTCACCTGGTACTGGATACCCCACCTCCCCTTTTGGAATGCCAGTGGTTTTCCACTAGAACACAAAGGGTTCCCGCCTTACACAAGAGCTATATAAGGCAGGGGAGTGACATCATCATGGTTCTCCTCTGCCTCCCCACCCTAAGAATGAGGAGTACTTGTGGCACCTTAGAGACTAACAAACAAGAAGTGGAAGATTGGACAAATGACCAGGGAAGAGTATAAAAATATTGCTTGGGCATGCAGGAGTGAAATCAGGAAGGCCAAATGACACCTGGAGTTGCAGCTAGCAAGAGATGTTAAGAGTAACAAGAAGGGTTTCTTCAGGTATGTTAGCAACAAGAAGAAAGTCAAGGAAAGTGTGGGCCCCTTACTGAATGAGGGAGGCAACCTAGTGACAGAGGATGTGGAAAATGCTAATGTACTCAATGCTTTTTTTGCCTCTGTTTTCACGAACAAGGTCAGCTCCCAGACTGCTGCACTGGGCAGCACAGCATGGGGAGGAGGTGACCAGCTCTTCGTGAAGAAAGAAGTGGTTCAGGACTATTTAGAAAAGCTGGATGAGCACAAGTCCATAGGGCCGGATGCTCTGCATCTGAGAGTGCTAAAGGAGTTGGCGGATGTGATTGCAGAGCCATTGGCCATTATCTTTGAAAACTCATGGTGATTGGGGGAGGTCCCGGACAACTGGAAAAAGGCTAATGTAGTGCCCATCTTTAAAAAAGGGAAGAAGGAGGATCCTGGGAACTACAGGCCAGTCAGCCTCACCTCAGTCCCTGGAAAAATCATGGAGCAGGTCCTCAAGGAATCAATTCTGAAGCACTTAGACGAGAGGAAAGTGATCAGGAACAGTCAGCATGGATTCACCAAGGGCAAATCATGCCTGACTAATCTAATTGCCTTCTATGACAAGATAACTGGCTCTGTGGATGAGGGGAAAGCAGTGGACGTGTTGTTCCTTGACTTGAGCAAAGCTTTTGACATGGTCTCCCACAGTATTCTTGCTGGCAAGTTAAAGAAGAATGGGCTGGATGAATGGACTATAAGGTGGATAGAAAGCTGGCTAGATTGTCAGGCTCAATGGGTAGTCATCAGTGGCTCCATGTCTAGTTGGCAGGCGGAATCAAGCGGAGTGCTCCAATGGTCAGTCCTGGGGCCGGTTTTGTTCAATATCTTCATAAATGATCTGGAGGATGGTGTGGATTGCACCCTCAGCAAGTTTGCAGATGACACTACACTGGGAGGAGAGGTAGATACGCTGGAGGGTAGGGATAGGATACAGAGGGACCTAGACAAATTGGAGGATTGGGCCAAAAGAAATCTGATGAGGTTCAACAAGGACAAGTGCAGAGTCCTGCACTTAGGACGGAAGAATCCCATGCACCACTACAGACTAATGACCGAATGGCTCGGCAGCAGTTCTGCGGAAAAGGACCTAGGGGTTACAGTAGACGAGAAGCTGGATATGAGTCAACAGTGTGCCCTTGTTGCCAAGAAGGCCAATGGCATTTTGGGCTGTATAAGTAGGGGCATTGCCAGCAGATCGAGGGACGTGATCGTTCCCGTCTGTTTGACATTGGTGAGGCCTCATCTTGAGTACTGTGTCCAGTTTTGGGCCCCACACTACAAGAAGGATGTGGAAAAATTGGAGAGAGTCCAGCGGAGGGCAACAAAAATGATTAGGGGACTGGAACACATGACTTATGAGGAGAGGCTGAGGGAACTGGGATTGTTTAGTCTGTGGAAGAGAAGAATGAGGCGGGATTTGATAGCTGCTTTCAACTACCTGAAAGGGGGTTCCAAACAGGATGGATCTAGACTGTTCTCAGTGGTAGCAGATGACTGAACGAGGAGTAATGGTCTCAAGTTGCAGTGGGGGAGGTTTAGGTTGGATATTAGGAAAAACTTTTTCACTAGGAGGGTGGTGAAACACTGGAATGCGTTACCTAGGGAGGTGGTGGAATCTCCTTCCTTAGAAGTTTTTAAGGTCAGGCTTGACAAAGCCCTGGCTGGGATGATTTAGTTGGGGATTGGTCGTACTTTGAGCAGGGGGTTGGACTAGATGACCTCCTGAGGTCCCTTCAAACCCTGATATTCTATGATTCTATGAAATTTATTTGAGCACAAGCTTTCATGGGCTAAAGCCCACTTCATCAGATGCATGCAGTGGAAAATACGGTAGGAAAATATAGATAGATAGATAGATAGATATACAAAGAACATGAAAAAATGGAGGTTGCCATACCAACTTGAACGAGAGTAATCGATTAAGGTGGGCTATTATCAGCAGGAGAAAAAAAACTTTTGCAGTGGTAATCAGGATGGCCCATTTCAAACAGTTGACAAGAAGGTGTGAGTAACAATAGGGGGAAAATTAGCATGGGGAAATAGTTTTTAGTTTGTGTAATGACTCATCCACTCCCAGTCTTTATTCGAGCCTAATTTAATGTTGTCCAGTTAGCAAATTTATTCCAGTTCTGCAGTTTCTCGTTGGAGTCTGTTTTTGAAGTTTTTTTGTTGAGTAATTGCTACTTTTAGGTTGGTAATTGAGTGTCCAGGGAGGTTGAAGTGTTCTCTGACTGGTTTTTGAATGTTATAATTCTTGATGTCTGATTTGTGTCCATTTATTCTTTTGCATAGAGACTGTCCGGTTTGGCCAATGCACATGGCAGAGGGGCATTGCTGGCACATGATGGCATATATCACATTGGTAGATGTACAGGTGAACAAGCCTCTGATAGGACCTAATCACATCAGCCACACTATATGGTGTCCCTTGAATAGATATGTGGACACAGTTGGCAACGGGCTTTGTTGCAAGGATAGGTTCTCGGGTTAGTGTTTTTGTTGAGTGGTTGCTGGTGAGTATTTGCTTCAGGTTGGGGGGCTATCTGTAAGCGAGAACTGGCCTGTCTCCCAAGATCTGTGAGATTGAGGGATCATCCTTCAGGATAGCTTGTAGATCCTTGATGATGCGCTGGAGAAGTTTTAGTTGGGGGCTGAAGGTGACGGCTAGTGGCATTCTGTTACTTTCTTTGTTGGGCCTGTCCTGTAGTAGGTGACTTCTGGGTACTCTTCTGGCTCTGTCAATCTGTTTCTTCACTTCAGCAGCTGGGTATTGTAGTTGTAAGAACGCTTGATAGAGATCTTGTAGGTGTTTGTCTCTGTCTGAGGGGTTGGAGCAAATGCGGATGTATCATAGAGCTTGGCTGTAGACAATGGATCGTGTGGTGTGGTCTGGATGAAAGCTGGAGGGATGTAGGTAAGTATAGTGGTCAATAGGTTTCCAGTATAGGATGGTGTTTATGTGACCATCGCTTAATAGCACTGTTGTGTCCAGGAAGTGGCTCTCTTGTGTGGACTGGTCCAGGCTGAGGTTGATGGTGGGATGGAAATTGTTGAAATCATGGTGGAATTCCTCAAGGGCTTCTTTTCCATGGGTCCAGATGATGAAGATGTCATCAGTGTAGCGCAAGTAGAGTGGAGGTGTTAGGGGATGAGAGCTGAGGAAGCGTTGTTCTAAGTGAGCCATAAAAATGTTGGCATACTGTGGGGCCATGCGGGTACCCATAGTAGTGCCGCTGACTTGAAGGTATGCATTGTCCCCAAATGTGAAATAGTTGTAGGTGAGGACAAAGTCACAAAGTTCAGCCACCAGGTTTGACGGGACATTACCGGGGATACTGTTCCTGACAGCTTGTAGTCCATCTTTGTGTGGAATGTTGACCTGGAAGCAAGAACTGAACTGAGGGGAGAAGGGTTGAACCCAAGCTGGAAGGGCTTTTAGCTTGTGAGTAATAATACCTAAGGTCTCAAGAGGGAGACCAGTGCAGCTGCCTTTCAAGACTTTCTGTAATCTGCCTGCAACTATATCTAGGGTGAGAAATACTATTTGTAACAAATTTCTTTAGTGAAACTAGCTTAGTTTGCATGTTTGGTTTCATTTGCTTAGTAATCTGCTTTGTTCTGTCTGTTATCTCTTATATTCACTTAAAATCCACCTTTGGTAGTTAATAAACTTATTTCTTGTTTATAATAAAACCCGGTTTATACAATCTTTAACTGGGGCGCGGGCAAGAAATGTACACATCTCTCTTCACATTGAGGAAGAGGGTGGATTCTTATGAGCTTGCGCTGTGCAGATTTTTCTATACAGCACAAGACAGTATTATTTTGGGTTTATCTCCCAAAAAGGGGTGTACACGTGAGTGCTGGGGGAGTCCTTTCACACAGAGCTGACTTCAGTCTGTGTTTGAAGTGGGGTGTGGCCCTACCTTTGTGTGTGTGTGTGTGTGTGTGTGTGCGCGTGTGCGCTGCAGGAGGCCGGATAGCTTAATTCAGCAAAGCAGAGAGAGGGAACCCAGGCTGAAATCCCAGTACATCATGTGGCATCCAAGAAGGGGGGTCCAACCCATCACACTAAAAGTTCCTTTTTATTGATTGCATCAAGATGAGAGTAACTTAGCTTTAAGCACATGACTCCCCCAAACTTCGTAATGATTCTTGGCCCAATTCTGCCCTCAGTTATACCGGAACAGTTCCTTTTGAGAACTGTGCCTGTGTAATGGAGGACTGAGGTGGGCAGTAGCTCAAGGGAGTGCTGCCTTTAAGGTAATTTTAGGCAGGGGACTGCAAATAGCTTTCTAATTGAGTAACTAGAATTCAGTAAAATAAGGAGTGAAGGCTACAGAAGAACTATGAGGGTGCACACCATGTTGAAAATTGGATGTGGTGCCTTCTATTGGAATAAAGTCAACACTTTAGTCATTAAAAAACAAAACAACAACTTCCCCTTACACCTATATGTATCACCTGTATCTTGGGCTGAGCTCATGGAGTCAAGGCAGTGTCATACACACACAGTGATGTAGAGGCAATGACAAGGAGACTTACAAATGTAGATGTGGAAGGTAACGACAGATCAGTTAAGTGGGCCAAATTCATCACTGACGTAAGCAGGAGGTAGAATTCATCACAGGTGTAAGACATGAATTTAATAGGTTTAAATCAAGGACAAATTTGCCTCAGTGGTGGTAAATAAGCGGCCTCAGTTAAGGACAGATACAATGGGCAATGGTTGAAGGATGGGGGTTTGGTAGCTGGAGGCATACCAATATGAAGAAAATTAGATTGAAGCCAAAAGCTTACTTGATTAAGGCAGGCAGAGAGGGTGAAGTAGAGGTAGTCATTAAAGGTTTTAAGAGATGTGCAGTTAAATATCAAAAGTGAACTTAATGTTTTGAATTTCATTTGCTACTAATTTAGCACATAATGTTCCACATGTGACTGAACAGCTACTCATTTTTAAAGTCATTGTAAGGGGAGCTGGTAGCAACCCCCATATTTAAGGTTGCCTGATGTTTTCCATTAAAATTTTTGTGGCATTTTAAAAAGAAATGCTAATACCTCTGTTGTTTTCAGCAGGTTTTTGAAATGCAGCAGGAAGCATGCTCTGGGGCTAGAGATATACCTTGAAATTCTGCTCAGGTTTTGCTAGTTATAAACTACAGTTATGAGCTGGGTAAAACCTTATTATGGGATCAAGATAGGTGTGGACTCACCCTTTAGTTAACATAACTGTAAGCATAACCCCCATCTAAGACAAAAGGAATGTGAACAGTGGTGTGCAGGGTGTGAATACAGGGGTGCATTCAGTCATAGTGTAGAAGGCAGAACAAAGAGAAACTGACAACAGATGAGAGAGGGATAGGCAAGGAATAGCTGAAAGCATGGTGGCTGAACCTGGAAGAAACCTGGGGAGAGATTTTAGGGTCAGGGATACAGGCTGAAAAGAATGCTTTCAGGGTTGTGAACAAAAGATGATGTTTCCTGCTGATGATTCTTTCTATGTTCAGACACTGGACTTTGTACATTCTTTGTAAATAAACAACATTGTATCAAAGAAAATACCAGTGTCCATCAATTTCTGCTTCCAACTGGAACATTCCCAGGGCTCTGAACTTTGACTAATCACTCATGTCGAAAGAGGAACGTTAATCATAATTTCCTCCATCTCTGTAGGGTTGCCAAGCCTCCCGGTTTCTCTGAGAGTCTCCCAGAATCAGGCCCTATCTCCCGGAGGCTGCTGAAGCTAAACTGGGAGATTTTAGGTGCTAAAAGTCTGGTGGCACAGAGGGGCTAAGGCAGGCTCCCTGCCTGCCATGGTCCCACGCCACTCCCGGAAGTGGCCGGCAAAACCCTGCAGCCCCAGGGGTGGGGTGCAGGGCGTCTCCATGCACTGACCTCGTGCCGACTCCGCAATTCCCGTTGGCCGGGAACTGTGGCCAATGGGAGCTGTGGGGCTGGCGCTTGCAGGAGTTGACAGTGTGTGGAGCCTCCTGACCGCTCCCCTAGGGGCCGCAGGAATGTGCTGACCTGCTTCTGGGAGTGGTGCGGAGCCAGGGCAGGCAGGGAGCCTGCCTTAGCCCTGCTGCGCCGCTGCCCAGGAGCCGCCCAAGGTAAGCACCTCCTGGCCGGAGCCTGCACCCCAACCCCCTGCCCTAGCCCTGAGCTCCCTCCCGCACCCAAACTCCCTCCCAGAGCCTGCACCCCCTCCTGCACCCCTACCCCATCCCAGAGCCCCATCTTGAGCCCAAACTCCCTCACAGAGCCTGCACCCCTCCCACACCCCAATCCCCTGCCCCAGCCCTGAGCCCCCTCCAGAGCTTGCACGCCAGATCCCCTCCTGCACTCCAAACCCCTCGGCCCCAGCCCAGAGCTCACACCCTCTCCCACACTCCAACCCCCTGCTCCAGCCTGGCGAAAGTGAGTGAGAAAGGGGACTAGTGAGTGACGGGGGGTGGTGGTGGAGTGCACAGGGCGGGGCCTTGGAGAAGGGGCAGGGTCTTGGGGCAGGGAAGGGAACAGGGCAAGGGTGTTTGGGTTTGTGTGATTAGGCAATTGGCAACCCTGTCTCTCAGTTGCAATTTAGCAGTACTCCACAATAACTGAAGACAAACATTCTTAAGAGCTAGGTCACCACAGTAGCACACACCGCACTGGGAATGTCTGGGAACTGTTGGGATAGCTGGCCTTGACCATACCCATGGACCCACAGCAGCCTATCTGAAAGCATGATCTGGGGCAGGAGGAGGGGGAGGAAAGAGAACTGGGAAGGACTGTGCTTCCCTCAGCCAGCCTTAGGACCCACCATATGGTGCCAGCAGCCCATCCACACCTCCAGAATAACTGTTTCTCCTGCTGTCTGCTACAGTAGTTAGTCTTGTAACTCAAGCTGTGTTGTGATATTGAAGGTACGGGGTTCAGACTGCACTGATGATTCACGATAGGGGTGTGGTTGCATTGTTTTAACCTTTTTTTTCACCTTTTTTTCCTTTAAAAATTAAAACCCCTAGGAAATTACACATCAATGACTTTTCTTTTTATATAGATTTAGGTTGCAAAGTCATTAACTTGAAAGTTAGGAAATGCACAGGCAGCTGTAAATGTCTGGCAACCTTAATTCTGTCTCCTTGTGCATATGATAATATTTAATTACATTACAGTATTTAATAGATTCTAAGGCCAGAAGGGACTAATGTCGTCACGTGCTATTTTCACCTTTGACTGCTGCTTCATTCATTGTAGACACACAATGAGTAAATTAGAATTAGGAGTAAATGAGTCACAGTAGTTTTGGCATTTCCTAACTTTATAGTGCTTGACTTTGCAATGCAAATAACTTTATCTTAACTATTTTTGTATGTAATCAAATATATAATTTTAGAAAACTCTTGTATTAATTTAAGATTTTTATGAACACATGCTTGGTAACTGTACAGATTGCAATCAGATACAGAAAAATTAAGTTCACTAATGTTTAATACTCCAATAATTATTTTCATTACCAAGAGAGCAATATGTTTTAATTTTTTTAATTTGGAATTTTACACTATCATCATTTATGCCAATTTCTTTCCTAAAGTAATCCTTCCTGGATTAGAGAGTTTACGGTCATTCAAAAGTAATTTTATATTATGAATTTACTTTGAATAATGAGTCTTCTATTAGATATATTGTTACCCTACAGTGTATGTTTTGCAGACAAACGATTCAGATTAGTTTAAATGAGACATCAGAGGGTGAAGATGACAAAGGGAAAGGCAAGGAGAGATACTGTTCTTAAAAGTTAATATGAGTGTTTAAAAGAAAGGTATGTTTTTTAAAAGGGTATAATCTAGCAGAATAAAAGCGGAATCGTGAACAATAAAGTAGGATTTTCAAATGTGAGGCATGCAATTGTGCATTCAAAAATATTGTATAAGTGTATATAGCTACAGTACTACAATTGCATTTGCAACCCAGATAAAGTGTTTATGCAAATACATACATAACGGGCCATTTATTTATGAATTTACCTGATGTGCTCATGAGCATAATAATGATTATTTCAAATAAGGCACACACAGTACTCCTGGGGGAATTCTGCACCACTGAGCATGTGCAAAATTCATGTCCCCTGCAGATTTCTTTGCTTCCCCGCAGAAAAATGACTTTCTGACAGGGAAGCAAAGGGAAGCTGCAAGATCAGTCACAGACCACTCCCTAGCAGCGCAGGTACATTGTTTCAGGCACCCAGAACAGCTGGCGGAGAGGTAAATCACCGTGGGGTTGGGACATCCCAGCCAGTGGCTCCTACCCTGAGCCAGATTAGCTGCTAGTCCTGGCTCAGCTGGAGGCAGAAGAGGACAGGACTTCCTCTTCCCCTGCAAGGAGTAGCTGGGACTGTGTCAGACCCTCCCCCAGCTGCAGGAAGCTCAGCATCCTCCCCTGCTTCCTGCCCCTATCACTCTTCAGCTGCAGGGGGAAGGGATCACTGTATGAGGAGGTTTCCCCATCCATCCAACCCCCATGCATCCAGACCTTCCATACCCAGACACCCCTGTCAAGATTCACCCTGTACACCCAGAACCCCCCAGCCCTCCATACCTGAACCCCACCCCACTGAACCTCAACTCCTGCATCTGGAGACCCCCCTGCACCCAGACCCTCTGCCTTTGGACCCCCACCCCTGCACCCTAGACTGCACCCTAGACCACACCCACTGAGCTCTCTGCACTCAAACCCCCACCCTGATGAGCCCCACCCCCCTGCATCACTCTGAGCCCCCACATCTAGACACCCATGCCAGTGACCCTCAACTAGCTGCACCCAGACCCCCACCAAGCCCCACTCCCTCAGCACCCAGAGTCCCTCACTAAGACCCCCAGACCCAGATCTCTCCTCTGAGCTCCAACCACCTTCACCTGGAAGCACCTGCAGAGTCCCATTGCCCCTACACCTGGAAACCCACCCCCCAACGAGCCTCTGTGCATCCAGATCCCCCACACCTAGACCCCCCTACTGAGCTGCCTGCACCCAGATTGTCCCACACAGAACCCTCTCACCCCACACCTGGATCCCCCCACACTGAGCCCCTTCACACTTGGATCCTGTCTGGTTGAGCCTGCCTGCCCTACGCCTGGTGCACCTTGTGCAGAGGGGCAGGGCCCCATGGTGTTTTTGGGGCAGGCCCAGGCCTTGTGCTGTGTCAGCGTCAGGCGCCTCACCACTGAGTCTGCATCCTGGAGGTGGGGAGGCTGCTGGGTGATCTCCCACCTTTGTGTAGCCAGTGCCATGGTGGAGCCTCCACATTTATTTATTGACAAATAAAACTTGCAGAATTTTAAAATATTGCAAGCAGAATTTTTAATTTTTTGGTGCAGAATGCCCTCAGGAGTAACACAGTTGCATATACTATGCAGGCACAATTAAATAAAAAAAGTCAGGTCCATAAATTGCAAGGACTGAGTTGACTGGTTAGTGGATTATATTGGAATAACTAATTTTGTACATACTTATCTTTTGACTATATAGTCAAAAAGCTACTTCTGGTCACAAACAACCAAATACAGAAAGTATTTTTTAAACTTTTATATCTGAGGTTATGGAACAGTGGTGGGCAACCTGCGGCCCATCAGGGTAAACTGATTGCGGGCCACGAGACATTTTGCTGACATTGATCATCCGTAGGCACGGTTCACTGTTCCCGATGAATGGGAGCTGTGAGAAGCGGCGGCCACCACGTCCTTGCCTTCCACCGCTTCCCACAGCTCCCATTGGCTGGGAATGGTGAACCGCAGCCAATGGGAGCTGCAGGGGGCTGTGCCTGCTGATGGTCCATGTCAGCAATATGTCTCATGGCCCACAATCAGATTACCCTGATGGGTCACATGTGGTCCGCGGGCCGCAGGTTGCCCACCACTGTTATAGAAGATTAAATTTAATTAGCAATTTAGTCCGGATTATTTTAAGACGCCTAAAGTGCGGAAAGAAATAAAAAGTGGAGGTTCTTCAGAAGTCCGTTGCAGATACAAATAAAAATCTGGTGTCCATGTAAAATGTAATCCTTGGTCTACTATTACTGGACCATGTCCAGACTGAGAATGCCTGTGTAATCCCATATGCTGCACTGCCACGTGTCGTATGTGTTTAGATTGTCTAATTAAATGATTCTGCTTGTTATCTCAGGGTGCAAATTTAAATTCTTAGTCTAATCATAATTTATGTATCATATTTAAGATGTGAGGCTACAAAAAAAGAACTTAGTGTTCTTTTGTCTTATTAGAGTTTTAGGTTTCTCAAAGTTTCACAAACCAGGGAATAGGAAAAAGTGTGATTTTTCTTTGCCCCGTTCAGGAGAGGGATGTGTTAAATAGCATTACTAAGGCTGAAGCTAAAAGGCTAATACAGTTGCGCTCACTTGAAGGAAACTGCTCCCATTTGCTAAGCAGTAGTATTTTGATAAAGTATGAAGGGAGAGACAGTATTTGCTATTTTTTTGTGGAATTTAATTCAAAATTATTAAATTCCATTTGGCATTTTTGAGGCCCTTTGGGGCAGAATGCCAGTGTGCTTGAGGCTGAAAGCATCTTGGTTTGGCTAAGTGACCCGTATTTTTCTTAGCTGGGCAGAATTATTAATTATGTGCAGCCCGGCATAAGTATGCTACTGGAAATTCCAACTGAAATCTTTCAGCTGATTTCAGTGGACAACTAGGTTTTGGGGCCATGCAATGGATTTACTGGGCTACTGATTGTCTGATTGGAAACCAGCAGAGATTAGTGGCAATGAGCAGAAGCCAGATGAAGAGTCCTAAAGAATTTCCAGGAGGGTTCTAGTCATGTGGTAGACAAGTCTCTTCTGTTCCCTTACAGAGGAAGCAACTAACTGCTAGGACTGGAGCCACCATAAGCGCACCCAGTGTTGGGGCAGTTGTGTGCCATTATTCCACCAGTAGTACTGCTGCCATAGGATTATTACCCACTGGAACCAGCATTTAAACCATGTAAAAAAAATGATAGCTGCTTGCACTGGATAAGTGGGGAGGAAGATAGCTCGGTAGTACGCATTATGTATGATTAGTTAAGAGGCCTAGATATGCACTAGGGAGTAAGGTGATTGGGGTGGGAGTGGTTTTGTTGGAGAGGAGGGACTGGTTTATGACTATATACCATCCTGAGAATTTTATTGAAATTTGACTCGTTTTGTAGATCTCATCAAGGCTTGAAAGCTAAGCTAAAACTGAAAATTGCATGTATTTTCACCTACAGTATATAAAGTAGTATAAGAAATTCTAGTTTGTTAGTCAATACAAAGTGTAATAAAAGGCAATTTATACAGATACAAGGGGGGACTGTATCATAAGTAATAGCATCAAGACAGCATAGTTAGGGTTGAAGTTTCAGTCTTACCATTGAGGGAGAAGTTGGTCCAATGAAAGATATTACCTCTCCCACCTTGTCTCTCATTGTATTACTTGACTTTTGAGGCCTTGATTCAGCAAAGCATGTGTCTAACTTTAAGCACAAGCATTAGTCCCTGCAACTTGAATGGGATTTAAGCACACACTTAAGTGCTTTGCTGGATCTGGGCCAGAGTACTTCATTTCTCAATCTAAAAGTGAATTTAGCACTTTGACATTACTCACACATATATAATTAGAGCAAAAGATACTCTGAAGGTACATGGAAAAAGAAACAAGTTGTTTTTGTTTCCAAAGCAAGAATACTGGCGGCTGCTGTTCAGTTTAGCTAGGATAGATGCTAGGGGCTGAAACATCATTAATTTCTTTATAAATTAAACTTGAGAGTAGATAATATGGAAACAAAACAGCTATGTTTTTGCTAAAACATTTTATATGTCTTTATGGTTAAAAAGAGCTACAAGATTTTTGAACAAATATTTTATTTTATAATATAAAGAAGACTATAAATACGTACAAATAAGCAAAACTTTTTGACATACTGGGTCAAATCTCTTCTGTTGTATCCATGCAGTTCCATGTTGCACTTTGGAACAGAAATACACTCACTGAAAAAAGAATTATCTTAAAGTTAGTGCAACATAAATTTTACTTTTTAAAATCAAATGTAGATAACTTGTTTGATACCAAATATTGTTACTGAGAGTTGTAACATGCACCACACTCCTCTTCCAAAGGCAGTCAGAGATTCTCGCTAAATCAAAACTCTGCAAGCTGTCATTCTTTGCTGTACCATACTCTAGCTATAAATAATTACATGTTTGATGTGCACCATGAACAGGAAGAGAACAAAATAGTACTGGTAGAACAAAAATGTTTAGTGTGTTTACCATTTTGGCTTGATGGATGACAGCCAACATAAATTGGAATTGTTAAACAATGCTCAGAAAGAAGAATTCATATCAATGCTGTAGAGACACTACTTAGTTTTTGATTTGTACTGAAGGAGCAAGTGTCGACTTGTAAAAGTGTGATAAGGTGCTGCAAACTACTGCATAATAACTTTTTTACTTATCTACATCTTCTGATCCTGGAAAAATAAATCAACCACCTGTAAGCTAAAAGTACATGGAACAATGAAAGAGAAAAATTTAATACTGTATCCTTACAAGTCGTGTGAACTTGTGAGTGGTCAGCCACACAATAATGTGTTGCTGCTTGTCTCTTCAATAGTGCTCTGGTATGGTAAGTTAACTTTTATATATAGCTCTTTCAAACGGATAATGATTTCTTGGCCATAAGTGAAGATTGCAAGTTAAGTTTTCTCCAGAAAGGGAACTTGCTAGTCTCCTCTCGGTTTTTTTATAACATTAAGTCAGAGTTCTCCTGACCTCTGCATATTTTGTGAAACAATCACAAAAGACGTCAATTTGGGCAGTAGGCTGCAGGATGAATATTCAGAATAATGTATGGGCCATGGAGAGTCAAATATTGCAAGGAATAGCATGATGCCCTTTCAGATTGGATACCTGATTTGAATGACCTTAAGCCTCCCTCTTCTCAAGTGGAATAAGGCGTTGGGGTTGTTCAAAGGACATAAGTCAATGGGGACTCTTTGTGCCCTTGATTTCAGGGATGTGCTATAATGCAGCTGCTGAGCCATGAAAAGACACTTGCACAAGTGGGGTGGGTGAAGAGAATGATGAGTCACTGTGGGAATGGTAATAAAGGCCTTAAACAACATAGGTCTGGATTCACTGCTTTTGGCCTTGGGGCATTACCTTACAAGGGTTTGTGTTCAGTGGAGGTATGATGTGATGAAACCTTGAAGGAAATCGCAGATCAGAAATCGTTCTACCCTTCAACCCAAACCAGTAAGTTGTTTGTCCTTTTGTGCGACAGTAATATGTGTAGTTCCCACCACTGGAGCACTACTGGGTTGAAGCACTGGTTCTTATACCTTGATTATTCCAAGTAAAGAGAAAATATCCTCATCCAACCCCTCTGAATAGCACCAAAGGAGATCCTTTGACACCTCTCTCCTGTCTTACACTAAAGTAGTGCCTGAGAGGCGGTACATGGCTAAGGCTTTGGCTACAATTTAAGGCTTTTAGCAATCCGCACTGCTTCCCACAGCTCCCGTGGCGGGGAGCAGTGATTTGCGGCCACTGGGAGCTGCGGGGGCCCATGACCGTGGACAGTGAATGTCAGCAAAATGTCTTGTGGTCCGCAGTCAGATTACCCTGATGGGCTGCAGGTTGCCCACCACTGGTGTAAGCCTTCCTTCCTTCCGTCTGCTCATTTCACTTAATCATATCATGTATCTAAAGTAGTCCCCAATTCCAATGGGGATCATTCACAGTAGTAAGTACAGTGCCTAGAATTAAGTGTTTGTGCCCATTGAATGTAAAATCCTCAGCGTAGGGACCAAGTCTCTTGGTGGGGTATGGCAGACAACTATAGTACCCAACATTAAGTTATAGTAATTAATCCTGCCTCCAGGGAAGGTTTTATTCAAGATACCTATGTCTTTTACTCCATCAGTCTTCAAGGCACTATCATTGGAACATAGAAGTGAGGAATCCCATGAATATTAATATCAGATTATCATACAACTGATATCATAGTTTCTGTATGTATGTATAGTACCATGGGAATATGAAAGAGACATTTTTAGATAAAAAAGAATTTTGACAATGTTTACCTCTGACAGATTAAGGTTATTTAAAATGGATTAATTTTTAGTTTCATGGTTTCTCAAAGCTTCCTAAACTCATAATTTACCCTAGAACATTGAAATAGAGGAGAAAGTTCTGATAATTCTATGTAAACCTGTATATGAGCCTCTGATATACCCAGTTGTAGCTGAAATCTTTAACAATATAGTCTGTTAACAGCATGGTTAAGGAAAAGTGTAGTTTTGCAAGGTTATCAAAATAAGTTGTCTATTGAGCCAAAGATAAGATGCCTTGTTTTTTGTCGATAAATAGTAAACATTGCTGTAGATGATACACTTCAGGTGTGCAATAAATGATCAGAAAAATGGTATTTCGCTTAAATAGACTTTTTATTGCAGAAATCATAGACTGCATACCAACACTTACAATACAGTAGGTAAGTATAACATATTTAATCAGAAAATAGCCAGCAGAGATGTGCAGTTTAATACACCCACTTGATCATATGGTTTTAAGCAATATATTGTAAATTTTTATTAACAGGCAGCAATCACTCTATCCTGTATATTCAGTTACCAGAGAGGCAGCAAGGTCCAATTGATAAAACAAAGAATTGGGAGCCAGGAAACCTGCGGGGTTCTATTTAAGGCTTTGCCGTTGATTTATTATGTGCTATTTAACTCTGTGTGTCATTTTCCCAGGCTGTAAAATTAAGTGTAACAAGGCGGCCCCCACTGGGGCGCCCTCTTATGGAAGGCCATGGCACAACTGGTGAGCCTGCCTCGGTATCCCTTTGGAATTCACCATTATACAGGAATATTGTCTCTTAGCAGCATATTCAAACCTATTAATTAATCTAAAGTGCCATAGTCCACAGATCCCTCATAGTAAAAACAGTTTATTTCAAATCCCCAAAGTAAAACAGGATTACAGCACAGCAGCTCTTCAATCCCTTTCAAAGGTCACCATTCCCAGGTCCCACATCTGAATATAATTAACCACTAAGTCACATTTCCTTTAGCTCCGGTCTCCAGGCCTGAAAGTTCGAGGACATGCTTCTCTCCCACAAGTCTTCTCTTGTATCCCCAAGTCAGGTCTTTGAGCAACAGAACTTGCTCCCGTGTTCCTTTCAGCCAGGCTACCTGCCTCCAAGTCCTAAGCCTGCTCAGGGAACATTGCTCCAAGACCAACCCCTTGTTCTGAGCTTGGCTTTCTGCAGCCTTTCACTCAGGTCTTCTGCAAAGGGAGTGTCCCACAGTATTCCACTCACCCAGGCCTTCTTTCCTGTGAACCCTACCTTTGCTCCTGGGATTCACCCTCCTGTTTTGAGCTCAGTTTCTCCTAA
Organism: Caretta caretta; assembly: GCF_965140235.1. Classification (NCBI taxonomy): domain Eukaryota; kingdom Metazoa; phylum Chordata; order Testudines; family Cheloniidae; genus Caretta; species Caretta caretta. The sequence goes on along the minus strand of NC_134220.1, from coordinate 17,157,033 downwards.
CCAGGCTGATTCTTCCCCTGCTTTTTAAGGGCCTCTGCATGAGCTTTCCTGTAACTTGGCAGGGGTTCCACAGCTCTGGCAAGTCCTCACCAACAACCTTTTGCTGTTACCAATGGCTCTCTGTACCAGCTCTCCTCTGCATCTGCTGCCTAGGTCTCTCCTTTCTTCCTGAGGCAGCTCTCACCTGCCCCTGTCTGTCCGCCTCTTTCTCAGGCAGTTCTAACTCCCCAGGTCTTTCACCACTCAAGGGCCTGGGTGCCCTCTTTTAAGCCCAGTTGGGATCAACTGACGATTCACAGGTGCACTGGCCTCTTCCCTCTTAAAGGATCGGTGTCACCTTGCGACTCTCAAATATAACCACCATTTGAAGCGCTTTGAGAATGCGTGCAGTGAGCCACAACAGCACTATGAGCCATCATCATTGTTCTACCTATGTCTGACTGTAGACAGGTAATAAGCATTAATGACGTTTCCCAGTTATCTTAGTTATTGGGTGATCAAAATTATTCTCCCAAGGCTTGCTGAACAAATATGCTTTAAAAAAAATCTTACTTTAAAAGAGAATTGGCCTGTCATAAAATGATTTAAGAACATACTCTTCAGCATGTCTTGATTAAGGTAATTTAGTTCAAATTCTAGCCAGTCTTTGTCTGAGAACACTAAAACCTCTCTACTGTTGCAAATACATGGAAAAATTTTTACTTGAAATAGAATCTGGTAAATGTAGCTCCTCAAAGTTTCTATTGGTTTCCCTGTAAACAGTTGTTATTACCCAAGTCTCCCCACTCCATTCAATGCAGCACTGATTGTACAGCCTTGGTATCAGTTCTAGCAAACTAACAAAGTTTAATAACTCTGGATATCTACCTCCCACACACACATTTCCCAAGTATTTAGTTGGCAGCAAATGCTGCAGGATATGTTAAACTTAAACTTGCAAGAGAGGTTAGAATTGGAAAATACCCCTCTATATCTGCCTGGAGGTGAGATTCTTCAATGGAACATCACTGCAAAGCTAAGCACAGTTTCCAGTTGAGGAAATTTTACTTCTGAGAGTATAACTTTTGTACCTTCCAATCTAGATTCTTCTTACCCTTTTCTTCTCTTCTCCTCAACAAATTCTCCCTCAGTATGCTTTCTCAAGTTTCGTACGTGCTTTACAATGCTTTACAGAGGTTAAGACCAGGAAAACCTAAACAATCAATAAGGTGTTATGTCTGCCATTTAGAGTTTTGGGGTTTTTTTTCCAGGAATTGGCTGGAATGTGGATTTCATAGATATTACTATGGACTATGAAAACACTTTGGAGTTTCAAGTTAGTTTAGAAGGGCTATACTATGTCATATGGTTTCTGACCTCACTATATTTAAAATATAATGGAACCCCATAGATGTGTTACCTATTTGGGAACCTGGATTAAGCTAGGTCATTAGGCACTCATACTTCCTAGGACTGAATCAATTAAGGAAGTGCCAAGGGGCAGACAGGGAAGTAGTTCCTATTTGGTAATAAATAGTGAGTTCTATGAAGCAGACTCTTTGGAGATTTGTTTAGGTTTTCCTGGTCTTAACCTCTGTAAAGCATTGTAAAGCACGCACAAAACTTAAGAAAGCATACTGAGGGAGAATTTGTTGAGGAGAAGAGAAGGTAAGGGTAAGAAGAATCTAGATTGGAAGGTACAAAAGTTATACTCTCAGAAGTATTGATTGTACATTGCTGTGTGATAAACAGAGGAGTGGATTAAGCTAAATCAGAAAAAGGCACTCTTATTCTGGAATAAGAGTGTTCACTCAGCCCTGGTCTACATTACAGAGTTAGGTCAAATTTAGCCGCGTTAGGTGGATTTTAAAATGAATGCATCTACACAACCAACTCTGTTCCATTGACCTAAAGGGATCTTAAAATAGACTTCTGTGATTCTCCCCGGCGACGGGAGTAGTGCTAAAATTGACCTTGCTGGGTCAAATTTGGGGTCGTGCAGATGCAGTTTGATGGTATTGGCCTCCAGGAGCTATCCCAGAGTGCTCCAATGTGACCGCTCTGGACAACGCTTTGAACTCTGATGCACTAGTCAGGATCACAGTAAAAGCCCCAGGAAATTTTGAATTTCATTTCCTGTTTGGTCAGCGTGGCGACCTCAGCAGCACAGGTGACCATGCAGTCCCCTCAGAATCGCAAATGAGCTCCAGCATGCACCGAAAGGGAGATACTGGATCTGACTGCTGTATGGGGAGAAGAATCTGTGCAGGTCGAACTCCGATCGAAAAGAAGAAATGCTAATATATATGCCAAAATCGCACAGGGCATGGTGGAGAGAGGCTACAACATGGACACACAGCAGTGCCGCGTGAAAGTTAAGATGCTCAGGCAAGCCTACCAAAAGACAAAGGAGGCAAATGGTTGCTCCGGGTCAGAGTCCCATACATGCCGCTTCTATGATCAGCTGCATGGCATTCTAGGAGGGGACCCTACCACTACGCCACCACTGTCCGTGGACACCTGCAAGGGGGGAGTCTCACACAACAGGGAGGAGGATTTTGTGGATGAGGAAGAGAAGGAGGAGAATGAGCAGCAGCCAAATGCAGAATCCATTCTCCCCAGCAGCCAGGACCTTTTCATCATCCTGGAGCCAATACCCTCCCAAGGTGGGATCCCTGACCCTGAAGCTGCAGAAGGCACCTCTGGTGAGTGCACATTTGTAACTATAGTACAGGATTTAAAAGCAATAGTGTTTAATATTTGATTTGCCCTGAAGAATTGGGATGCATTCGCTGCCAGTACAGCTACTGGAAAAGTCTGTTATCGTGTCTGGGGATGCAGCGGGAATCCTCCAGGGACATCTCCATGAAGCTCTCCTGGAGGTACTCTGAAAGCCTTCGCAGAAGGTTTCTGGGGAGGGCTGCCTTATTTCGTCCTCCATGGTAGGACACTTTACCACACCAAGCCAGTAGCAAGTAGTCTGGAATCATTGCGGCACAAAGCATTGTATCGAACACTCCTGGGTTTTGGTCTCATTCAAGCAACATTCGATCTATATCTTTCTGTGTTAGCCTCAGGAAAGTGATATCATTAATGGTTCACTGGTTGAAATAGGGGAATTTTTATAAGGATTTTTGAAAAGGACCCTGTTCATGCTGGGTTGTTTGCGCTTGGCTAAAAGGGATCATCCTGTAGAATAGCCACGTGGCGGTGGGAGGGGTAAAGGGATCATCCCAGAGAACAGCCACATGGCAGGGGAAGGGGTGAAGGGATCATCCCAGAGAATAGCCACGCGGTTGGGTGGGGGGAGGTGTGTGCTGCACATCCACCCGAAAACCGCAGCCCCTCCTTTTAAATGTGAAACCCAACCGGCATTGCTTGCTCTGGGAAAGGAGGGCACTGCAGTTTGAAACCATTCCCACATGTTATGAAGGCGGAAGAAGCCAACCCCACGTACCAAAAGGCTTACCATGGCTGCCTGGAAACAGAATTCTGTTGTCCAGCTGTGTATGATATGTCACCATACTGGCAGGCGCTCAATATAAAAGGCAAAATATGACCTTGTACCTAAAGCACATGTGCTGTTCTCTGTGAATTGCTTGATTCACTGTGAAAGAGTCTCCTTTTTGTTATCAGAAATGTATCATCTTAAATTTTACTCTCCCTTTTTATCTCCCCCAAGGTGCAAATGTTTCTATGCTCCCCCATCATCTCTGTCTCTGAGGTTATCGCAGATTAGAAGGTGAAAAAAACGCACTCACGATGACATGTTTTCCGAGCTCATGCAGTCCTCCGGCACTAACAGGGCACAGCTTAATGCATGGAGGCATTCAGTGGCAGAGGCCAGGAAAGCATTAAGTGAGCGCGAAGAGCAGAGGCAGGAGGCAATGCTGAGGCTAATGGGGGAGAAAACGGACATGATGAAGCGTCTGTTGGAGCTTTAGGAAAGCCAACAAGAACACAGACCCCTGTTGCATCCATTGTATAACGGCCTGCCCTCCCCCCCAAGTTCCATATCCTCCTCACCCAGAAGCCCAAGAACGCAGGTGGGGGAGGCTTTGGGCACCCAGCCACTCCACTCCAGAAGCCACTCTGTGGCCCAAGCAACAGAAGGCTGTCATTCAAACAGTTTTGATCTGTAGTGTGGCTACAATATGCAATATGGCCTTGTCCTTCCCTCCTACCGCACCCAGGCTAGCTTGTCAGTTATCTCACTTTTTTTTAATTAATAAAGAAAGAATGCATGGTTTCAAAACAATAGTTACTTTATTTCCTTTGCCATCTGTGATCAAAGAGGGGAGGGTGGTTGGCTTACAGGGAATTAAAATCAACAAAGGAGGCGGGTTTGCAGCAAGGAGAAACACACACAGCTTTCACTCGTAGCCTAGCCAGTCATGAAACTGGTTTTCAAAGCCTCTCTGATGCGCAGCACGCCTAGCTGTGCTCTTCTAATCGCCCTGGTGTGTGGCTGCTCAAAATCGGCCGCCAGGCAATTTGCCTCAACCTCCCATCCCGCCATAAACGTCTCCCCCTTACTCTCACAGATATTATGTAGCACACAGCAAGCAGCAATGACAATGGGAATGTTGGTTGCACTGAGATCTAACCTAGTCAGCAAACAGCGCCAGTGAGCTTTTAAATGTCCAAAGGCACATTCTACCACCATTCTCCACTTGCTCAGCCTAAAGTTCAACTGCTCCTTACTACTGTCCAGGCTGCCTGTGTATGGTTTCATGAGCCATGGGAGCAAGGGGTAGGCTGGGTCCCCAAGGATAACTATTGGCATTTCAACATCCCCAATGGTAATTTTCTGGTCTGGGAAGTAAGTCCCTTCTTGCAGCTGCTCGAACAGGGCTGAGTTCCTAAAGATGCGAGGGTCATGCACCTTTCCCGGCCATCCCACACTGATGTCGGTGAAACGTCCCTTGTGATCCACCAGTGCTTGCAGCACCATTAAGAAGTACCCCTTGTGGTTTATGTACTGGTTGGCAAGGTGGTCCAGTGCCAAAATAGGGATATGTGTTCCGTCTATCACCCCACCACAGTTAGGGAACCCCATTGCAGCAAAGCTATCCAGTATGACCTGCACATTTCCCAGAGTCACTACTCTTGATAGCAGAACATCAGTGATTCAACTGGCTACTTGGATCACAGCAGTCCCCACAGTAGACTTGCTGTCAAGGTTCTTTCCCCACTCTGAACTCTAGGGTACAGATGTGGGGACCTGCACGAAAAACCCCCTAAGATTATTTTTACCAGTTTAGGTTAAAACTTCCGCAAGGTACAAACTATTTTACCTTTTGCCCTTGGACTTTATTGCTGCCACCACCAAGCGTCTAATAAACATATAACTGGGAAAGAGCCCACCTGGAAACGTCTTCCTCCCACCCCCAAAATCCTCCCAAACCCTGCACCACCTTTCCTGGGGAAGACTCGATAAAAATCCTCACCAATTTGCATAGGTGAACACAGACTCAAACCCTTGGATCTTAAGAACAATGAAAAAGCAATCAGGTTCTTAAAAGAAGAATTTTAATTGAAGAGAAAAGTAAAAGAATCACCTCTGTAAAATCAGGATGGTAAATACCTTTCAGGGTAATCAGATTCAAAACATAGAGAATCCCTCTAGGCAAAACCTTAAGTTACAAAAAGACACAAAAACAGGAATATACATTCCATTCAGCACAGCTTATTTTATCAGCCATTTAAACAAAACAGAATCTAACGCATATCTAGCTAGATTACTTACTAAATTCTAAGACTCAGTTCCTTTTCTGTTCCTGGCAAAAGCATCACACAGACAGAGAAAACCTTTGTTTCTCCCCCCCTCCAGCTTTGAAAGTATCTTGTCTCCTCATTGGTCATTTTGGTCAGGTGCCAGCTTGGTTATCCTAGCTTCTTAACCCTTTACAGGTGAAAGGGTTTTTCCTCTGGCCAGGAGGAATTTTAAAGGTATTTACCCTTCGCTTTATATTTATGACACTTGCCCACTCCAAATTGATTCCCGACTGACTGGTAGCAGTCAGGCGTTGCAAGCTTCCACAGGGCTATCACCACTCGCTTCTCAACTGTCAGGGCAGCTCTCATCTTGGTATTCCTGCGCTTCAGGGCAGGGGAAAGCAACTCACAAAGTTCAAGGAAAGTGGCCTTACACATGTGAAAGTTCTGCAGACACTGTGAATCATCCCATATCTGCAACACTAGTCCACCAGTCTGTGCTTGTTTGCTGGGTCCAGAATTGGCGTTCCACTAGTTCCACCAGTCTGTGCTTGTTTGCTGGGTCCAGAATTGGCGTTCCACTGTATCAACCAGCCCCACTGCCACCATGATGTCCGAATTGCCACAGCCCGTGCTTTCAGGAACGTGTGTGTCCATTTCCTCATCACAATTGTCCTTGTGCCGGTGTCTCTTAGACTGGTTCTGCACATACTCCAGGATAATGCACAAGGTGTTTACGATGCTCACCACAGCAGCGGTGAGCTGAGTGGGCTCCATGCTTGCCATGGTATGGCATCTGCATGGGTAACCCAGGAAAAAAGGCGCAAAATGGTTGCCTGCTGTTGCTTTCACAGAGGGATGGAGGGGCGACTGACGACACGTACCCAAAACCACCTTCAATAATGTTTTTGCCCCATTAAGCATTGGGAACTTAACCCAGAATTCCAATGGGCAGCGGAGACTGTGGGAACTGTGGGATAGCTACCCACAGTGCACTGCTCCGTAAGTCGATGCTAGCCACAGTATTGAGGACACACTCCGCCAACTTAATGTGCTTAGCGGGGACATACACAATCAACTGTATAAAATCGATTTCTAAAAATCTACTTTTATAAAATCAACCTAATTTCGTAGTGTAGACATACCCTCAGGCTCTTAAACAGAAAACAAGTGTTCGGGAATAATTATTCTGAAATAGGTACTTCAGTAAATTTCCAAATGTAGACAAGCCTAGAGTACATTCAGGTCACAGGAAAAAGACATAGAAGAGTGTCTTTGAGATCTGAAAGTAATTACTTTGAGACAAGATGTGTGAAGTAATATCTTTTATTGGACCAACTTCTGTTGGTGAGAGAGTAATTACTTTGTAAGTTCGAGTCATACTTAGAAGTAGTAAGTGTTCACATATTTAGTATTGAATAGCTTTGTAATTAACATGCAACTGCTCTGCCAGTGCATAATACAGTACTTACCTGGGAAGCAAAACATGGTGTAAGTTCTCAGCTACTATAGAGAGGAGAGCTATATAAGACCTGGTGAAGGCAGGAGCAACTTCTAATTTCATTAATTCAGTGTGTAATTGCATAAATTATATGCACTGTAAAAATATTGTCCTGGACATTCTAGTAGTTATTCTTTGGCATTCGAGCTGATAGAAATACTGGAAGAAGAGCTCTGTGTATGCTCAGAAGCTTGTCCCTTTCACCAACAGAAGTTGGTCCAATAAAATATATTACCTCGCTCACCTTGTCTCTCTAATATCTTGGGATCAACACGGCTACAACAACACTGCAAACAAATACCTCGTGATGTTTTTCTTTCAGCAACATATTTTGGACAAAATGTTTTACACCACTAAGCAAGACTATTAAGACTATCTGTTAACAGGGATAAAGTCGAAGGACTGACATGTTACTGACTTTGCCATTGTGACCGTAGTAATATTTAGAGTGCAGCGTACTAAAAAGAAGTTTCCCTTGCAGTGATTAACATCATATGGAACTATTTTTAAAATCAGAGCAATTATAATTTGTCTTTAACTGGCTATGAAATATATTTGTAAAGATTGCAAAATTATAGTCCGTGGTTGTCTGTCAAATCTCTTGGAGGCGGTCGGGGGGCAGATCTTACTAATAATGTTAAATCTTCCAGAAAATAGTCTCCTTGTTTAATTATGAAGATTTAAACTACACTAGATGCTATGTATAAAAAATACAGAAGGAATTAAATTGACGATGTATTGAGCTCAGCACCATTTATTTAGAGAAAACTGTCTTAATATTTTCCCCAAATTTGTAAAATGTGCCATGTCAAACATACCTAAATATAGACAGCCTATCATTCTTGGATAGCTGTGCATTAGTTTCCATGCTATTTGGTCAAATACTATGACAAGAATGTGAGACTTGCAAAGGAAACTAGTTTTTGGCTCATGTAATTGAGATTTTTATCAGAAAAACAAGAAAACTGGGAGGGAAACAACTTATTCATAATATTGTTCATATTATCCAACTATTGAAGCAGTATCTGTATGTCACCCCTCTACTCCCATCACACACATTAAAACTAAGCCATGAGTTAGAACAGTGCAGTTCTCAAATAGAGACCCATTGGTCTCATTTTACAGGTCTATATTTCTTCTTTAACTCCTATTCATTTGTAATTAGTTTTGGCCAGATTCTTTAGTATACTAATTAGTTTTTCAAGAATTCTAAGGTAGTCTCTTCTTTTTCACAGATGAAAGTTAATCACTGCCTTGGGCTCTGTTTAAACTGTTAGAGAAACCTGGATACATTGGTGTTGCTATGCCATGTAAATTGGCAGACTCAGAGAATTGGTAAGTGAGATCCCATGGGAAGCTAGTCTAATGGAAAAAAGAATTTACAAGTTTTGGGGAATTTATAAAGAGACATTATTAGGGGCACAGAAACAAATTATCCCAATGCGTAGGAAAGATAGGAAGGTAAGAGACCACCCTGGCTTAACTGGGAGATCTTCAACAATCTGAAACTCAAAAAAGAGTCATACAAAAAGGGGACACCAGGTCAAATTATGAAGGAAGAATGTAATTTCCTCCCCCCTGCCCCCTGGCAAAGCATATAAGGACAATATTAGAAAGGACAAGATACAAAAGGAGATTTAATGAGCTAGGTACATAAAGAGTAACAAGAAAATGTTTTACAAATACATTAGAAGCAAGATGAAGGCCAAGGAAGAGTGAGTACAGGGTAGGCCCATTTGCTCAACGAGGAGAGAAAGACAACAACAGAAAACACAGCAAAGGCCGAAGTGTTAAATGCCTTTTTTGTTTCAGTTTTTACCAAAAAGTTTAGCAGTGGTCGGACAACAAACCTAGTGAATGTCAATTTAAGTGGGTAGGAGCTGAGGCTAAAATAGGAAAAGAACAGGTAAAGAATTACTTAGACAAATTAGATATTCAAGTTGGCAGGCCCTGATGAAGTGCATCCTAGAATACTTAAGGAAGTAGCTGAAGAGATGTCTGAGCCATTAGTGATTATCTCTGAGAACTGATGAAGGACGGGAAAGATCCCAGAGGACTAGAAAAGGACAAATATGGTAACTATCTATAAAAAGGGGAATAAGGACAAACCAGGGAATTATAGATCAGTCAACTTAAATTCAGTACATAGAAAGATAATGAAGCAAATACTCAAACAATCAATTTGTAAGCACCTAGAAGATAATAAGGTGACAAGTAATAGTCAACATGGATTTTTTCAGAAAAGATCATATCAAACCAACCTAATATCCTTCTCTCACAGGATAACAAAACTTATGGATAGAACGGAAGCAGTAAATGTGATCTATCTTGACTTTAGTAAGGCTTTTGTTACTGTCTCACATCACCTTCTCATAAATAAACTGAGAAATGTAGCCTAGATGAACCTTCTATAAGGTGGGTGCACAAATGGTTGGCAAGCCATACAAAGAGAGTAGTTATCAATAGTTCACACTCAAGATGGAGGGGGATACTGAGTGGGGACCTGCAGGGATCTGTCCTCAGTCTGGTTCTATTCAATATCTTCATAAATCATAGAATCATAGAATATCAGGGTTGGAAGGGACCTCAGGAGGTCATCTAGTCCAACCCCCTGCTCAAAAGCAGGACCAATCCCCAATTAAATCATCCCAGCCAGGGCTTTGTCAAGCCTGACCTTAAAAACTTCTAAGGAAGGAGATTCCACCACCTCCCTAGGCAATGTATTCCAGTGTTTCACCACCCTCTTAGTGAAAAAATTTTTCCTAATATCCAACCTAAACCTCCCCCACTGCAACTTGAGACCATTACTCCTTGTCCTGTCCTCTTCCACCACTGAGAATAGTCTAGAACCATCCTCTCTGGAACCACCTCTCAGGTAGTTGAAAGCAGCTATCAAATCCCCCCTCATTCTTCTCTTCTGCAGACTAAACAATCCCAGTTCCCTCAGCCTCTCCTCATAAGTCATGTGTTCCAGACCCCTAATCATTTTTGTTGCCCTTCGCTGGACTCTCTCCAATTTATCCACATCCTTCTTGTAGTGTGGGGCCCAAAACTGGACACAGTACTCCAGATGAGGTCTCACCAATGTTGAATAGAGGGGGACGATCACGTCCCTCGATCTGCTCGCTATGCCCCTACTTATACAGCCCAAAATGCCATTGGCCTTCTTGGCAACAAGGGCACACTGCTGACTCATATCCAGCTTCTCGTCCACTGTCACCCCTAGGTCCTTTTCCGCAGAACTGCTGCCTAGCCATTCAGTCCCTAGTCTGTAGCTGTGCATTGGGTTCTTCCGTCCTAAGTGCAGGACCCTACACTTATCCTTATTGAACCTCATCAGATTTCTTTTGGCCCAATCCTCCAATTTGTCTAGGTCCCTCTGTATCCTATCCCTGCCCTCCAGCGTATCTACCACTCCTCCCAGTTTAGTATCATCCACAGATTTGCTGAGAGTGCAATCCACACCATCCTCCAGATCATTTATGAAGATATTGAACAAAACCGGCCAAATGAACCAAAACCAAAACCAAAAAAATGATTTGAATAATAGCATAGAGAGTACACTTACGAAGTTTGTGTGCAATACCAAGATGGGAGGGGTAGCAAGTGCTTAGGAGGACAAGATTAAAATTCAAAATGATCTTGACAATCTGGAGAAATGGTCTGAAACAAATAGGATGAAATTCAATAAGGACAAATGCAAAGTACTACACTTAGGAAGGAATAATCAATTGCGCAAAATACGAAGTGGGAAATGACTACCTAGGAAGGAGTACTGCATAAAAGTATCTGGGGGGTTTTAGTGAATCACACACTCAATATGAGTCAACAATGTAATACTGTTACAAAAAAAGCAAACACGAGACACAAGCAGTAATTCTTCCACTCTACTCAGCACTGATAAGGCCTCAAGAATACTGGAATACTGTGTCCAGTTCTGGGCACAACACTTTGGGAAAGCTTTGGACAAACTGGGGAAAGTCCAGCAGAGAGCAACAAAAATGATGAAAAATCTAGAAGACATAACATATGAAGAAAGATTGAAAAAAGAGGGTTTGTTTAGTCTGGAGAAGAGAAGACCGAGGTGGGGGGGAGGGAGGACATAAAAGGTTGTTATAAAGAGAAGGGTGATAAATTGTTCTCTTTAACCACTGAGGACAGTAAGGGGCTTAAATTGCAGCAAGGGAGATTTAGGTGAGACATTAGGAAAAAATTCCTAACTGTCAGGGTAGTTAAGCACTGGAACAAATTACCTAGGGAGGTTATGGAATCTCTGTTGTTGGATGTTTTTGAATAGGTTAGACAAACACCGGTCAGGGATGGTCTAGGTAATATTGAGTCTTGCCTCAGAGTAGGAGACTAGACTAGATGACCTATCAAGGTCCCTTCCAGTCCTACATTTCTATGATTCTATGTATGTGTAAATTGTCTTAGGAGTTGGCTTTATGAAAGAGAAACACTTGGTGGGGGACGGTTTCTTAATTTTTGGACTTCACTCTGCTTTGGAGGATAATCGGCAAAGCTGAATTCAGAGAAATTATTCCATATTATACCTGACTCTAGCTGCTGCTGTCAGCTTCTATGAGGGCTGGAATGTGGAACCCAACACACATGGTGTTGGTGCTAAAATTATAGGGAAAACATTGGGAGTGGGTGTTTACTGCAGTTTCAGCTGTAGCTGTGATATCAGTGGTAACTACAGTGATTCTAGAGTCCTCTTTCACTGACACAGTGCAATGAAGACTATGCAGGATGGGCCACTTGCTTCTGAGCTGTTGACCTCTGCTTGCTTGTTCTCTTTTGAATACGTTTTGTTTTGGTTGTTTTCAGTAAAAGAACCATTTCCTCCAGTTGGCAAGTTCAAGCTGCTCTTTGAAAAGGAATGTTATAAAATCATCTGCTGTGCTAGGAACACAGCTTAGAGGTTTATGAAATACTAGGATTTAATAGCCATTACTGTTCTTTGGATTCTAGTAGTTGGATTTGTTCCCTCTCAAACAGGAGATGGAAGTCATGTAGGCCCAACACCCCTCGAAGTAAGAATAAATATTTGGTAAAAAATTCAGGAATAATGAATCCTGTAGTGTTTGTATCATATTTATTTTTACAGCACCCGCATGTGTGCTACGCATATTGTGGAACTTAAATTATGAGCACTAGTTCCTTTAAAAAACAAAACAAACACAAAAACTTCCAGTACAGAGAAACCCTTTTATTCCTTGCCAACTTATCTTAGTTGAGGGGGGAAAAATCTAGGAATAATACTTGTGTTGGATGATGCCAAACTAGATCTCTTAGAATATCAATAAATGTTCATTGTTTTTTGGGATGGGGTGGGGTGTGGAGGGAAGTGTATTGCTTCAAGATTAATACTTTTCATCAGTGCCCTTGAGATACGTAGACAATCGTTTTGTTTTCTGAAAAGCTGCTTACAGAAACATTTAAGGGCCAAAACATGGGCTATTGAAGCCAATGGGTATTTTGCCATTGACTTTAAAGAGATTAGGCTATAGCATTAGAGGCGTAAATTTCTAATTCAATTAAAACAACTCTTTTTCAGTATAGTACAAGGCATTGAAATAATTTATAATGTAAAAGTGCTGCGTTTTAAAAATCTCTTTTACTATATTTGGATGAAGAGATTCAAAGACTATTTAGTACTCTATTTGTAAAGCTCTATTTGCACGCACCTCTAATTTAGTGAGCATGATGGCAATAATGTGTCCATTTTTAGTGCCTTCCTTCAATTGGTTTGTTGCCCAGAACCAGGGAAACTGCAGTATGGAAAATTGGCATCAAGTGTAAATGTGACTAACAAAACTGTAGCCACAATCCTTATTTTTGCTCTTACTGTGTGCTAAGACAAAACAGGATTTAGTATTAGGAAATTCAAACTGGAATTTATGACAGACACAACAAACACCACCACCAGATTAGTAAACTCCTGGGTCACTTAGGGTAACTAGCCATGTTCCTTAGATTTAACAGAACAACTGGGATTGTGTGCGTGTAACTGAGAGGAGCACTTGTCCCACTCTGGACAGTACTCTATAGAGGTCAACGCTATTTGTTTTTTACAGCCTAAACAAGCCATCCAGAAGTGTGGCCAGTTGCACAAGATAATTGGAAAAAGGCCAGGTCTCAGAGTTTGTCAGGCTTTAAATATTTTTGAAAATTTTGGAGAACGTCCCTTTTAGAGTAAAAACTGCATGAACTCCACTTTAATGCATTTTTGGTAAAATCTAACTTTATCCAGAATTATCTGCCTTTCTGAACTATGGCAGTTTGAAACTACTCCTAACAGATATTCTGATTCAATGTACAGAACTCGAGTTGTCTTTGAGTCAGAGTTTACTTTAGGAATGGAAGCTGCCAATCAACCTGTGATAAAAGTCTTAAATACAAAGTAGGGCCAGGAGGTTGCCTGTCTTATACTCTCTCTCACTGCCTAGACCATTCATATCTTTGTGATTTTTAAAAAATTGGTAAAGTGTGGCTCCAGTCAAAATCATCTACTTAGGTGCAGAGAAATGTAACCATTCTCAAATATATTGTTGAAATAGAAACATTTTCAAAGATCTAAGCTCTTCGCAGAAGACACCCCCTCCTATCAGTGGTAAAAGTCGGGTTTGTTTGTTTTTTAAATTATTTGACCAGTTAGCTAATATGATCTGAGGCTGGAAGGGAACCACAAATCACACTGTCATTTACAGTAAATGCAATAGCAAGGTTAGCTAGTTTCTCCCACTTCAGGCATTCCCTCTCTTCCCCACCCCCAACTGGACTTGTATGGTGCCAACCCACTTGTGGTAGAACTGTAGAAATTCTGGTGCAACTTGTTGTCCTGTTCCTCCCCTCCCACAAAAGTAAAATCTAAACTGCAAAGCAAACTTGTAAATGTCTTGCTAGGATTCCCATTTTTAACTTGAGGTAAAATTGCAATTTTCCCCAACAGCAGGTCAAGGAATTCTCATGTATTTCTGAAGAGGAAATAACCTCAAAAATTACCCAAGATGTAGTTTAGATTCAGACTGGGAAATAAAGTTGCTTCATGCATTCGCTCTGCTGCTGATGCTGTTAAATCTTGTGTAAATGATTTGCAGCTAAGAAATTTTAAATATAGGCATTCAGCACTGAAAAAGCCCATGTCTCTGCGGGGGGGGAGGGGGGGCTGCTTTTTTAAAGTCTTTGATTAAACTGAAAGTAACGTCTGAAAACATTTATTTCCTTCACATCATTGTGGCAATTTTGTTGTGTCATTCCTCCTTTTACCTTTTTAATTTGTAATTACTGTTGTATAAACCAGGAAACAAACGTTGAATTTAACAGGGCTCGCCTCTGTCCTAGTGTAGTCTATGATGTTAGCACATTTCTGAAAATAGATTTTTGTTGTTGCTTTTTAAATCTTCAAAACTACAGCTGCCAGCATTATGTGAATTCCAAATATAGTAGCTAATTTAAAAAAATCTAAGTAGATTTCTTTCTTAAATACAGGAGACTCTGCATGTCTTCATTTAGATGATGCAACATTTCATAATTAGCTTTTTCCTTCCTTCCTTTCTCCAGCTTTAAAGAGTAGTGACTTACTTTCAATTACTGCTTCCGATTGTTTGAATGGCAAAGGTGTGGCTGCTAAATAAGTGTCTTCCCTTTAAAAAAATCATGATTATTAATGCAAATTTGTGGTTATTTATGAGGAATAGCTTCTAACTGTACAGATGTGGTGGTGTTTTTAAAGGCACAGAAACCTTGTATACTGAACTAATTTCATTTAAATATACTTAACATGGCAATGAGAACCTGCTGTAAACTTCAGCCTGCCACAATCTGTTCTGAATCTGCACACGGCAGTCCAGAGTTCTGCTGTTTTAAGATGGAGCCTGACTTTTAAACTCTGCTGCCATACACACATCCTTATACGACAATGAGAGCCACTCCACACAATAGGATATGATATCTGGAGGATATTATAAATGGGTAAAGGGAAAATATGGGATGCTGTATCCTTGTCTCTTGAGGGGTTGGTAGAACAGGGCCAGATTGAACCTATTTTCAGATGACTGAATTTCTGTCACTGGCGAGAGTGAGCAAACATGATTAGCATTGGAAGGCAGATTAAAGAGAGAATCTCCAAAAATGCATCGTCCCAGGCATGAGCAATGAGGTTTCTCTACCTTTGCCAAGTAAGAAGTGGCCCAAACCTGTTGAAGTTAATGGGAATTCTGCAAGGATCAGGCCCTCTCTGTGTCAAGATCAGGCATTTAGCAAGTTTCTGCTGATTTCGTAACTTTGATAGACACAGTGTGAACCTTACTGATGTCCTCACTCCAGATTTATTATCTTTGCAAAGACCTTTGTCTAATTTATAATTATCATTAACCATCGTTATTTCTTAGTGCAGATTTGTAACTTTGCATATGAAGATTACTTTTAATAGCTGACAAATCTAACTCGAACAGGTTGTTAAACTACTTTTGGCAGGGGAGCAGGAAGTTATAGCATCTATAATTGAAGGTGGGACACTTTCCTTTGGTAAAGAATAGCTGCATCTCAGAGTGGGTTTCATGTCTGCGGTGGCTGTGATCCCTCTATATACAGGGCTTGATTCTAGGCTGTGGTCCCTGGTGATGGGACGTAAGCTCAAAGCCTGGTTCAGTGACTCAAGTCAATCAGATATCACTCTGCCAGCAGGCCAGCTGGTACAGCTCAAAGTGGGTAGGGCACGAGGCCAGGGAATCCAGTGAATTCCCAGGCAGCCTGCTGGTGGTCCTCCTATGGTGCTCCTGCCATCTCTGTGGTGGAGGACGGAGATGGTACTTCCTGCACTCCCCCTTGTGGGAGAGAGAATCCTTCCTTGGGTTCAACTGCCCCAGTGCTCATGAGTCTGTAAGGCTTTTGGAAATCATTCATTTTGTATAATATGTGCATATCCTATATTTCATATAATATATGATATATTGCAGAGTAATATAGTATTTTTAGTACTGACATGGTATAATCATTAAATGGGCAATTTTTGCAACGTGATTATAGAAAATACCTTCAAGCCAAATTTAATATGAACATTTGTCAGAATGAGCCTGTAAGACTGGATATAAAGGAATGAACACATACCAAATTGTTCTGATGAATAGAAATTACCTTCTGAAGTAATGTGAACTTGGGATGACTTTTTACTCTTTGTGTAATGAAGGGGAAATGGTTCATTTCTGCTCTTTTAACAGATGCTGCCTTTGAATTGTAAAAAGAAAGGGGGAAAAACACAGATAATGATTTCCAGTGAAGCCCAATTTGTTAAAAGGCACAATTAAGCTTTGAGATAAATGATTTAGCTTTTAAAACAGTGAGAGTAAAAGAATTAAACTCTATTCATAACCTCTGCCTGTAGGGCAGCTTTTTGGCTTCCTTAAAATAAAGCATTGTGCAATCCAAAATTCTATTTCATGTTTGTATTCTGTATCTCTTAAACTGTATATCTGCAGTGACAGCTATTTTGCATCCATTTTAGGGCAGGTTATCTTATTTGAGTCAATGGGAGAAATTTCTTCTTCTGAGAAGTTAAGCATGTTGCTATAGCTACTGAGCTTGTGGCTCTAGTAGGATTTTTTTTCACCAATTTTCTAACATAATTGTTAAAGAAGGCTATTATTTCCTGTAATGTTCTGGTGCTGAGGCTCCTTGGAAGATGTATTTTTTTCTTCCTGCTAACATAGGAGAATATGCATATATGCCACTTGCATGTGAATATATACAGGCATCAAATGCAAAGAGTAGATGCACAGCAAACATTGCTTCTTAACCTGTGTTTATTTGAGAGAGCTCTCTTGATTTTCTACCTGTTTTAGTTTGGGGACAAAACTCTATTCTAGGCTTCAGGACAATAAATTATAATAAATGATACTATAAAAGGTGGCTTATGTATCCACCGTATGTTGAAAGTGTGCTGTTGAAAATAGCCTCTCATGTATAAATGTCTGTACTACAATTAAAATAGATGCACTAGTAAAAGGCTTACTACCAAATATGAATTGCATATTTTTATGTACATGTTTAAAATGGTCCTGTGCACTTTGAAAACAAGTCTCCTAGTCTACTGAGCATCTCCTAATTTAGAAAGATGACTTCTCATCCTTAGTCTTACCTACAGCAATTTCCACACTTTTTCTTGAGTCTCCATCTGCAGTAGCATCCCAGCTCTGTTAGCAAATCCCTACTTCTTAAAAGACTTTGCTGATGTGGGTTGTGGTTATGAAACCCTTGTTCATTATGGAAAGAGGCTGATTGATGCAAATAGTCCCACTGATTTAGGAAATACTCACTGGACTACAAAGCTGTCATCCAAATGTGTGTTCATGGCCACTTCAAATGTGTACATAAAAATGTGGTATTTGTATTTAGCAGTAGTTACTTTATTAATGCATAGAACTTGAGTTGCTGTACAGAATTTTGTTCACAGATTTCATTGGTAGCATTCTCATAGGTGCTCAAGGTGAGTGTGGTTGTCATGGTTTATATACTATGTCCTGTAAGGCAATATGGCATCTGTGTGTTTAACAGGTCATAGTGGACCTCCTAGTTGGAAATGGAAATGGAACCTTGGAGCTAACTTCTGTGACAAGAACAGAATGGCAGATGTCAACTGTTAATAGCTTTCTCTCAGGCAGCTGTAATCTGGGGTGAAGGGAGATGCTATAACTGGAAAGACAAGATTTGTGGTTGTAAACCTATATTGAAAGATATTTAGGTGACTAAAGACATAGACAGGCACCTGGAGGGATTTTTAAAAGTGCCTAAGTGAGTTAGGTGCCCAACCTGCTTAGGTGGTTTTGAAAAATCTTACAAGGTACCTGTCTGCCTCTTTAAGCACCTAATCCTTTGTAAACCTGGCCCCTTCTCAAATGCTGCTGAAATCTCTAACAATAATCCTGCAGTGGCTCTCACAGCAGTGGGATTGTCTGTTATTTGCTGGACCTAAGTGGCTGGGATAACAGAATATGTTACTGTTGTGCCACTTGGGAAGGTGTACATTTATTCTTTACACAAGTTTTATTCAGGTCAGATTAACATGCAATTTAGACAGCAAGAGCTGTGTTACCGATTGATTTTATATGGGAGTTCATAACTTTGTGATACAAATTATATGTAGGCTATCAATATTGTGATGCTATTGGATAATATTTGGGAGATGTTTGAGGAGCAATGTTTTAAGTGGTTACAATCAAATAAAAATACTGAGAGAAAATGTGGGATGGCATCAGACACTCCCTTAAGGGTTGTGACTAAGAACAAGTGAGGAATGCAAGTTGATCATTAAATATTTAGCACCATCACTGTGCCCAGTGCTGTGCCAAATGTTGAAGACCAATCCCTACACTAGGGAAATGCCAGTATAAGGGCCCAGTCATGCAAACCCCTCTTAGATGGTGCTCACTTATGTGAGCCAGGGGTGTTGAGATTTTATAAGTGCCCTCTACAGTGGTATGGGAGAGGCCTCCTAGCATGGCTTCCACTTAGCCTGCAAAGTGTTGAGCTAGTGTATCCATCACTGAATTACACTGAGACTTCAATGCCCTCTGTGCTTCAACTTGCTACTGAATTCAGAACTTTGATTTTAGTAAACTCCCACCAATCTTGCATGCAGATACACAGAATGGTATATAGGAATGGTAATCTGTTAGGACATTATTTTCAGAGGACAGTTAGGGTAAATAAAGATCTTTCTTCCTTCACATTTTTGCCAAGGAGTACAGTTCTTCTTCGAGTAGTGTCCCTATGGGTTCTCCGCTTTGGGTCACATGCACACCTCGAGCCCTTGAGATTTGCTGTTAACACTGTTCATTTGACCCATGCATGCACTCTATACAATCTTGTGATACACACCGAGGGATATAAGGCCATGTGGGCCAACCACCTTCAGTGCCTTATCTTCTGCCTCAGCCTGAGATGGAGCTATAGTATGTCAACCTTGGGCATGCCTCAGTGTGTTTTGCAATAGTTCCGTATTAGTTTAGTGTTAGTTCTTGTTAGTATAGAATTAGTTAGATAGTAGTGAGAGGTTTGGATTTTTTGCTCTGCTTTCCCCCCCTTTTTTTTCTGGGGAGCTTATTTGGCCTGGTCAGGTATGCCTGGTTCGCCAGGTTTCAAATGCTGCCTCTCTTGTCAGGAGGCTGTCCTGCTCAGCAGTGGGCATGCTGCGTGTATCCATTGCTTGAGAGAGTCCCTTATCTCTCAAAAGTGTAAGTTTTGCCTGGCTCTCAAATCTAGAGCACGGAAGACTTGGGAGACCAAATTGAAGCTTCTGATGATGGTGTGCTCTCTTTGACCTGCTTCCAAGTCAAGTCAGAATGCCCCCCTCGTCCTGTACATCTGTCTCTGGGCAGATCCAGTGCCTCTTCCACCTTTGCTAAGGTCCCCCCTAAGGAGTGGAAGACTTAGGAGGGCTCAGGGAAAATTCCAAAGAAGAGATTAGTCTTCTACCACAAGGAGCTAGGTCCCCAAAGGCCCCAATCTCCTGTAAAGTCTATGGTATTGGAGGCCTTGACTTCTCAGCTTGGTACTATGGAGGCAAAGGACTCTTCCTCTGGTACCGGTGGAGCCAGCAGATCCCAGAGCTTTTGCAAGAAATACAGCTCCAACAGGCCCCCAGTACCATCTGTGAAGGGCAGGGAGGCCTAGACATAGACTCCTCTACATCTACATCAGACTTACCAATGATGCCTTTTCACTCGACTGCATCAATACTGGCAAAATCCAAGTGCCAGACACTTTTGCCTTGGTGCCTACGTGCTCCAGATCAATGTTACCATCCACCTCAACGGCTGCATTGGTCCACTCGGAACAGCAGGAATTCCGCTACTCCAGGGACCTGTAAGTGCTAGATGAGCCGGGCTCCAGCTGTTAGTCCCAGCCAGACTGCGGAGGGGCAGGACTTCCTCTTCCCCTGCATGGCTGCTTTCAGGGGGAGATCAGACCCACCTCCGGGTACTTCCCCCTGCTGCAGGAAGCTCTGAGGCTGCTGCCTTCAGAGCCCAGCTCTGAAAGCTGTGCAGAAGTGAGGGTGGTAATCCTGCAACCCCCCTACAACAGCTTTGCAACCCCCCCGACCCTCTTTTGGGTTGGGACCTCCACATTTACAATGCTGTGAAATTTCAGATGTAAACATCTAAAAACATGAAATGGACTAATTTAAAAACCCTCTGGCCATGAATTGACCAAAATGGACTGTGAATTTGGTGGGGCCCTACTTATGAAGAAGTTGGCTGACACTTGCAGATACTTCCTGAAGAGTCTCACAACACAAGCTTCTGGACATTCTGCATTCGGCAGCACCCACCCAGATTGCATTACCCGTTAATAAAGTGCTCCTGGTTCCAGCAAAGACTGTATGGCAAACTCTTGCGACCATCCCACAAACTTTGGAACATAAGGATGAGAAATATTATGACCCTCACCCGGACTCAGAATTTTTGTTTTCCCACCTGCCAATTAATTCCCTAGTGGTGAATGCCATAAATGAGCATGTTAAGCAGCATTACTGAAGGTCTACACCTTATGATAAGGATTAGAAGAGGTTAGACCTATTTGGGAGAAAGGTGTATTCATCTGCAACTCTCCAATTTTGGATTGCAAACTATCAGGCAATCAGGGCCAACTATAACTTCACAAATTAAAACAAGCTTGTAATCTTTATTGAACATCTTCCACAGGAGCATAGAGAACACTTCCAGGCCATCATTAAGAGGGTCAGTTATTAGACTGAGCCTCTCTCCAAACATCCTTCGATGCCACGGAGACTGCCACTAGATCCATCTCCACAGTGGTGGCTCCAACTGTCGGGGTTCCTGAGAGAGGGACAGAACATTGCTGAGGACCTCCCGTTTGATTGCCAGAAGCTCTTCATGGGGACTGTGGACAGGTAGTCCTGCACACACAAAAAGACTCGAGGGCCACGTTGAGATCTCTGGATATATACACTTCTATGAACAAGAGGAGATTTAGCAGGTCTCAAACTGTGCAGAAATTGCACCCAGCCTGGTTACCTGGATTTTATAGAACCACTGAACCCTCTAGAGAGAGAGAAATTCCAGAGGAAAAGAGCTTCTCACCCTCCTTCAATAAGTACCCAGTCATAATTGAAAACAGCAATTTTGACACGTTGGTCGAGGGCTCAACTCCTCTCTCACCTCTACTTTGCAAGCTGAAAACTTTCACCCACCTTTCCACTTTTGGAGATTGTCTTTCCCATTTCGAGGAGGCCTGGTGTGGTGTGTACAACTGACAAGTGAGTTGTGGAGGTTATAACTTTGGGCTACACCATCCACTTTATGTCCTTCCCTCCCTCCCACCGCCCTTCCCCATCCCTCTTCAGGCCCATGTAGCAGCTCTGCATACCTCAGATACTGGAATGTTTCTTAGTATAGCTGTGGAAATTGCCTGTGATCTGGTAGAGTGTGCTATTATCCTTTGGGGAGGTAAAGCACCAGCTGTATCATAGAAGCAGTAATTCTATCCAGGGATCCACCTTGAAAGCCTCTGTGAAGAAATCATGGACCTCTTGTATCTTTCAGTGATGGAGATAAACAGTCTAGGTGATTTCCAAATTTGCTTGGTCCTATCCAGGTAAGAGGTCAATGCCCATCTTGCATCTAATATATAATAGGAAGTCTCATGCTGAGATTTATTTGGTTTAGAGAAAAATACCAGTAGATGAATAGACTGGTTAAGATGGAAATCTGACAGCACTTTGGGTAAGAATTTTGGGTGCAGCCATAAGGAGACTTTGTTCTTGAACAGTGCGGGGTGGGAGAGTGTCTGTCATCAAGGCCCTAACCTCCTCAACCTCGTGGGCTGACATAATAGCTACTAGAAAAACTAGAAATGTAAGTGAAGCAAAGAGCAGATTACCATAGGTTTAAACACTACACTTTGGTCCACACTGTCTGATCTGAGGCAGCACTTGGTTCTGTTATACTGTTGTCAATCTTGGACTTGATTCCAAAGCTTCCTGCTCCATGTGGGGATGCTGCTCGTTATTGGATTGAGGTTCACATACTCAACAGCTGAGTCTAACAAATATTTATTAAGGCAAAACACTCAGCAAGTAGTGATCAATTATTTACAAGGAGGAAGCTCATTAAGATGATCTCACCAAAGTTGCCTCCCACACCGGACAATACAGCTTCAACTTCCCTTTGTCACACACACTTGTTTTTATAGCTTTTTGTTCACTTTTTTTATATATGGATTAGCCCCTCATTTCCATGTTAACACTCCTCCGCCATTATTACAGATTTAGTGTTAATTCAAAGTATTCTTTTCTAGTTACTGTATCTTTTCTTGTTCTCACAAACATGATTGCTCTGCTATTCTTACACATGCGCAACACTAAAAATGATTATTCTGAAGTTTCTTACATGTACACAGTTCTACTTATGCTGTTAAACATCAGAACAGACTCTTTTTAAAATCCACAGCAGGCTTCTTTCAGGCCTAAATATGCCTTCACTCCCAACACTTGGGAGTCACCTGAAATGGAGCATCCATAGGAACACTACTTGAGGGTTACAAAGAGGTGACTTACCTTGTGCGGTAACTTTTGTTCTTTGAGATGTGTGTCCCTATGGGTGCTCCTCTTTCACCTCTCCTTCGAACTATTCTTTGTTGTACATTCCGATAGAGAAGGAACTGCATGCAGTTTGCCTTTGCAGCCTTATATACCCTCAGTGTGCAGCATAAGGTTGCATAGAGCGCATGCATGGGCCAAAACGGATGCTGCTAATGGAAAATCTCCAATCGAGAGCTTGAGAGGCACATATGCAGCTGAAGTGGAGCACCCTTAGGAACACACATCTCGAAGAACCATGTGTTCAATTCCTTGCATTTTCTGTTGCAGCCTTAATAGTTTTTTACTATTAATATGATTTAACGCTATTGTGTTAAAACAAAACTGAGAAATAATGATGATATAATGATGTATACAAGGGGACCGTCTGTGACTTTGTATCCTAGGGGCCCAATAGACAGCTGTTAACTTGCAGTACCCAAAATACTTTTCTGGTAAACCAATTTTCTGGTAGAACAATAGCATTCCTGACTTCTGTCTGTAGCATTTGATTTGAAATCAATAATCCTGCAAATTATAAAACGGTTTGCAACCTAATCTTGGTGTGTCACAAAATACTAGATTACCAGTTTGTTAACTGATGAATATTGTAATTTATGCAACCTATGCAGATGGGAAATAAGTCAATTTATCTGGGGGTTACGCTTACATTGTACATAAGTGTTTACACCCATGTTAACTTCAGTTATACAAGCAACTTCCTATCTCAATTAAAATCTGAAACATTTCAGTGTAGATTAGTATTGAGGGATTCAATTATGATAATTTTGATAAATTAATTTCCCAATACCTTTAAAAATAATTTGGACATTGTCATTTATGAGTAATCACTTAAAATGATTATCTAGTAATTTTCAGAGTGACTGTGACCCTTGACCTGGAAATTATTGGCTTTAAAAAATTCCAAACTTTGAACATTGCTGTAGGAATAGTTTTAACTAGAGGGTTTAAAACAAAAATATATTAAATATATTAAAATCATACTTTGTTAGCTCCTGTCACGCTGTCTGGAATGGCTCACAACTGAGAGTGCCTACCTCAGGGCAGACTGTCAGAATCCGGGCAGACACCCAAGCTGGTGATGTGTTCTATAATTAGATTTCACCAATCCCGTAACAAATGTGAACTCCTGGATCATTTTACCATGGAGTCACAGACAGTCCCCTTAGACTCTCTAGTCTTATCTTGCATCCCAGACAAACAGAACTTAAACCAAAAATCACACCACATCAGGTTGCTCCCAGTCCCAAGAGACCGGTCACTTACCCCAGATCAATTGATACTCCAGATCTTACACCAAAGACAACACTGGCAGCCAATTCTATAGCACACTAACTATAGGTTTATTAGCTAAGAAAAGGAAATGAGAGTTATTGAGAGTCTAAAGCAGGTAAAATATATTAACAGGTGAGTCACAGCTTGTAATTACAAATGGTGGCAGTGATGTAATAAACTGCCAATTCCCCAAAAGTCTTTTCAGGGTACGCAAATTATCTCTGGGGATCTCTGTTTTGCATATGGTACACTTCCTGTAAGAATCCAAACAGTCCAGAGATGCAGGATCTTTCCTAGAATCCATATTTATATCTTCTTCACACAGAAAGCAAGCTGAAAGTTTGTCTACCCATGTGGTCTTTTCCTTTGACAGTGAGCAAGAAATGCACTTTGACCCTTGACCCCCTTTCCTCATACACAATGGACACTTGCTTTGAAATTAGCATTTCACAAGGCTTCTTTGAGGGGTTATTTAGTTACAAGGGTATACACACTGTAAATGTTTGCTATTGGATTATAACAGGATGCAGATAAGTGAAAACAATGCAACTTAAATCCCATTAGTTTTCATGAAGCTTAAACATCAAATACACACTTATACGTTCAACAAACACTTTGATCTATACCAGTGGTTCTCAAACTATGGGGCGGAATGTGTTAAGGGAGGCTCAAGCTGTGTGCTTAAAAAAAAAAAAAAAGCTTTGGCTGTCAGCCCTAGGTGGCTGGGGCTCATGCAGAAGGGCCAGGCACACCCAGGAGGCAGGGATAAAGGGGACAGCTGGAGCCCCACCACCCGGGCTCAGGCTCTCCTTCCCTTCCCCACAATCCCTCGCCTGGAGGCAGCGGGGCTTTGGCTGTCAGTCACAAGGTGGTATCAGCAGCACAGAATTAAGGGTGGCAATGGGCCCCTGAGTCTGCTGTGAAAAGTGATATTGACAAATATCACTTTTTCACATTGCCACCCTTCTGGACTGCTGCTGGCGCTGCCTTCAGAGCTGGGCTCCTGGCCAGTAGCCGCTGCTCTCCGCTCTGCTGTCAGACTTGGGTGGCAGTATATGTACTTGGGCAGGGAGCGTAAATGACTACAGATACAAAGAAGGGGGCCAGATCAAATAAGTTTGAGAACCACTGATCTATACTAATACAGAAGTGGATTGACCTGAGTACACTCTAGCATGGCCTGGTCTGTCAGCATCACACAACTACCTTACCTACTTTAATTTCCTTTCAGTAATAAAGAATCTGTATAAGACTGTGGTTATTGGGTAGTGCTAGGTGGTTAGTAATACTGTAGAAAACTAATCATCTCATGGTGAACTTAAATGAAGTGCATAGGCACCACTTTCTTGTAGGCAAATGTGTCTAAAAAGGTTGAGTTAACCACTGTGTTTCTTGAACATTTTAATGTGCAACCAATACATTGTGATCAATCGTCTACAGTTGAAATGCAGCCACCATGGGGTGAAATATGGAAGAAGTTGAACAGCACCACTGCACAATAGGTTAGGGCAGAAAGTGAAGATACCTTCTCCACTTGAAACTACAAGAGGAATTTAGCTGGTCTAACATGCTGGCTAAGTTTATGTACTTTCTCTGGTGGCTGGTCTGCATGGTGGATAAGAAGCTACTACTGGTTCCAGCTAAAAGAATTACTCCTTTAGCTCATGTGATGTGGAGTCTGTAGTAAGATGCTGAAGATCAAAAGTGTAGTGCCCACTGACAGCTAATGTGGGATGGTAATTACACTTGCAAGAATATGAGGCTACCACTCAGAAAGAGAAGTTAATTTTTCTTTATTATTAAGCAAATTTCTGGCACTCAATAGTAAACATTTTTATTCTTACAAGATAAGAGCTATTTCATTCTGATGTTGTTTATATTAAATATTTGTATTTATTTTGATTTATAAAATGGTGCCTATCTTAAACTCTAGCCGTTCACAAAATAAAAATAATTCAGAAAAACCATTAAAGTAACAAATCAACAGCAAATAGACTTCCCACAAAATCCAAACAACCAGCCAATGAAATTCAACAAGAATACCTCACTCACTCCAAAAACAAATCACCCTGTAACCACGCAGTCTAGGACATACAGGAAAATAGGTGATTCTTAAAGCATGAGATGTAGGGGAGATGTGTGAGTTGTATATTCAAGATTCCTATCTGTAGCCCTGTCCCTTTTGCAGTGAGGGGGCTCCAGTTCAATTTTGTTCCTAATCACTTCTGTAGCAGTACTGCATGGGGAGAGATGTGGTCCCAGGGACAGGAAAGTTCCAGGCTTAAACTTCATCCCACAATCAATAAGCAGATAATGCAGATCCTAACCAATGACCAGTGTGTTGTGATGCTTTTGAGACACCCTATTTAACAAGACAGAGCCTGTGTAACCGTTCTTTCACATACTAGCATATGTTATCTGTTTACATTTGGATTCTTTGGAATGAAAGTAGCTGTGTAAACATAAGATTGGCATCATTAGATTTATTTATTTTACTTTTCAGCGTTAGCAATTCTTGAACTTTTCCTCCTTACTGTCTTTGGCTTTGATCCTGCAAAGGGGTCTCCATATGCAGAGCCTTACTCTTATGTGGAGTCCCCTAAAATTAGCATGCACCCAGATCACTCTGCAGGGTAGGCAGCTCTGTCTTGTTTTGTTTATCAGTAGGTTTGTGTTTTCCTATATTTACAACAGAGCTTGAAATTAGTAGTGTATGTTCCATCCAAATAAGCATGGAGCTTGACATTAATATGGCTTTTATTTGTTGCCTCTTTTGTGAATAATTATAATAAATGATGCTAGCATCACAGCTGTAGATATATAGGCTTTTGTTTCCTGTTATAGGGCCAGCAGAGAGAGTACAAGAGCATAGTATTTTGTTTTTTTTCTGTGTCCTTGAGACTTTTTTAAAATTAATTTATCGGCAAGAAAGGTGGATTTAGGATGTTATTAAATGGAAATACTTTATAAAGTAGATCAGATTTTGGCTTTTAATTAGTATTTCATACTAATGTACTTTTATAATAACAAAACTTTACAATTGTGATCCACTCATGGCCATACACAGCAATCAATGAGGATCAAACTTACAACTATCAGCACCAAAAGCACCAGTCCTTATCTCTTAAGATGGAGGAATAATACGTACACTAGCTCTTTAAGGAGTATGCTTTTAGCCTTACTAGAGCCAGCCCCTTGAGGGAGACATACAGTAGACCAGTGTTACTCAGTCTAATAGTAATCTTGCATATTGTCTTATCATTGCAACATTACAATTTAAGGGTTAAAACAATTCTTCACCTGCACAGCGGCTGGTGGAATAGGTGCTGTGGATATAGGACTGTTGCACCTCATTTCTTCAGTGATTGAAGGGACTATAAATTGGAAGTATGTACTGTTACATATGGTAACTTTCTGGGGTGGAGATAAAGAAGTACAGAGGAATACAGGTGGATCTTCTGTGTTTTGAAGAGTGCAGAAAACCCACAAGAAGAAAATGATCTTTACAAATATGTCAGCAATTTTGGCCTTAACAGTCTCACTTTCTCTCCAAGCTGTCAATAATTCACCACTATTGATTGCAGAATCCTTATCAGTGTATATGACCACTGTTAATATTGTTCTAGTGTTTTAGATACAAACGTGTATTCTTAAGGTCACCCATGTAAATGGTGACAGTTTTCAGAGTGGTAGCCGTGTTAATGGGGGATCAGTTAGGAATGAATGTAAGGGGAAAATGCCATCATGTTGATTGTACTGGGTATTGTTAAAATTAATTGGTATGAAACCTGGTGCTGCTAAAGTCTAGTGCTTTATCTGGACATGTTAGAGTTTAAATGACCCTTACTAATTTTTTTTCCCTTCAGTTCGAAGCCTTGTTACAGTAAAAGCTGATCTGTGGCAAAGAAAACTGTAACAAGACCAGGTTCTAGGATTCATACAGCAAACATAAAAAGAAAAGGAGTACTTGTGGCACCTTAGAGACTAACCAATTTATTTGAGCATGAGCTTTCGTGAGCTACAGCTCACTTCATCGGATGCATACCGTGGAAACTGCAGCAGATATTATATACACACAGAGATCATGAAACAATACCTCCTCCCACCCCACTGTCCTACTGGTAATAGCTTATCTAAAGTGATCATCAAGTTGGGCCATTTCCAGCACAAATCCAGGTTTTCTCACCCTCCACCCCCCTACACACAAACTCACTCTCCTGCTGGTAATAGCCCATCCAAAGTGACAACTCTCTTCACAATGTGCATGATAATCAAGGTGGGCCATT
The DNA here is from genome assembly GCF_965140235.1 of Caretta caretta. Lineage (NCBI taxonomy): Eukaryota > Metazoa > Chordata > Testudines > Cheloniidae > Caretta > Caretta caretta. Next base: position 17,128,652 of record NC_134220.1, on the reverse strand, counting down.
TCCTGCACAAATCCAGGTTCTCTCACCCCTCACCCCCCCTCCAAAAACCACACACACAAACTCACTCTCCTGCTGGTAAAAGCTCATCCAAAGTGACCACTCTCCCTACAATGTGCATGATAATCAAGGTGGGCCATTTCCAGCACAAATCCAGGTTTTCTCACCCCCCCCCCCACCCCCATACTCACCCCACCCCAAACTCACTCTCCTGCTGGTTTGTGTGTATATGGGGGTGGGGGGGGGGTGATTTGACATCGATCCCGCAAAAGCAGTTCCCTGCAGGAGTGGGTAGCTGGATACACAAGGGAATACAATTTGGTTGAGGGATGTGGGATTAGGGAAGGCATGTGGCACAAGACTCCCAAAGCCGCAAGAAACAGCCTCAGTATATGTCAGTTGTGTGAAGAAGGAAACCAGGAGAGGTGAAAGTGAGTCTTTCCTATGTTAAAGAAAAATAAATTGTTGGAGTGAGATTTTGGATGCCATTATACTGTATATCTCCTTTCATCTCAATATACCCTGGCTCTTGCCTGTGAGGATTTCACCAGGCTTATCTTCTCCCTTTCCACCCCCCACCATCCCTAAATAATTAATGACTTATGATAGAGCATCTGTTATAGGCTCTGGAGGCTTAGTTATAATTTAGATCACAATAACAATATGCATAACTGGTAGCATCTTCCACTGTCATTTAGAGTCTGTATGTCTGTCTTAAATTAGCAGCCGTGTTAGTCTGTATTCACAAAAAGAAAAGGAGGACTTGTGACAAACTAACCAATTTATCTGAGCATAAGCTTTCATGAGCTACAGCTCACTTCATCGGACGCATTCAGGGGATGAATCCTGGATTCTATAGCCTTGAAGTCACATAGTTGTAAATGCTCTTTTATGAATGGCTCAGTTTATAAATACAGCACATTTCTTGATGAATTGCTCTCTCACGGAGGCTTTGGAATTGGTGGTTCCAACTGCACTTTCAGATCGTTCAGCTCTCCCTGCCTCTCCGCTGGCCTTCACCAATCTCCTTGTGGCATGTTTTGGGGAGGGAGTCTTAACTCTCTTTGTCAAGCCACTGTCCGCTGTTTATTGTGCCTGTTATTGGGGGCAGTTGAGGAGCTTTGGTGCCTTTCAGTTATTGTCCTGGACATGCAGGAACTATAACCTGGGTCAGGTCTAAAATAAAATCTGATTTTTATTAGGAAATCGCAGGAATAGAAAAAAATTAATCACAAAAATATATTGTGGATATAAAGCTCCATTCACATGCACAAATGCTATGGAAACATAGCTAGATAGTATTGTTATCAGCAATATTTATTTTATATTATGGTAACAATTAAGGATCGTGTCTGCATTACGCCAGGTGCTGTATGGGCACAGTGTTTACAGTGTAGATGTCAGACAGAATGTGTGGGTGGGAGGGTGACAAGATGAACAGAGTTTAGAGGATAAGAGGTAAGCCGGGTATGGTATCTAAAATATTGAGGGGGGGGTGGGGCTATATCTCTACATGAGGAGTTGAGGGAGGCATTCTGTTCTGAGGCTCTGGGATGAGGCACCTCCCTCTATCCTTTACTAAGGACTGTGCCCACGGATTTGGCCTGGAGAAACAATGTAAATTGGCTGTGAAGTTTAATAAACTATAAATTATGCCTGAAGGCTGAGCTATCTATTGTATCTATACTTATTGCCAAATAAAAACATTGCAGAGGGATATATATTTAGCCTGCAGCTACCATTCAGCACCAGCTGAAATCATCATAAAGAACAAATGTTTTTATTTTATACAGGACTGAGTTAATGGTGATGTTTAATTCATGTTCAAATCCTTCAGCCTCTAAATTTCCTTGTTTCATTACAGTACTTCTTAAACAGACTTAATAAGAGCCTCAATTCCCATGATTACCTCTTCGGAGATGTCACAGTATATCCCAGCTGCAGAGGAAGTTCTGCACAGCATTAATTATGCACTAAAAACATAATGAAAGCACTTGACATTTTCCCCAGATCCATATCATATTGTTTTACTGTGTTTTGTTTGCATTATCTCTATTGATTGAAAAACTGTGACATGATAACTTGTCCCAGGGTAAGCTTTAGGTACCACACGGTAGTTTCTTCCTACCATCCATAGAGGCTAAAATGCCTTTACCATTTAGTAGTCCCTAAAATAAGATTGTTAACATCTGCATCTATATGACCTTAACCCAATGTGGCTAATTAGATCATTGCCAATTATTACTTTGCCTTCCTATTTTGTGCTTCCTTATCTGGTAACATGGAAACAATGTATTCTGTATCATTTGTTAAATTAATTAGTCACTGATTGCATCTTATTATCTAAGGCCCTGTGTACACTACAAATGCAGCAATGCAACACTATCCCCCAACATGGTTAAGTGACAGTTCCATTTTATAGTCTACATAGGAGCTAACCATCCCGGGATAGTTAATTACTTCAAACTTCACACCATGCTCTTTTGTGATTCAAAGGAGTTTAGCTGGAGGTAGGTACAAAACATCATTTCTCCAGAGGATAAAGTACATGCAGGAAAACAGTCGTGATGAAACCTTCCAATCTATTTATAAAAGCAGTTGCTGTTCTCATGCCAAGACAGATGGAACCATACATAATGAGCAGTGGAAGTTAGCCTTTACCAAGGGCATTTTAACAAATATTTCTAAGAAAGAAGCATGGAACTGCTGACAATTCCCAACTCGTTTTAAGGGACAAGACCACCGGTAGCATGTTATTAGTTCTGCTGTAAACGTTAAATAAACAAGTCATGGGAGGGAGTCAGAAAAATCCACTAGGTTCGCCCTGTACAGTTCCCAGCGGAGCACCCTCCTTCCATGGGAGCAGTTTGGCAAGGAGCATGTTGCCGCTACAGTGCTGCAGAAATACTTCGCAAGCGCATACTGGTTTGTAAACAGACTTCATGTCAAGTTAAAAAATTTTAAAAATCAATATATCAGTAAAAAGCCTGTTGGAGAAGATGTCTTTCTCCTGATGTCTGCGTTATTTAAGTATCGTAAACTGCTGCTGTAATGAGATAAGTTGCTTTGGAATGAAAAGATATCACTTTATGAAAACCTGGGCTTGGAATTAATAATGCTGAGAGGTTTTATCTCATTTTTCCTCTTACGATTTTTTTTTTTTTAAATAAAGCTTCAAAATAACAAATGCCACCTAAAATGAAGGGTCTCCTGAGTTCACTTGCTCACCTCCTCTGCCTGGATGAACACAGAAGGAGTGGAGAGATTACCATGTTAGTGCCAGCTCTGAGCAAAAGAGCACGTAGGGCTTTGGTAGCTGTATAGCCAAGGGTGTGTGCAGGCTCTCTCACATGGGGCATACAGTTTTGCACATGGCTTTGAAACTCCCTGTAAAAATAGATTCTTGCTCAGGTGGGCAGGAGCTCAGAGTGATACAGAGGCGCATGGTCAGCCCTGGAGAAATTTCCTTGCTCTGATTCTCCTCCCTGATTAAGAGGAGATGTCATTTGCAAGGGATCACTAGGGCATAACCTTACTGGCTGGTTAGGTGCAGGGGATGAGGGAATGTAAAAAGAAGAGTTGTGGGGGATAAAGTAAAACAAACTAAGTCTCAGTGTTTCAGTCTTTACTCGCATGAGCAGTCTCATTGAAGACAGTGTGAAATCCTCTGACTTGCTGATCACTGAAATCTATTGATTTTAGAAGGAATTGTAGCTGCTCAGTATCTGTCAGGATTTCAGACTTCCTCTGAGCCAATGGCTGATCAGGCTGATGCATCAGGATTTGTCCTCAAAACTTCATATAAGGATAAGGACTGCAAGACTGGGTCCCTACTACGAATGATCTGCAGGTTTTGTCCCTGGAGCATGTTCATCTCTGGTCACATAATAGATGCACCTTTGTGTTGTATTCTGGAAATATCTAGGTCATTCTGGTAAGTTTGTGCATATGTGGATGGTTTGATGTTGTGTGTAGACAGTACTGGACTAAATAGCATAACATAGGACAGATGTGGACTAGTGTTCTGTTCACACACAGGAGAACCAACCAGAGTTCCTTGGAACTGGAAGAGAGGTGAAGAACAGAACCCAGTATCAATGTCCTTGCTGGATAGTGTACAGATTTAATTAAGTGTGTTCGGCCTCAAACAGGGCCGTGATGTACAGTGCCATAGACACTGCAGGCCTGATTCTGTTGGTGTACACCTTGTGGCCGCTTTCACCAAAGCAAAGTGGCTATAATGGTACAACTTTGACAATATTTTTTTGTACCCACTATGTAAGTGACTGTGCAGGGCAACAAAGAATCAGGCTGTGCACAAAGTCTAAGATTCTGTTAAGAGTTTTAACTCTACACAAAAGCTGGTTAAAAGCAATAAGTTAACTCACTGCAAACAGATACTCTGAAAGAATGACCATTATATACTATTCAAAAAAACACTAGTTAATAAAATATTGTAACTTTTGAATAGATTTTTGTCTTTAACTTAAAATCCTAGGTCTCAGGACAGTTTGAAATAATGGTACCTAAAAGAATAAATGGACACAAATCAGACGTCAAGAACTATAACATTCAAAAACAAGTCGGAGAACACTTCAATCTCTTTGGTCACTCAGTTACAGATCTAAAAGTGGCAATTCTTCAACAAAAAACTGCAAAAACAGACTCCAACGAGCGACTGCTGAATTGGAATTAATTTGCAAACTGGATACAATTAACTTAGGCTTGAATAAAGACTGGGAGTGGATGTGTCATTACACAAAGTAAAACTATTTCCCCATGTTTATTCCCCCCGCCCTCCTCCCCACTGTTCCTCACACATTCTTGTCAACTGCTAGAAATGGCCCACCTTGATTATCACTACAAAAGGTCCCTGTCCCCCTGTTCCCACCCCCACTCCTGGGTTGTCCTGCTGTTAATAGCTCACCTTACCTGATCATTCTTGTTACAGTGTGTATGGTAACACCCATTGTTTCATGTTCTCTGTGTATATAAAATCTCCCCATTGTATTTTCCACTGCATGCATCCGATGAAGTGAGCTGTAGCTCAGGAAAGCTTATGCTCAGATAAATTTGTTAGTCTCTAAGGTGCCACAAGTACTCCTTTTCAATCTGCAATACTGTAATCTCCTTCTTTGGATGTCTTTTGCCTCCAAGGATTTAACCAATATAATGGCTATGGTAATAGCATTTCTGATAGAAGGAATAATAATCAGACTGTATCTCCTGGGCCCACTTTCTCTCCCTAGTTAGCCTAACAAGGGTGTAGCAGAAGTTCCTTTTCAATAGAAGCATGTCAAAAGTATAGCAAGGTATCTGATCAGATTCCATTTTCTGGTTGTCTGACTTCTTAGAGCAGTGATTCTGGATCAGACCTGGAGCCCAAATCAGCATCACTTGCTTCTTGTCAGTCTTTCATTGCATCAGTCTTGCTTAACATGTCTAACTTGAATAAAGAACTTGTATAAGTTAAAAATCCTACCATCTAAACTGTAAAAGCATAAATCTAAGTGTATAAATCTCTCTCAGCTCTGTGTGACTGCATTTCCTATAAAAGGAAATCTTTCTCCTCTCAAAAATTGTCCTATTAAATAAAAAAGTGGTGAATAATTTACATTTTATATACGGTAGTCACTCTTTTTAACTTTGATTGTGATATCTAATTACCACAAATACTGCTGTGTAGTAATAAATTCAAGGAAAATACCTTTGTGTCTTTCACCCCAAAGGATCCCAAAGCACTCTACAACCATTTATATCGCACCACTGCAATGCAGCTAATTCAGGAGTAGAGGGAGGCAGCTAGGAGGAGAACAAGTAGCCAAGGCTCAAAGTCGGTGGAAGAAACTCATAATTTGCAGTAAAAAGAATGGTCTCTGCTGCACAGCAAGGGGCAGGGATGGGAAAAACAGAAGATACTTAGTAGAACTGAACATCACATTATCCCCTTGGAATATGTTACCGACAATGCTCTTGGTCTTACTGAACCACAAACCAGTACAGCCTCCTGAAAACTGTACATAGCAGTATGCCTGCCTCAGATAGTGGTCTGAACTAGATGATCTCTCAAGGTCCCTTCCAGCCCTACAGTTCTATGATTTTATGTAGTTACAGGGAGAAAATATCACATACTCATCATATACTTTCTATTTTTATTTCATTTACATCATTGTAGACCGTGAACGATGCTCAGAAAGCAAATACAGCAAGACCATTTGTTTCTCCAGGGGACAGCTGTCTTGGGTATTGTTTCCCCTAGGCTCTAAGTTTTGCTGGAGGATTCAGGCCCTTTTCCAGCGTCGTAAAATAAATTATAAAATGAAATTGTTTTTGGAGGTGGGCACGGGTATAATGTTCTGCAAACTGTGACTTCATTTTTTTTTGTTCCTGCCATCATCCCCAGCAGTCCTGATAGCCCAAACATGGCACACACATTTATTTTTGGGAAGACACTGTGTAACACAGAAAAAGGCAGCTAATAGAACTCTCAGTTCGTTGGCTGTGTGAAGGAATTACCTGGTCACTTACAGGTGCAGCTTATGTGGGTGTTCCTGTACCTGATCATTTAGATTCTCTGTCTGATAGAAAATGCATCCACTTCTTCTAAATCAGCAGGAGAATATGAAGGTCTATATAGCTGGAGTCAGGAGTTTGCATATAGCTCTTGCTAGGGAATCAATCTCCTAGACTCAGCAGGAGGCATACCACAGAAATAGTAGGAAAGGAAACTTGAAAAGATGTGGGATGATTTTTCTTTAACATAAGTTTAGATTCATGTAATTTCACTTCTATGATTCACCATTTCTAATGTAAACAATAAAAGGCAGAAGAGAACCAGTTCTGTGAGGGTGGAAGTAAATGTGAATAAACCTAAATAGGGAGGCAAACCGTGGAGAGCTTTTATGGAGTGCCTTTGGGTTAAGTCTCAAGACTAACATTGGTACTGTTACTTGTGTTATACTCCTGGCAGAAAAATGTTTCAGCCATTTCTTTCAGTGGTGATGTCCAAGGAAAGGTCATTTGATCCAGCCATTTCACTGTGTGTAGCTGTTGTTTTGCTGTACCTGAAAGTGTGCAAGGGACCTTAGAGAACAGATAAAAATACATAATTCAAGCCCCAAAGAGCTCACAATCTATCAGGCATGACTCAATTAAGGGTAGTAACAGAAGAGTTGGAGAGGGTACAGACAGTGAAAATGAAACTTAATTCATTTTAAAAATAAAGACTGAACCCGAGCCAACACGGATTTGTTAAGAACAAATCATGCCAAACCAAACTAACTTCCTTTTTTGACAGGCCTAGTGTGGTGGTTCTCAACCTTTCCAGGAGTCTGATTTGTCTTGTGTACACCAAGTTTCACTTTACTTAAAAACTACTTGCTTACAAAATCAGACATAAAAAATATAAAAGTGCCACAGCATACTATTGCTGAAAAATTGCTCACATTCATGTATAATTATAAAATAAATTGACTGGAATATAAATATTGTATTTACATTTCAGTGTAGAGCATAGAGAGCAGTATAAAAAAGTCATTGTCTAAATGAAATTTAGTTTGTGCTGACTTCGTTCGTGCTTTTTATGTAGCATGTTGTAAAACTAGGCAAATATCTAGAGGAGTTGATGTACCCCCTGGAAGACCTCTGCACACTCTAGGGGTACACATACCCCTGGTTAAGAACCACAGGCCTACTGGATAGGGGGAAGCAGTAGATGTGACGTATCTTGATTTTAATAGGGCTTTCAACACAGTCCCAAATGACATTCTCAGAACCAAACTAGGGAAATGTGGTCTAGATGATACACCTATGCAGTGGGTGCATGACTGGTTGAAAGACCATACTCAGAGAGTAGTTATCAATGGTTTACTGTCAGACCTGGAGGATATATCTAATGGTGTCCCACAGGGGTCCTTTCTGGATCTGAACTAGACAACATTTTCATTACTGACTTGGATAATGGATTGGAGAGTATGCTTGTAAAATTTGTGGACCTCTCAAGGTCCCCTTCAGCCTTATATTTCTATTACTCTGTTTCCAAATATTTCAGTGCTTTAATTTCATGTCAGCATGTTGATCAATGACAGACTGTCACCAGTTTCTTTAAGATTGAAGAATTTTGCAGTGAGCACATTGCCTGACTTGTTTGATAATTTATTATTTATGTTACGATCAGGACCACTATACTAAATACCTTACAGATGACTAAAATGAAGAGCATTCTCTCCCCACAGAACTCAGTCTAATAAAGATTAGATATGATGACAGTTGCTGTTTGTCCTGTGTGTATGCACATCTAAAATGATAAATCAACACCTGTCATATGGAATACACAATATTTCTGTTCTGCTGTCTTTGATGTAAGTATCAATGTACAACAGGAGACAGCAGAAGAACTTAGTCCAAAATATTCAAATAGAGGGCATGTTCATTTTACTTGACTTCAGCTTTGAAAATGACTGTTTTTTTAAAAATCTAGAACAGACTACAGTCAAAACTGTGTTCCCTAACCAATTCTTAGTGCACACATTGTGTAGACTATCTGACTGGGAATGGGTGGCAGGTCTAGATGCTTCTCTCCTCCTTTGTTTCTCATATCTTCAGTATTGTGCGAGGGGGAGCTCGGGGATGGCAGCGATTGCTGGCTGCAGGACTTCATCATCATTGCAGGTTTTTTCTGTGAGTAATTCCTCTCTACATTCTGCTCTGAAATCCCACTGAGTGCCAGCTCAGCAGTGCTTTGACTCCTGAATATAAAAACCATCAGGTATGCTCGGAATTGAATACTTTAAACCAAGTCGGAAAGAAGCAGAAGAGAAGCTTGGTGCAGTTTATAATACCCAGTACTGTCTATGGTGCAATGGGGGAAAAAAATGTCAGAAGGTCACTTACTATGGTATATTTGTTTATGGCGAGGTAACTAGGACCCATAGAGCATGCAATGTGTAGTGTACTGTATCTGATTGTGATAGAGGTGAATGGTAACTTGCATAGTTCCGAAAAGGAGAGAAAAAAGATACTTTTCTGGACTGGTAGTTCAGCTGTTGAGACTGATAGGTCCAATCCTAAAAAAAAAAAAAAAAAAAAAATGTTTTGCACAGAAGTGAGATGAGTGATTTCTTTTATTAGTTATGGACACTTGTGGTTGAGGAGACTGTGTACAAATGTATAGATTACTATGAGAAGTGTTCATCCTTTATATTAAGATGTTGCTTGCAGTGTGATTAGATAGTACACTGTGTTCAAGGCTTTTTAGAGCAAATTGTGAGTCAAATGAAATTATGCAGTAGGAATCTTGTGGACAGCTACTGGATTTGGGTGGATGGGGAAGTGGGAAAGAAGAGGAAATCAAGGCTAGGATACAGCTGCAGTAAGGCTAGCTTTTTGTTGAGAATCCTTGTGCTATTATTTTTCTGGGAAGTAGGTCCGCATGCATGAAAGCAGAGAGAATACTGCTTCAGTGTTCCATTTCTGCATGCAAAGTGTTGCAAGAGCTGTAGTGCCAGTTATTTAATGTTGAGGAAAGGGGCTGGAGGGAAGTGTCTCATATCACTGAGCCATAGATCATAGAATATCAGGGTTGGAAGGGAGCTCAGGAGGTCATCTAGTCCAACCCCCTGCTCAAAGCAGGACCAATCCCCAACTAAATCATCCCAACCAAGGCTTTGTCAAGCCTGACCTTGAAAACCTCAAAGGAAGGAGATTCCACCACCTCCCAAGGTAACCCATTCCAGTGCTTCACCACCCTCCTAGTGAAAATGGTTTTCCTAACATCCAACCTAAACCTCCCCCACTGCAACTTGAAACCATTACTCCTTGTTCTGTCATCTGCTACCACTGAGAACACTCTAGAGCCATCCTCTTTGGAACCCCCTTCAGGTAGTTGAAAGCAGCTATCAAATCCCCCCTCATTCTTCTCTTCTGCAGACTAAACAATCCCAGTTCCCTCAGCCTCTCATAAATCATGTGCTCCAGCCCTCTAATAATTTTTGTTGCCCTCCGCTGGACTCTTTCCAGTTTTTCCACATCTTTCTTGTAGTGTGGGCCCCAAAACTGGACACAGTACTCCAGATGAGGCCTCACCAATGTCGAATAGAGGGGAATGATCACGAGCTCCCTTCCTGCTGAATCAAAGAGCAGCATTGCCAAGTTCTGTAGGTAACCCAGCCCATTTCTCAGACAAGAGGTGCCCTGTGACTTGAGGCCTCTGTAGCAAATGCGTTAGGATTAGGGCTGTCAAGAGATTAAAAAAATTAATCGTGATATTAAAAAAATGAATCACGATTAATCATGTGATTAAAAAAATTAACTGTGGTTAATCGCGCAATTAATCGTGCTGTTAAACAATAATAGAATACCATTTATATAAATATTTTTGGATGTTTTCCACATTTTCAAATATATTGATTTCAATTACAACACAAAATACAAAGTATACAGTGCTCACTTTATATTTATTTTTTATTATAAATATTTGCATTGTAACAATAAAAGAAATAGTATTTTTCAGTTCACTTAATACAAGTACTCTAGTGCAATCTCTTTATAATGAAAGTTGAACTTACAAGTGTAGAGTTATGTACAAAAAATAACTGCATTCAAAAATAAAACAATGTAAAACTTGAAAGCCTACAAGTTCACTCAGTCCTACTTCTTGTTCATCCAATTCATAGAATCATAGAATCATAGAATATCAGGGTTGGAAGGGACCTCAGGAGGTCATCTAGTCCAACCCCCTGCTCAAAGCAAGACCAATCCCCAATTAAATCATCCCAGCCAGGGCTTTGTCAAGCCTGACCTTAAAAACTTCTAAGGAAGGAGATTCTACCACCTCCCTAGGTAACGCATTCCAGTGTTTCACCACCCTCCTAGTGAAAAAGTTTTTCCTAATATCCAACCTAAACCTCCCCCACTGCAACTTGAGACCATTACTCCTTGTCCTGTCCTCTTCTACCACTGAGAATAGTCTAGAACCATCCTCTTTGGAACCCCCTTCAGGTAGTTGAAAGCAGATATCAAATCCCCCCTCATTCTTCTCTTCTGCAGACTAAACAATCCCAGTTCCCTCAGCCTCTCCTCATAAGTCATGTGTTCCAGACCCCTAATCATTTTTGTTGCCTTTCGCTGGACTCTCTCCAATTTATCCACATCCTTCTTGTAGTGTGGGGCCCAAAACTGGACACAGTACTCCAGATGAGGCCTCACCAATGTCGAATAGAGGGGGACGATCACGTCCCTCGATCTGCTCGCTATGCCCCTACTTATACATCCCAAAATGCCATTAGCCTTCTTGGCAACAAGGGCACACTGTTGACTCATATCCAGCTTCTCGTCCACTGTCACCCCTAGGTCCTTTTCCGCAGAACTGCTGCCTAGCCATTCGGTCCCTAGTCTGTAGGTATGCATTGGGTTCTTCCGTCCTAAGTGCAGGACCCTGCACTTATCCTTATTGAACCTCATCAGATTTCTTTTGGCCCAATCCTCCAATTTGTCTAGGTCCCTCTGTATCCTATCCCTGCCCTCCAGCATATCTACCACTCCTCCCAGTTTAGTGTCATCCGCAAATTTGCTGAGAGTGCAAACCACACCATCCTCCAGATCATTTATGAAGATATTGAACAAAACCGGCCCCAGGACCGACCCCTAGGGCACTCCAGTTGACACCGGCTGCCAACTAGACATGGAGCCATTGATCACTACCCGTTGAGCCCGACAATAGCCAACTTTCTACCCACCTTATAGTGCATTCATCCAGCCCATACTTCTTTAACTTGCTGACAAGAATACTGTGGGAGACCATGTCAAAAGCTTTGCTAAAGTCAAGAAACAATACATCCACTGCTTTCCCTTCATCCACAGAACCAGTAATCTCATCATAAAAGGCGATTAGATTAGTCAGGCATGATTTGCCCTTGGTGAATCCATGCTGACTGTTCCTGATCACTTTCCTCTCATGTAAGTGCTTCAGGATTGATTCTTTGAGGACCTTCTCCATGATTTTTCCGGGGACTGACGTGAGGCTGACTGGCCTGTAGTTCCCAGGATCCTCCTTCTTCCCTTTTTTAAAGATTGGCACTACATTAGCCTTTTTCCAGTCATCTGGGACTTCCCCCGTTCGCCACGAGTTTTCAAAGATAATGGCCAATGGCTCTGCAATCACAGCCGCCAATTCCTTTAGGTACTCTCGGATGCAACTTGTGCGGCCCCATGGACTTGTGCATGTCCAGCTTTTCTAAATAGTCCCTAACCACCTCTTTCTCCACAGAGGGCTGGCCATCTATTCCCCATGTTGTGATGCCCAGTGCAGCAGTCTGGGAGCTGACCTTGTTCGTGAAGACAGAGGCAAAAAAAGCATTGAGTACATTAGCTTTTTCCACATCCTCTGTCACTAGGTTGCCTCCCTCATTCATTAAGGGGCCCACACTTTCCTTGGCTTTCTTCTTGTTGCCAACATACCTGAAGAAACCCTTCTTGTTACTCTTGACATCTCTGGCTAGCTGCAGCTCCAGGTGTGATTTGGCCCTCCTGATTTCATTCCTACATGCCCGAGCAATATTTTTATACTCTTCCCTGGTCATATGTCCAACCTTCCACTTCTTGTAAGCTTCTTTTTTATGTTTAAGATCCGCTAGGATTTCACCGTTAAGCCAAGCTGGTCGCCTGCCATATTTACTATTCTTTCGACACATCGGGATGGTTTGTCCCTGTAACCTCAACAGGGATTCCTTGAAATACAGCCAGCTCTCCTGGACTCCTTTCCCCTTCATGTTAGTCCCCCAGGGGATCCTACCCATCCGTTCCCTGAGGATTGCTCCGACAATTGCTCCGACAAACAAGTTTGTTTACATTTGCAGGAGATAATGCTGCCCACTGCTTATTTACAATGTCACCTGAAAGTGAGAACAGGCGTTCACATGGCACTGTTGTAGCCAGCGTTGCAAGATATTTACAGGCCAGATGCGCTAAAGATTCATATGTCCCTTCATGCTTCAGCCACCATTCCAGAGGACATGCGTCCATGCTGATGATGGATTCTGCTCAATAATGATCCAAAGCAGTGCAGACCAATGCATGTTCATTTTCATCAGCTGAGGTAGATGCCACCAGCAGAAGGTTGATTTTATTTTTTGGTGGTTCAGGTTCTGTAGTTTCCCCATTGGAGTGTTGTCTTTTAAGACTTCTGAAAGCATGCTCCACACCTCATCCCTCTCAGATTTCGGAAGGCACTTCAGATTCTTAAACCTCAGGTCAAGTGCTTTAGCTATCTTTAGAAATCTCACATTGGTACCTTCTTTTTCATTTTGTCAGATCTGCCATGAAAGTGTTCTTAAAATGAACAACATGTGCTGGGTCATCATCCGAGACTGCTATAACATGAAATATATGGCAGAATGTCGGTAAAACACAGAGCAGGAGACGTACAATTCTCCCCCAAGGGGATCAGTCGCAAATTTAATTAATGCATTATTTTTTTAACAAGTGTCATCAGCATGGAAGCATGTCCTCTGGAAGGATGGTCAAAGTATGAAGAGGGATATGAATTTTTAGTGCATCTGGCACATAAATATCTTGCAATGCCAGCTACAACAGTGCCATGTGAACGTCTGTTCTCACTTTCAAGTGACATTGTAAATAAGAAGCGGGCAGCATTATCTCCTGTAAATGTAAACAAACTTGTTTGTCTTAGTGTTTGGCTGCACAAGAAGTAAGACTGAGTGGACTTGTAGGCTCTAAAGTTTTGTTTTTGAGTGCAGTTATGTAACAAAAAAATCTACATTTGTAAGTTGCATTTTCATAATAAAGAGATTGCACTACAGTACTTGTATGAGGTGAATTGAAAAATACTATTTCTTTTATCATTTTTACAGTGCAAATATTTGTAATAAAATAGTATTAAGTGAGCACTGTGCACTTTGTATTCTGTGTTGTAATTGAAATAAATATATTTGAAAATGTAGTAAAACATCCAAAATATTTAATAAATTTCAATTGGTATTCTGTAGTTTAACAGTGATTAAAACTGCAATTAATTGCGATTAATTTTTTTTAGTTGAGTTGACTGTGATTAATCGACAGCCCTAGTTAGGATGTAACATCTAAAGGAACAGGGAACAAATTCTTCAGTGGTCTTGCTTTTGTGGCCCAGTGACAAGTAAACCTCCCTGCATAATTTTATATTGGGAATTCAAAACTAGTTATTAGTGATATGTCTTCTACTCCAAAACACTGTTCTCAACTCTCCAGTGATCATTATGGAAATTACTGAGTTTTTGGTAATAAAAATTTGTACCTCCTTGTTACGCTTAATTTCTTTGCATACTTCATTCACTCGTCACCTTAAAATATTCTTTCACTGCTTGTCCGGGTGGTTTCTTGTTGCTTTATTTGTCTTTGGATTGGTTTTTCAGGCTTCCACTCACTTCCTCTCTAAAGAGAGTCTGTGGCTTTGTAATAAAGCCAGTTGTTCCATGCAAAGCTGAGCTCATCAGCAGGGTTTTAATACTCTAAATGGAGGAGACCTGTAATGAGAGTGGAGAAGCAATACTGTAATACAGTTGGCCTGTATGACTAATCAGTTAGGTTAAGAATTCAGACTGCAGAATACCAGAGCCTTCATGCCTGATTGATGATAACAGCAGCCAAATGACTTATTGCCCTTACTGTTAGCATCCTCCACACTGTTAAAGAGGAGATTTCCTGCATTGTACAATAGATTTGTCCTGTTGTTCACAATGCTGGCTCTTGTAGCACATTATATCGAAATCAAAAACAAAGGAGGTCAAACTGGATGGTTCCCTGAATTTATTCACAAATGCAGTGACCTAGGAATGTGAACTAATGCTTGTTATGTCCCCCTCCTCTCACACACATAAGAAGTGAGCCTATGTGTCTGAATTTATCAGAGTATGAAGAATTTAATGTCTTATCCCTAATGACCTGGATCATGGGGTTTGTTTTATTTTCTTTCAATAAATCTCTCAGAGCATAGTTGGGGCTAACTTCTGTGAATTGTGGCTGTTATTATAATGTTGGTGACATGCATAAGCATAGAATTGAATGAATGAGATTAAATCTCTTATAATGGAACAGTGGGAAAATAAATAATTTGCTTTGTTTAAATTTAATTTAATTTGTTTTGCCTTATGGTTTAAGCTGTAAATGGTTCTTAGAGAATCATATTAATTTTTGTACCTAATAATTTGAATCTACTGTAGGATGCAGAAAAGTATGAAGCATATAGTTATGTTGGGGAGAGAGGAGGAGAAAGATTGTGACCTCCGGGCATTTTCTGCTGTGAATGAAAAGATGGAGATTCTTTCCTTGTAGAATCCGAGATCCAACTGTAAACTTGAGACTGCCACTCCACTCACTGTTCTGCAAAAAGTAACAAGACAGAGGATATGCAGAAATTTCTAACACATCGGTGTGGTAATGTTTCATGTGAACTGTGAATTCATCATATGTCTAAGTCCTAGGGCTATTGTTTTGAAGTATGTGGCAGAATAATGTGATTTTCTCAACATTCTAGCACCAATGTATATTTTCTCCATTTATGAGATTCGGCCATTTGTTACAGTATATCACCAAAACAGAGGAAAAAGATGGCTTCTGCCTATTGGATGCTTGGTCTACTAAACATGAAGCATTCTTGGAACAGAATTCTATTGATTGCTTGAACTGTCACCCCAGGTATTCTCATAGTTTATTAGAGACACTGAGCTTCCTTAGTTCTACTGTATACTTTGACAGATTTCCTATAGAAGGTGCCCAAATTATAACTACCTAATGGTCATTCCCAGCCAGAAATTGAACTTGTTACTTGGAAAAGACCCCTAGAACCTAATGGCCCAGGAGATAAGAACTAACACAGGATGCTGACTTTGAATCCCTCCATCATGAATGGCCCATCTCACCACATTTTATCACTCTTCTAACTAAAGAGTGGCTCAAATCAGAACAGCGGGCCTGAAGCCCCTTTAACTTTGGAGAAGCTTGGATCTGGATCAAAATTTCTTAGCTCAGCCCTGACTCTTTAATGCACACGTTGCCTGGAAAGACTGTCTAGGACTCTCTCCAGAACCTATCAGGCAACAGGCGTGACTGTTATTGATGGGAAGCTGGCCTTCCTTGACTCTTCCCTACAACTACTGGATGACAACATTGGGATGTTATTGCAGTTACTCTGGGCATGCACTTGTAACTCTGGAGGCACTACTGGTCCACAGTTTCTACAACAATGCTGTTGCTACTCAAGGTTAGCCCTGATTCTTTAATACAAATACTGCTGAGTTGTTCATACTGGGAAGCGCTGTTCTTGCAAGAGGTATTAGTGCTAAGGAAGGATTTTCAGAATTGCCCAGCTCTAAGAGAGTAAAATGTCTCAAGCATGTGATTTAGTTTTTGAGCTATCACTTGTTTCCCAATCATTTTTCTTTATATCTGGTTCTAAAAATTTTTGTGTAACAGAGAACTTTCCTCCTGTCCACTCCATTCAGTGCTGAGACAGTCCAGGCTACTGAAATAGAACAGCAATATCGAGTAACTGGAATTTACTGCCAGACACTTTGGTTTGGGGAAGTGAATTTGGCACTCATGAAGGTGAGGAACTGTCAGCAGTGGCTTCGGAAAGGTGGCCTCACACCTTCTCCCATCAGCTTTGTCATGGGGACAGACTGTCAGTTGTGCTGCATTTTACAGTGTCTGGTGCAGATAAATGACCATCAGATTCAGTTTTTCTTCTGATCTAAATAGCACAGTGAATTTGCTCTCCATCTTTATGTAAGTGTAAGCCAGGTAGAGGAGTCCTATCTAATAACCACCATTTGGGTGGTGTCAGATACAACTCAAACTGGTCTGAGTAATTTAAAATACACCAGACTTTTAGATTGTAATATAAATGTTCTGGATTCATGTATCTGCATTACTTAAAGTTCCTGAGATCTCAGACAGTTTAGACTCTTTATTTGCTATATTCATATGAAATATTTCCACTGATTCGGTTAAAAAGCAAGACCTGAATTGGTGAACCTGCCTGATGCTCTACCTCCTGAACAGATGCCAGATAAAGATGTCATAAATCTGGCACAACCCAGGATGCTATAATGTTCCCTAGACTAATAGCACTCACTCCTCCATCTGACACCTATGTGAAAGGATCCTAGATTCAAAGTCTGGATGGGATACACTGAATGCGTGATCATTATGAAGATGGAGTTTTGTGCCATTTTGCCCAATGGAAGCAATTATACAATCTGCTTCAGACTTAATTCTTACATTTTTTGCAGGTTAGGCATGTCTTACAGACAGATCTGGATGGTAAATTAGTTTAACCTGAGGCCTCAGTGATTGAGTTGCCCTGCTGGGGCTATGGATCAAAACAGTTGATATTTAGCCTGTTTGAAGTTCAGCTGTGTCTGACCTGCTGGGCCTAGTGACAGTTTTGGCTGCAGAGCTCTGCACAAACTGCAAAGAAATGAGAGAAGAAATGGGGATACATGAAAATGGCAAATCATGAGAGTCTTGCCAGGATGTGTGCTATTCCCTGCTCCTTTCACCTCATAGCAATATGTTACACAGTCTGCACAGATGTACACATTAGTGCTGTTTGTTTGGTGGGTGGAATGAAGTGGCATGTATAATCCTATTTAGAGAAAACATACTAATATGTCCCCAGGGAATTCCTGAAATAATTTTGTAAAAACAGAGACAAAACTAGACTATACTGAAGTTATGAGGAGAGAAAACAACCTGTGCGGGGGCTATGATGGGTAGAACTCATACAGATTTGCAGTTGCTACAACAGATGCAGGATCATAACTTTCAAATGCTGGAGCAGTGTTCAACCAACAGAAAAAGAGCTGTGTTCCTATTATGCCTGAATTAGTATTTGCTTGGTACTTTGTGTTTCTATGATGCTTTCACATCTGGAAATCTTTAAAAACATTCTTAGTTCCAGGGGAAAAAATCTTACATGTCTCAGAGTCGGATCCCCCTGACCAATCCACACATCGCTTCCCACTGCTGTGTCCAGAAGTCCCTCTCTCTCGCAGATCTGTTCATCAAGTCCAGGTGTTAGAGTTCACTATCAGGTGAGCTTACATTAACATTTTCACAAAGGAGTGTTTGATCCAGGAATACCATCTGGAAGAAACAGTCTTTCCCCCCTCATATGAGGACTATTGTGCCCTCTTTACCTTTAGGAGATTCCTCCACCTTCCTATCTCTAAGTTCACAGGCCATTTTGATTGCCGCTCCTTTGATACTCCTCACCAGTCAAGGTGATTGACATTTTAATTTGTATGTCAGTTTTTTTTTTGGCTATAGGTTTTGAATCATGTCCTCATGGTGGATGTGTCTTGGATGATCAGTGGTAGCATGGATTTGACTCTTTAAATTTGCTTTTACTATGAATGTAAACTGACAGATTACAGATTCTGTGTCACAACGTGTTTGATATTCAAAATTCAAACATTAGTTTTGATTGGGCACATAGGACACATAATTAAAATTGTGCTTCTGCTGCAAATATGTTGACAGATTCAAAATTTGCTATCCATAAGTATCTGTAATATTTATTTAAAGTTAGCTGTTTACTGATAGGAATGTTCATAAAACTTGTTCATGTAAATATTTGAGAAATATAGAAAGAGGGTATGTGAACACCATTCAGATATACTCAACTGTTTAAGTAAACATTCATAGAAAATATTTGGAGGTATTCACCCTTCTGTAACGGTAATGTTAAAAAGCAGAGTACAGGTTCTTCTTGCCCTCTGTATTTATCTCATTGCACGTAAACTTGAAGCAGTTCCACTCAGGTTTATTGGGCTGCTCAGTGGAACTACTTCAAGCCACTATTCAATAAATCTATAAAATGGTTTATATTACAGTGACTCTTCTGTCCTAACCTGCTTTTACTGTTCTGCCTTCTCCCACAGCAGTGTGAAAATTATAGTGCAAGCCAGCCCTTCAGATTGGCAGGAGCCCTGTGGCTGAGTACAGAATTAGCTAACAGAAGAGATTGCTTGGCTTGTCTAGCAGGATGAGATATATGAACCCTATGGAACAATTCCAATGTTTAATTAAAAATATTAGAAACACAGACTGTCCTCTAGTTCCTTCCATCTCTTCGTCTTTCATGCTCATCTAGTGACTATCTTGATAGACCTGTAAGCTAGAAAAAAATCATTGGTGGCTCTTTCTGTTGTCATAGCTCTTGGTCTAGGGATACATGTCCCCTGATACTTTCCTGTGCTCTCACATGTTGCTTGGTAATTACTATTGCATATTCTCTTGTGAGAGATTAATTTACCCTCCACCTTTCCCCAGTGTGCTCCTTAAGGTCACACCTTTGTGGGAGTTTCATTGAAATGCCAGAAATACTTAGGATATTTCTATACAGTTGTGTTAGGACTTTAGCCACAACTCACTTTCTGTTAATTCTCCAAAGAAAAGTGTTTAGTGATATACATTAGTGCTTTTTTATTAATGTACAAGTTATTACTAGAAAAGGGGGCTGTAATTTTTCTTTCTCCTTTATTTAGACATCTGTCCCCCATCCTCAAAGCTCTTTTATGGATTGATCCATCCTTCAGGGAGGCATCCTAAAATGTTGCAGGGATCTGCCAGCAGAGGGCACCTTCAATCCAGAGTGTGGGACACATCCCACACCGCCCTTCCTCATGTCATATATTACTGTGGCTCTATAGCCAATGAAACCTCAGTCATCAGCCCACAGCAAGGCCTGGAATTTCCCAGTAAGTTTCTGAGATCAGGGCTCTAAGACAGCTTAATGGGCTATTGCCAAGTGCTGACATACCCAAAGGCTTCCCGATCAGTCATCTTAAATGATTAGTGGTGGCCACCACAAAATGAAATTTAAGATTAACTGAAAGAGCTTTTACTTGTTTTATACCAGTGTTTCCTTGGCTCTTTGCAGGTCTAGTTTCATTTGTGTTGTATGAGGTTAATAGCTTCACAGGTACACTGATATTAATAAGTAATTCTTCATTGAAGGTTATATTGAACTGCTGAAGTTGGAGATAGCTCTCTGCTATGACAATGTTGTGCATAAAACAGTTATCCTATCAAATTATAAGGGATAAAATAATAATCTGCACAGTCAGATGTTTTGAAGCCACATAGGAAGGCAACAGGATTTGAATGTAGTTGATTCACCTAGTAGAGGAACCTGAATACAAGCAGCAAATTCAGCATAATGACCCACTGGTATGTCAATTAAATCTTTCTAGTAAATGAATCATACAAGTGAAATTTAGCTTTAGGCTTTTGATGCTGCTTCTACAGCAGTAGTTTATTCATCCGTAGACAATTCTAATAAATAATAGTTGGTACTTTAATCTTCAAAACACTGAAACATTAATGCAACAGCCCTTGCAAAATAAGTATATACTCCAATTATCCCCGTTTTAGAGACAGAGGGGAAAAGATTTGCTCAAGGCCACCCAGCAAGCCTGTGTTAGAGCTAGAAGGACTGACTCCCAGCCCTGTGCACAGACCACTAGATAACACTGCCTCTCATGAACCTCTTTTAGGAAATGTGACATTTTACCATAGAAGTGGTGCTTTATTTTATTTTGGCCAGTTTTATTTAAAGAAATGGGTAGGGGGGCTTGAAATTTTGATTGCATTCAGTAGACAACACTGGAAAACATTTTATTTATTATTTGCACTGCAGTAGAGGCTTGGAATCCCAGTCATAGGTTAGACCATATTTATGTTCTTGGAGAGAGATACTGAGAGCACCTCCCCAAAATGTAGGTTCAGACACTGAAGTTACACTGTGAGGGACAGATTACAGGACATATAGTGGGGAATATTCTATGCCTCAGCAGACACACCTTGCTTCTCTATTTTTATACTTGAGTTGGATTTTAAATTATTGAGAAGTTAATTGTTGACCATTTTTGCTGTCTATGGAAGACTTGTAAATCTTAATATAAAACTGGGTATATTAATGGAGTTCACAACTCAAGTAAGGGTCACTTTATGGCTGGTCTTATGTGGGTTCATTCTGCCCTGCACTTACGAAAGAGGCAACCATAATCGGACTGCAAAGTGTTGGTGAACACAGGGAGATTTGTCACCTAGTGTTACCCCATTGGTGGGAGGACTACCGGAGAGGAATGCAGTAAAGAGGAAACCTGCATGAGAACACTGACTACATAAGCAGTCTGCCATAGTCAGGCCATCACCGCAGGTCTTCTGCGGGGGCAGGGGGATGGCCCGGGACTGCTGCTGCTAGTGGGAGCCATCAGGGACCACTGCAGCTGGCGGGAGGCGGCCAGGACTGCTGCCGGTAGCGGGAGGTGGCCCAGGACCACCGGAGCTGGTTGGGAGCGGCCCAGGACTGCCACCTCCCCTGCTGGCAGGGGGCGGCTGGGACCGTCTCCGCTGGCCACCGCCAGGTCTGGGACCACATCCCCGGGACCGCTGCTGCTGGCTGCCGCCAGCCCTGGGACCATTGGTGCTGGTGGGGGCTGGCCCGGGACCTCTGGTGCTGGCAGGGCCAGCCCGGGATTGCCGCTGTTGCTGGGGGAGGCACGGGAGGTGGCACAGGACCGCCGCTGTTGCTGGGAGGGGCTGGTGCAGCTGGCCCCAGGGCTGCCTGAGCTGCTCGGGCAACCCTGGGGTCAGGCACACCTGCAGGCTGCACAAGTCACGGATGTCCCGGAAAGTCACGGAATCTGTGACTTCCGTGGCCTCCATGACAGACTCGCAGCCTTACTCATGAGAAAGCCCTCTAGATTATGTTAGTCCCTTTCAAGGTTTGTAGGAATGAAGATGTGTTCAGAACTCTGAACATGTGTGCTTCCATTGCCTCATTATACGCCGAGTGTCCCAACTTGTTTCCTGTCCTAGAGAACTTCCTAAGCAAATTAATATAAGTTTGTTGCAGGCAAGACAGCCCTCTTCAGAAACCTGTCCCTAGCGTAAGGACGAGAACCACTCTAGCGTTCAACAAAATCATAGTTTCAAGTGACATCCACTTAAAACTACAAATGTATGGCCATATGCTCCTACATCTAGCTTGCTGAAAATGTAACTGCTCCAAAATCTGCTTCAGAAGTTTCCTATTGGTGTGCCATCATAGGAACTTACAGCACAGTGCCACAAAGAAGGTAAAAACAAGATCCACAAATTCAAAGTTACTGTGGTGGGATGAAGACAGGGTAAAGCCAAAATATTACATATGCTCTCATAGG
Source organism: Caretta caretta (assembly GCF_965140235.1). NCBI lineage: Eukaryota > Metazoa > Chordata > Testudines > Cheloniidae > Caretta > Caretta caretta. The sequence continues at coordinate 17,106,429 of NC_134220.1, read as the reverse complement.
AAATCTGGTGTACATCACTACAGGAAATATACAGCAAAGTGCATTCAGTAATCCTACAAACTTTACAAGGTAATGCCGCAAAGATGTCTAACTTACAATGCACTGAGCAGCATTCATTTGCTGTTTACAGATTTCCTCATCTTAGAATGGCAAAATGTAAACATCTGACTGAATGTCTAAGCATTAAAGGGTCAATCTGCTAAGAGTAAGGTCATCTCTCCATTCTGTGAGATGCTCAGAAAAATTTCACTGCAAATTTCAGTACTCCTTGGCCCCCGGCTACAAATGCTGCCATGTACAGTGGTAGCACATATGCTTCATACTCTGCAGTTCACTGGGCTAGATTGTCCTGGTGTAACATGAGTGCAAAGTGCTAAACTTAGGAAGGAAAAATCAAATGCACAACTACAAAATGGGGAATAACAGACTAGGCAGCTGTACCGCTGAAAAGGATCTGGTTATATTGGATCACAAATTGAATATGAGCCCACAATGTGATGCAGTTACGAAAAGGCTAATATCATTCCGAGCTATAGTAACAATATTGTCATGTGTAGGTAATTGTAGGAGGCAATTGTCTTGCTCTATTCAGCACTGGTGAAGCCTCAGCTGGAATATTGTGTCCAATTCTGGGTGCCATACTTTAGGAAAGATTTAGACAAATTAGAGAGAGTCCAGAGGAGAGCAACAAAATTAATAAAAGATTTAGAAAACCTGACCTGTGAGGAAAGGTTAAAAAACCTGGACATGTTTAGCCTTGAGAAAAAAAAGATGGAGGAGGAACCGATACAGTCTTCAAATATGTTTAGGGCTGTTATAAAACAGATGGTTATCAGCTGGTCTCCATGTACACTGATGGTAGAACAGGAAGTAATGGGCTTAAGCTGCAGCAAGGGAGATTTAGGTTAAATATTAGGAAAACATTTCTGGCTATAAGGGCATTTAAGCTCTGGCACAGTTTTCCAAGAGAGATTGTGGAATCCCCATCACTAGAGGTTTTTAAGAACAGATTGGATAAATGCATGTCAGGGATGGTCTAGGTTGACTTGGTCTTGCCTCAGTGCAGGAAGCTGGACTGGATGACTTACTGAGGTCCTTTCCAGCCCTACATTTATATGATTCTCTATGATTCCATGATTTACTTCAGTGGAGTTACACCAGGATTGGATTTGTTCCAGGACATACAGTTTTAAAATATATTCAATGGGTATTTAGCCACATCCACAAACATTCGGCTTAGCTAGCAGCCCTTACTCACATGAACAGTTCTGCTGATTCTAATGGAACTAGCTGGATGAGTAAGGGTTGCAGGATTATATCCATCATTTTCTCATGATTTGATGACATATTTATTCACTCATGTGGCTCATTTTTGTAGTCAATATTGACAGAATTTCTTTTTTTTTAACACCTTTCCATTATAAAGGGTGGTGCATCAATCTAGAGAATGAGAATCTCAGCTAGAACCTATTGTCCTGGGCAACGTATTCACTATTAAGCTTTTCTTGCAGAAGCTTATAGAAAGAAGAATGGAGAAATATAAAAGATTAAAGGCCAAATATAGTGCAAGAGATTGTATAAATTCATGTAATAAATAGAGAGGGGAAAATGATTAACATTTAAAATTGGTATATTAGTTTTGTTGTTCACATGGCTTTTGAACAAGAAGAAAAGTTTAGCAGAATGACCTCTCTCTCCATCTGACTTTAAAATGTGATTATGCTCAGAAGAGACTATAAATCTGGCACATTTATTACTCATCAGATGAGCCTTTACACTTATTAAAGAACCAACACAGCTATGGTGGGAGCTGGAGCTGGAATCTAAAGTTATGCCTGGTTAACTTTTATTACGGGTAGTGATTACAAACCAGAGACCACAGTTTAAAATCCCAGGATGAGTTTGTAGGGCTGAAATTAGAACATCCTTTTATTTGTAAAATGAACACATTTCATCGGGAATCACTGCGGTCTTGTTTAGATAATTGGGGATAAGCATCTATTTCACTAGCTTAGTTCAATTGATCTATCTTAAAGGTGTTGAAAACTGCACTTAACACCATTGTAGACACAGTTTGACATTTTTAGCTTGATTTTTGGCAGGACAAGTTATGTCCTACACATTGATGTTAAGTGAGATTTCCATTGAGTTAAGCTAGTTAAATTAAGCTAACTGTATTTAAAAAAACGCATGCCATTTTTTCCTAATCTAGACAAAGCCTGACAGAAGGAACCTCTTGATGCCATCTTCTATCTTGGGATGAAAATCAGAAAACCATTGTATGGACTAGAGCATGTTTCATGTGTGCACTCCTCTGTTCCCCTTTTCCTTATGGTGCTATAATTGAAAGGGGGAAGTAGTGTTTTTTTTCTGCTGCCATTCACTTTTAGGTACATGCAGTATATGAAACAAAAATACTGTGTTATTGTTTACTGCTACCATTGTGTCAATCAGATCTTTTACCTGTATGGTAGACACCATTAACAAATTCAGTTTTACCCAGAGTTACCACATCATGGTTTCAAATACCACAATTATTTCCTGTTCTAAGTAGGTAGAAATACTGTAGTATCTGTGTGACAACTGTTGATTTCTTAATTGCAGCCACTATCCGTTACATACAATATCTGACTTCCTTGTATAATTCAAAATAGCATGCTATTTTTCACTAACCATGCATTCACTACGTGGTAATTCCTTGGTAACTTGCATTACTGATTCAGTGTTCTCTCCAGAGATCACTGAAATCATGTGGTCTAACTGTTACACTTTTACATACAGTAGTCACATTTTAGAGCAAAACACTATCTGCTACTGTACTGGATAGAGTGTTTTATCGAGTTATGCTGTTCCAATAAACAAGACGTTCCTGGCATTCTTCCCACAGCTCTCCAGATTTAGTATGTATGGTTTCTGCAGCCTGATTTATTTGTTTACAGACAAGGAAAAGAATCTAATTTCAGAACAGAATCAGGTTTCAGAGTAGCAGCCGTGTTAGTCTGTATTTGCAAAAAGAAAAGGAGAACTTGTGGCACCTTAGAGACTAACAAATTTATTTGAGCATAAGCTTTGGTGAGCTACAGCTCACCTCATTGGATGCATTCAGTGGAAAATACAGTGGGGTGATTTATATACATAGAGAACATGAAACAATGGGTGTTACCATACACACTGTAACACGAGAGTGATCACTTAAGGTGAGCTATTACCAGCAGGAGAGCGGGGGGTGGGGTGGGGTGGGGGGAGAAGCCTTTTGTAGGGATAATCAAAGTGGGCCATTTCCAGCAGTTGACTAGAACGTCTGAGGAACAGTGCGGGGTGGAGGGGGGGAATAAACATGGGGAAATAGTTTTATAGAATCAGATTATTATTTTCTTCATTTCTATGGGATGAGAATTGTACAAGATAACATATAAATTAGAGATTAAATAACTGAATTTCAAGATATTCAGGGTATGGGGCATCTTGATTTTTATTCAGTCCTAAAATTGCACATGATAGCAATATCATCGTAAATTGAAATATACCAGTTAGTGTAAATATACATATATGTTTATCTGATATGGTTACTCCAAAATTATACTATTTATAATCATTTTATTCAGATTCACTTTCTGATTGTTTAGGCAATGCATACTTCAAAATTGGCTACCATTTAAATCTCTCTACCTTCATGCGCATAGTAAATTGTGTATGTAAGAAACCATAATTGCATGGGCCCATGTGTTCCATTATTCAGGAGTTTGAATTTTAATGCAAATTTTGCAGGCATCTTTTTTTATCTGTTCCTTTGATATTTCCTCCATGTTTAATAATACTTAGTGCTAAAATAGTGCTTTTTATTAAAGTGCCTAAAGGAAGTGTGTCAGGGTCAGGCCAGATGGCTATAGGAGAGTAATAGAAGGCAGATATATTAGCCCCAGGCTAAGTAGGTCCCTTTTCCCTGGGTAAGGTAACAGGGAAGGTTCCAGAACAATCAGGAACCTTCTGGAGACAATTAAGACAGGCTGATTAGAACACCTGCAGCCAATCAAGAAGCTGCTAGAATCAATTAAGGCAGGCTAATCAGGGCACCTGGGTTTTAAAAAGGAGCTCACTTCAGTTTGTGGTGTGCATGTGAGGAGCTGGGAGCAAGAGGCACTAGGAACTGAGAGTGAGAATGCGGACTGTTGGAGGACTGAGGTGTACAAGCATTATCAGACACCAGGAGGAAGGTCCTATGGTGAGGATAAAGAAGGTGTTGGGAGGAGGCCATGGGGAAGTAGCCCAGGGAGTTGTAGCTGTCACACAGCTGTTCCAGGAGACACCCTGGACAGCTGCATTCCACAGGGCCCTGGGCTGGAACCCAGAGTAGAGGGCGGGCCCGGGTTCCCCCCAAATCCTCCCAACTCCTGGTCAGACACAGGAGGAGTCGACCTGGGCTGTGGGTTCAGAAAAACGGCCAAGCTGAGGGCTGCCATGAAGCTCCAAGGCGAGCAAATCCGCCAATAAGTGCAAGACCCACCAAGGTAGAGGAGGAACTTTGTCACAGAAGGTAAGTAACTCCCATTTTACAGGTGCAGTAATTTGCCCAATGTCACATAGCAGGTCAGAACCAGGAAAAGATCCCAGATCCTTTGACCTACAGTCCAGTACGCTATCCACTGAACTACATGCTTAGGTTCATAATCCCTGCCTTAGGAATCCTTTGGATATAAATATGCTTTTTCATTACAAAAGTTAGGGATCATACTATTCATTGAGAGACAGTGTGATGCAGGGTTGCAGCCTGGAAGTGAGGATCACAAAATGATTTTAGTTCCAGCTTTTCTATAGATGTGACCTTGAGGTTAGTCACTTAACCTTTCTGTGCGTCCGTTTCCTGTCGTAAAATGGGGATGATAACTTTCTCACCTTTGTAAAGTGTGTTGAGATATTTGGATGGAAAAAGCTCTGAATGCAAAACGTTTTACTATATATATATATATATATATAGTAAAACATTTTGTATATATAAAATTTTAATATTCACTTGTTAGGTTCTCCTTCATGGATGGAATCATAAATGTCCTTCCACTCTCCAAGTGTGGAGTGTGCCTCATGTGCCATGATATTTTTGAGTTAAGTATTTTAAACTTGCCTTTTAGCACCTGCCTTTCTGATAGCAACCTATGTGGGGGAGAGGGGAGCTTTGACAAAGAATTCAGCAAGTTGATTGTCCTCTTGAGTTGTCAGTTTGGAATGCTAACAAAATGCCAGTTGTCTTTACAAGATATGTTTGCTTTTTGGCCCAGGTGTGAAATGATTGATGACAGACTTCAGAAGTGGTGAAGTACATTATTTTTATCCTACTTCACACTTTTATCCTATTTCACATTTTCAGTTAAATAAAGGTAGAATTGTAGGTGCTATTTACCATTGTGCTACAATCTGCCCTACAGAAACATATTATCTGCTCTTGCAATCATTTTCACTTTGTTGCGGGGAGGATATCACAGTGGGACGTTTATGAACTAATACTACTTCTAATTCTATTGTGTTCTTCACCTCAGAATGATTCACAAGCATGGACTCAAGTACAGTTATCTCTGAAAAGTGATGGTTTAAGAGGACATTTTGGAGTTTTATGTTTATGGTGCCTCAGTCATATCCAGATTACACATAAAAATGTTCACCTGTGAGACCCTGGAAACAGAGCCTACGCTCTGAAAGTCAGGCTGGGTTCTTTACATTTTGCACATCACCAGTAATATGGATTTTGTAGGCTGAATTTTGCCCTCGCTGACATTTGTGCAACTCTGTTGCCTTTAATGACTTTCAGAGGTGTAACTAACTTGCCCGCCCGCAGTGGCGTGCTTATAGCAGCAGGTTAGAAGGAGAAAGTGCAGCAGTATTGATGTTTCCTCCCCTTGGGCAGCATGTTGGGATGAGGGCTTTTGAAGAGTGCCCTGGGGGATGAGTGAGGTGGTTTGATGGCCAGTACCACAGAGTGTTGGATGGAGGAGGGACCCAGAAGGAGATTCAGAGCTGCCTGGGGACTGAATTGCTCTCCCAGCATTCTAAGTGCTCCAGCTCTTTGCATAGAAGCTGGAGAACCCAGATGCCAAATGACTATTCTGCCATACTGTAGTTCTACGGCTATAATTTGGCTTAAGGAAAACTCTGCAGCCACTTTACCTGTGGAGCAGTTTAAGAAAACATAACAAATCTCTAAAACATTTCTCCTGTAGTAGGTCCCACGTAATCCCTTCATGGAGTTATTGCAAAAAGTCTAGTGACCTACTCAGGTCATGGCTAGTAGACCAAGAGACAGTTTTGTGCTCACAGATTTATGTGAACATATTTTTTTCAGCAAGTGGTGATGTGGAGGGGAGCCAATCATGATCCAGCAAATTTGATTGTTAGGCAAAAAAAACCTCCTATTTTGGATAGCAAATTCCTGATTGGCTCACCTAGCAAATGTTGAGGGACAATCCATTTCTTACTTTTTAAACAATTTCCATGCAGATGCGTAATTATAAAATGCGTGAAGTCTGAATGAGCTTTGTAAGCTACATTTAAGCTACAGCACTATTTTTGTCTAAGGGAAGGCCTGGTACTTTGAACAGAAATTGCCAAAAGCATGAGTTTATTATGGAATTGAAGCATATCCTGCGACCTAACAGGTTAAGAATATCAAAATAATGCTTATTCTCTTTAGAGACATTCATGTATTAAATCCTTTTAAAATCTTGGCAGAGCACTGCTTCAAGCAACAGGACCATTACTGTGATTCCATTCAGCTTAATTTATGCAAACTTGACAGTTTCAGTAAATTGCACCAATAAAACCTTTGTTCCCAGGAAGTCAAGTTGTAGTTTAATGCTTGACTCTTTGGAATGACTCTGGATTTCCATGACAGTTGGATGGGTTTCATTTGCTGAACATTGGATCCCCCATGATTGGCAGATGAACCAGTAAAAGCCTTCCTACTGAACCTTTTATCTCAAAGGCTCACTGTGAAATATTAATTCACATTTTAAAAAAATACCTGCATTAAAGGGATGTTAAATTTCTGACTCCGACCAACACAAGGATTGAAATTCACAGTTAAGGATCAAGTCTTTAATACTTTAACACAGTGGAGCACAGCAGAGTAATATTAAGATAGGGTCCATTGTAGCCTTTGTATTAGAATTTTGATCCCTATCTGGGATTTTCCATCCTCTTATTGGTTTAAGTCATAACGCTTTGGGTGAATTTTCTTTGAATTCACATTCAGAGCCAAATCATGCCATCCTGGACAGTCAAATTTTCCATTGGCTTCAGTGGGACTTCTCTCTAGGTAAGAATTGGGGGAAGACAACACTGTTTGGCTCCAAATGTCAAAGATATTGTAATAACTATGGTTAAGGTTGAGATTTTGTCACATTTATTTTTATTAAAAGTCTCAGACAGGTTGTGAACAATTAAAAAAAATTCACTTGAGCCTGTGACTTTTCTGAGACTTTTACTAAAAATAACAGGGGTGGGGCAGGGGGGAGGAATGACAGCTGGAGCCCCATGGTGGGCGTGCGAGGGGGGACTGCAAGCCTGAGTCCCACTGCCACAGGTGGGGAGGAGCACACAGCTCCGTCCCTGTCCAAAGCCGCGGGTGATAGGAAGAGGGAGCACAGCCCCAGCCAAAGCCATGGGGTGGGGGTGCACAGCCCCAACTCTGGCCCCAGCTGAAGCCATTGAAGCCGAAAAAGTCACAAAGGTCTGGTAAAGTCACAGAATCCGTGACTTCTGTGACCTCCGTGATTAAATCGTATCCTTAACTATGTTGCATGTACCTGCTATAAGGGAATTTGTGCCACAGCTCTCAATTACAGAAAATAGATATTTAGAGTGGAAACCCTAATGCATGCTAAAGGACAGTGCCAAAATTTATACAGAATTATCAAAACTCTATTGAATGGTCGCATACTTTTACTTAGGTTTCAGAGTAGCAGCCGTGTTAGTCTGTATCGGCAAAAAGAACAGGAGTACTAGTGGCACCTTAGAGACTAACAAATTTATTAGAGCAGAAGCTTTTATTATACTTTTACTTACAGAGCCAGCTAGTATAAACATTTTTTCAGTGACTTGTTTTCCTCATTTCTTCCAGGCACAGTGCAAAGCCCATCTATTTTTTCCCCCACTGATCCTTTGGAGAAGGGAGAGAGTTGAGGATTAGAGATTATGGCAGCTTGCTTTATTCTTATGATGGGTAAATATTAGCACTGTGGCATTGTGTGGGCAGTCCGATATATTGCAGCCTTGCAAAATTCTGTGCTCCCACTCACTTAAGGTGATTTAAATTTTTTTGACAGGCAAGTAAAATATCATTAGTTTTTGCATTACCATCAGTCATCATGGTAAAGTGCAGGTGGGTAGATTTTGTGCCTCGGATGGTAAAGTTTCATGTCACTTTTGTAGGGGGGAGGCATAGCTCAGGGATTTGAGCATTGGCCTGCTAAACCTAGGGTTGTGAGTTCAATCCTTGAAGGGCCCATTTAGGGATCTGTGGCCAAAAATGGGGATTGGTCCTGCTTTGAGCAGCAGGTTGGACTAAGGTGACCTCCTGAGGTCCCTTCTAACTGTGAGATTCTATGAGTGTTATATTATCATTATCTTGTATATTATACTCATAGTATCCATTTTATTTTCTATATTTAAAACTTGTAAAGCACCTAGAGCCTGTGACATCACCTTGGCTGTAAATAAAAATTAATATTCATTATCTCACTTCCAAACTATTTGCATGAAGATATTTACCCCATTTTAATCAGCATCTTGCTGTCAGGTTGAGGTTCCAGTCCAATGTCTCTGGACTCGTAATTCCTTCACTACAGGTCACCTGTGATGCCACAAAAAATGGACAGTAACAGGTAGGAGGAGTAAGAGAGAACTTGCATCTGCACATTAATAGCTTGATGGGGTCTTCTAATGGTGAAGTTGCTAGAGATATTCTAAACCTGCTTGCAAAGTTCCACCACAGTCATGAAACTATACACTATTACTTGCAATTGCTTAGCTGTTTATAATAATTGGTGTTCATTCAGATTAGAAGAACAGATGTGCAGCCACATACTGTATCTCAAATCTGAAGGTTAGAAATATTTAAGATGCAAATCAGATCTGTGCAGTAGAATTATTGCTTCCATACTTTTGACAGTTAGACCTATTCATCAGTTTTATCACACTTGATGCTTGTTAAAAGGACACTGTCAGGGCGGGCAAAACTAAAATTAGATCTGCCACTTCTGTTTCTGTTTTGTGCGCACTCATGTCGCACTGCCCTCCGTTCTACCTGCTACATTCTTGTGAGCAAGGAGTGGGTTTGAAATGTAATGAGCAGTGTTCTTGGACAGCAAGGCTCTTGTAACTCTCAATATTCTGCCTGCCTCTGAGATCAGAGCAGACAGATCAGCGGTGCAGCATGATGTCCCCACAGTTTCAAACAAATCCCATGCCTTTATTTGTTATTTCGACCTGTGTTGTAACTTTTTATTTTATTAGGGGAACAAAAGGAAAGAGCTAGCATGTATTCATGGTACTAAATACTGAGCCAGCAGGTAAAATAAATGACCTCAAAATTGATGAACACATTCAATCTTCAAGCCTTGCTAATGTGCATCTGTTCAGACCATCTTTAGCTCCACACATATTAATCCTGCCAGGATCACAACCAGTCTCAGGAACTATGGTGATGAATGTGGTCTAAAAGCTTAGATGAAATAGTCTTGATAGATAGCTGGCAGGGGTCATTGCCAGCTCAGTGTGTGTGCATTAAAATGTGAACTGTGTTTCCTGACCCCAGGTCCTACCCTAGAATGCCCTTCCATGGCTCTTGTCATGGGGGGAATGTGGACAGATCATGATTTTTGGCAGGAACCAGGGTTAGGTATGGAAACATCCTCCTCAAACTCATCCTGCTTTGCATTAATTTCATTGGAGTCTCACATTTATACCAATAGTAAATTTAACCCAGTTAGTCTGTTTTGATATTTGATACATGTACTTTTGCAAGTGATGTAATATGGTTTATTCATTTAAAATTTAGTTTAAAAAAGTGTGCTCCAAAACGGATCTGGATCTGTTGCCTTTACAAGGAAACTTAGACCTTGCTTACTTTCTGGGCCCAAACCATGGTATGTTAAATCTCAGAACGAAACTACTAGCACATACATAGGCAAGTTAGTGAAAAAAATTTACTGATCAGAAGCTTGTTTCCATATAGGTTCTGAATTTGGTAGTGCTAAACTACTTGGGTTTTTTCTCCCTTTCAGCATTTAATGTCTCTCTGCCAAGAGATGTCTTTCCAGTTGCAAGAAACCCACATGTAATGTGTTGACACCCGTTTTCAAAAGTGGCCTCTGATTTTGAGTGTCCAACTGGAGACACCCACGTGACCTGATTTTTCAGAAGTGCTGAACATCCACAACGTTGACTGAAATCAGTGGTAACTGCAAGGGCTCAATTTCTCCGAAAATTGGGTCCAATTTTCTTTAAATTTGTGCACCCGAAATAAGAGGTTACTTTGAAAAAGTGGTTCTAAATATCTAGCCATCTGCATTAATATTTAAGTGCCCAGGGATATCACAGATTAGGGAAGACTGGAAATGACTAACCTATAGCCTTCCTAGACAATAGACTGAATCCTGCCTACCTCACTTGAGCAAGTACTCCTTTTTCAGTCTCTGGTACCGCTTGTGTAAGGGACTGCGGAAGACTTTGTTACGGCCTACCTAGGGAAATTCCGCTTTCTCGAGGCCGCCCAGTCACTGTAGGACATGGGGAACCAATTTTAACCGGTTTTAGGCCGGTTTTGTCTGCCTTGCATGGCCCATTGCCAGGTAGCGGAAAGCCCCTTTAGGGAAGTACCTAATTATATATTCATGAGCTGTTTCTGTGTATTGCTTATTATGGCTCGCTGGTTGCCCCTTCGTCGGACTCCGTCCCAGGCAAAGCTCCGGTGTGCTGGGTTCTCCACCTCTGTGACAGCAACGCTTGGAGTCCCCGTTGCGGGTGTGTCACTAACCTTCAATAAAGCAAATAATTCGCTGCTTAGCTGCGTGTGGGTCTCGTTTTCTCAGAGTACCCCTGCAGGCCTGCAGTGCTTCAAATACCTTGGCCCAGAGCAGCTTGTATAATTAAGACAAACAGGATTTTTGTCGTTATATGAGCACTTAGCAGGAATCATACAGAATTCTATGTGATAATTATCATGTGGCTTAAAACCCAGGCAGCTTCTTGAAAACAAACCTCTTCTATGCCTATATGTTATTTTAAACTAGGAAGTTTAAAAAATATCAAGCATTGCCGAAACTGGCTCATCATTAGAAATATGGTCATTTATACCATGGGAGCATGTGCAATATTAACACTGTCTCTATTTATTCCTCCTCCCCAAGTGCCAGACACTATTCTTCATCCACATGCCCAGCTCTCGTTGGTAGGAAAGAAGTGTTCCTAGTAATTGTAGGCTGAGATTTTTTCAAAACTGTGTGATTTGAATGCCTAGTTTGTATTGAAATTAATAGTTTTCTATAACCCTAGGCATCTTTGAAGAACTCATCTGCTATGTTATAGCGACAAAGGGTGTGGATTTTTCTAAGAATTATTTTCCAATTCATCTTTCTTATGCAATCACCTCTTTTCTTTCCTGTCAGAGTTGTGGAGTAGGATGGCATCAACTGCATCTTGCCATAGGCATTCACTTGGCTATTTTTCCTGCTTGGGTATTCTTTTCTAGCTGTGGTCTCCATAGTAGCTGAATCAGGTACCAAAGTGATATCCTCAGAAGATCTCTAGTTTCAATTACTTATTACAAACCTTGTTATACTCTTTCTAGGCAAGTTCTTGTAACAGCCACATGACAGAAATGCACTCAAAGGGATAAATACAACGATTCAGGCTCTTATTGACACTATCTTTACCTTTAGTTCCAAATGCACATTGGCATAAGCATACATTGCCAATTCTCACTTGGCATTGCTGCTTCTGTTGACAGAGTGAAAGCATGGATCCCTTAGGCTCATTCCTTGCCAGTTTTGCTGTGTTCTTCCCACTCAGAAGATGAATTTGTATCAGCAAGTTTCATATGCTTGGTTTTCTGGCATGTGCTGCACTTTTCAGTATTAGCATCTGGATATTTACTTGAATGCTAGGTTGGTCTCTCAAAGGTCTTTGATCTCTTGTTCATGTCTCCAGTGTTAATAAAATGCAGTGTTAGGGACAGAGTGAGATCAGGCTGTCATTGAAGGTAGCTACTGTCAGTTTGCTATAATTGCTAATTTTCCTGTGATCTGTGATTGGATAATTAAAGGAGAACTGGCAAGTATTCTAATAACTCTATTTTTTTACTCTTGTTTTTTGTATCCTCTCAGAACCTGGAACACATTCTTTCCTGATCAGTTCTGTGAATTTAGCAGAAAGATTTTCCTCCTAATTTTTTGTAAAGAAATCAACAAACCCTTGACATTAACGAAGTTAATCATGGTTAGCACAGCTCGAAGAATATGGTTTGTTAATTTATTCTCCTATAGCTGGCCCAGCAGATGAACACAAAACCTTGTAGATCCTATGAAAATAGTTTAAAAATATCTGCAACAAGAATGTAATAAATTTCCTACATCTGTAAAGGTAAACTAGATAATGAATATCAGATAACATCCACCATCAAGGGAAAGGAAGCAGTATGGTCCAATAGATAGGGCACTGTACTGGGAATCAGGAGGAATGGGTTTTATTCCGTCTTTGCCATTGACTTACAATACTAACATAGGCCAAACTTCAGGCTGTGTCCATTAAAAAAAATAAATCTTATACATTTGACAAGGTACTACAGGGAGGATAGGGATGACCTGTTTTTCACCCATTGAATATAGTGTATGCAGATGTGTGCTTTGCTTATCTACGGGCACTGGCCAAGTGGAGTAGTGGTGTTTCTTTAATTTGATTTTAGTGTAAATTTCCTTTGAATTTTATTACAGAATGAATAATACAATGCGTAGATGAGATAATTTAGCAAATGCCGCTGCTTATGTTTGTTTCAAGGTATTCAGATTCCTGCTTCCGTACACATATGGTACAGATAGTAATATTGCTTTGACCTTTTAAATGAATGGTTAGAACTCCTTTTGTTGTTTAACCCAACAGGTGTGCATAATTCTATAGCTACTGAACTCCCTAACCTGAGAATCTGTTAGAACAGTGGTTCTCAACCAGCGTTCCAGGGCCACGAGCAGGTTTCAGGGTGTCCACCAAGCCTGGTAATAGACTCGCTAGGGCCCAGGGCAGAAAGTCAAAGCTCCGCCATGTGGGACTGCAGCCTGGGGCCCCAAACTCCACCACCTGGGGTTGAAGCTGAAGCCTGAGCAACTTAGCTTTGTGTTCCCCCTATGGTGTGGGGCCCCGGGCAGTTGCCTTCCTTGCTACCCCCTAACACCAGCCCTGGCTTTTATATGCAGAAAAACAGTTGTTGTGGGACAGCTGGGCTATGGAGTCTTTAGGGCATGGGGTAGGTGGGGGGTCTCAGAAGGAAAAAGGTTGAGAACCCCTGTGTTAGAAAACCAGAAATGTTTATGTATTTTTTTCAGTAGATAATATAATTTAACTGTCCAATCAACATCATGTTTTCAGTGATCCCGTATTTTATTTCTTTAAGATCTGGATATTTGCATACCTGGGAATAAATATATCCTGATCCATTTTAGTAACTCCTTCTGTTATAAAAAGTAGTTGAACAAAGCTAGGCCAAATGTCTTAATGTGATAGCTTCCCATTAAGTAGCCTACAATAATCAATATGACTGCCCAGCAGTTTGAACATATTAGAAATGAAACATATTGCTTACACACGTTCTGGACTTGGAACACAAACAAATATGTTGAGTGTATTCTCTTTTAGCAAGCTTTCTTTTGTTGTGTATGTGTTTCGGTTTGTCAATAAGGGGTTAGTAAACTTTGATCTACAGCAACTATAAATGATTCATTTCTTCTTTCCTTATGTATCTATCTAGCCATTTCTTTTACATTCATGGGGCTTAGTGGGTTGGATGCTATTTATAATTCCTTTTTCTGGCCATTGTTTTTCAGTGTAGAGTGCTACCGCACTTCACCTTTAATTTTCACGTTTCTCCATGGGACTGTTTATATTAGTGATCTTAATCTGTGCTAGTGGAATGCTGCTCTGTGCATATGACTGAAGAAGTCCAAGGTAGAATTTGCCTGCTTTGCTCCCTTTTATGTGAATGTCACATCACCTTTGCGGTCAATGTTGATAAATATGCCCTTCTAGATTATTTTTGAACAAAAAACAAAGGAAAAACTCTTCCTGAAATTAATATATATATTAATTAGTATATATACACACACACATCTTTTTTGTGTTAAATAAATGAAACTACTATAATCTCTCTATTCCTTGGATGACAACTTTCACATGCTTGTAATGTTTATCTGCCCAGAATTCAGTGGCAGAATATCCTCCCCTGATAGTAATATGATTGACCAGGCGACACTTTATGGGAAGTTTGGAAAGGGCACTTGAAATGATCCAGCTCACAGTTATCGACACCGTCTTTTGATTTTATAATTGTGCGTTACTTCTGACATGTTTGCAATTGGTCCAACCGGGACTCATTTCTATAAAGGTCCTTGTGACAAGCACCGGAGTCCTTGTGTTCCTTCATGGAGATGCTCATGTTGATTTGACCATTCTCCCACCACATACACACAGTCACTCACTCTTGGCACTAAAGATAGGCCAGTTGGCCTTTGAAAAAGTGAGGTGCATTCCACTGCCTTGATAACAGCTTTGCAACTGTTCATTTCCTGTTTTCTTCAATTTTGTGCTCAAAAATGCTGCTTGACAAAGATAACTATAAGAGGTGGCAATTAGGCTGAGGCCTTGTTCTATCACTTTTTATTAGAGAGAAAGGGATGGTTTTGTGGTTAAGGCAGGGTTGTGAATTGGGAAATCTGGGTTCAATTTATGCCTGTCTTTGACCTTCAGCAACCTTCTTAATCTCTCTGCATCATTTTCCATACTTCTGATTCTTTGTTGTATTCTTTTCTCCCACCCTTTGTCTCTTGTCTGTTTAGAAAATAATGGGAAGGCAGGGACCACCTCTTTATTATGTTTTTGTATGATGTATAGTATGGGTGGGGGGCTAAGTTAATTGGAGCTGTTAGGTACTATTGTAATAGTAATTAATGCTATTGTTGTATAGCTCATATTGTAGACTATAATTATTAATAATATTACTTAGTCCTAATGTAACTTTGAAACAGAATACAGTTCTTAAGGTAAGGCAGGCTTTTTAAATTTAACTCATAAAATGCTGTTAACTGTCAAATGTTCTCCCACCCCCCCCCAGATAATTTGTGGAGTCCTTTCTTCCTTTTGTTTATGGGAAAAAAAAAAGCTTGATATTTTTAGTACATATTTTAAGCAAGAAGTAATCCATCAAAATAAAATATCTTGTAGCTGCCTTTTCTTCAGAGTTGAGACCTTGCCAGCTTAATTGCTAAGCCGGTAGACGTTAGCCACTTGCAGCCAGTACAGCATAATTAAAATTCTAGAAGGATGTCAGATAAACACAGAAACATCTGATAATGTTGACTGTAGAGTGCTTCTGGTTATTGTAATTATAATGAAATTGTTACAGCATTGTATGGTTTTATAGCAGCTAATCTGTGTTGTAAGACTACAATAAGGAATGGATTGGAAATCACAGTTTTCTTTGTAAATTAAAATTGTTGCAAAGATTTCCTTTTTAGAGTTTACTACTGAAAAATCCAGATTGCTTTGAGAAGTCTGTTTTCTGAAGGAGATATCTGAAGCCTCTTCCTACCTTTTGTCTTTACTTATACAGTAAATCTTTCAAAGAAATTACGTGAATAGTTGGTGACACAAATATGTTACATTTCCGTTTTCTTTAGGAGAAATCTTACTATTCCTTATCAAAACCTTTTGAAATGGCCACAATGATTCCATTTGGCTACCAATTTAATTACATTAGAGTGAATTGGCTTGTTAATTGCAAGAAACTCAAATACACTGGTGGACAGAATTCACTGCTGGAATCGGTGGAGCTTTGCCTCCTGCAGTCAATGGTGAACTTGGTCATCCACCCTAAAACTAAACAACTTGTTTCTTTCCTTTTCACTCCCTCCTATGTCCACTTCTGACATTTTTATTTGGTTCCTTCCGCTCTAGTTTTCTCTCCTTCTCATTCGCTATCTGTCCTGAGCTCGGTACTGCCAGAGTGCATAGGCAGTAATCCTGATTTAGGGAGCCAGGCTCTGAAGCCACTTCCCTGCCCTAAACCTCAATTGGGCTTCTGGATTGGCTGAAGAGCTGAGTAGGGTTGGAGTTAAAAGCCCTTTGCTCACCAGGAAATCAACTGGCCATGCAAAAGAGAAGGGTTTTCCTGCTGGGGGGATGAGTGGATACTACTGGGGTAATTTAGAAGCTGTGCAGTTTCCACAGTGAATTTAAAACAGTGTTTTTAAAGTGGTATTTGATCCTCAACAGAAACTTTTCAAATTGAATTTGATTGTGTAAAACAACTCTGTTTCTCTCACATATTGAGACTGTGTCTTTGTATATCTTGAATATTAAAAGTTACTAGAATTATTATTCTTTTTGTGAATGATTGGCTTTGTTGCAGAGCACCATGAATCATATATCTACTTCATGACTTGTTATTTATATTCTACAAAGTTACAGTAATTCTTATATTGAAATTGAAATTTATGGCCCTAGTGTTATATTTGTGTTGAGATCTGAGCAAGCTGTTTTAAATGATGAAGTTTTGTTGAAAAGAGCAAATATGTAAGCTGTTAAGATAAAATTAAACATTTATACTCAGGTCTCTTGCAAGTGGTAAATTTATCTTATTGATTGACTAACTGTTCATGACAAAACCTGATTGAATGTGACATTCTGTGGAGAGTATGTTCAAGAAGAATGATTTTCAGTGCTGCATGTTCTTGGCAAGTATATTTTTTAATTTGTTTGGAAGTTGTTACTTATTAAAACTTCCACATGGTGATGTTTCTATAATGGCATATGAGTAATTCATTTCAGATCAAAAACACTGTGATTAGGAACGGGCGTGCTTATATAAGCACAGACTTAATAGTTTCCTGAATGAACCTACATTGTTTCCCGATTACAACCTCTCAAGATGGCGTTGGTGCCCTCCTCCTATCTGTCCTTTACACATTGGTTCTGCTTCACGGCTCAATGTATGCTGAGCAGAAAGTCAGTTAGAACTACTAAGTTCTGCAGTGGGATCTTCAAAGGTATGAAGGGCTGGGGTATAGGTGTATCACCATTTGGAGGGGAAGCCTGTGGTTACTGGAGTATAATAGCTGGCTAAAGAGGGGGTCTTGGCTTGCTGGAGGAAGGGGAAGCTTGGGGCAGGGGTTCACTGTTGAAAAGAGTGGGAGTGGGAGTCTGATAGATCTTAATGTTCTTCCAAGACAAGATACAAACTTTTTGAAGTTAGCTCAGAGTACTGTGCATGCCCTGCTTGCCTTGGAGCAGTCTCCATGGGAATTTCTATGCTGTGGTGGGAGCTAGGTTTGGGATGGAACAGAGGCAGAAGCCCACATGAGACAAGGGGGAGAATTGTGGTGGGGGTGAGGGTAAAAAGCCAATTCACACTTTCCTGTTTAAATGGGGACTTTTCCGTAACACTTTTGAGAACATAAACCCAAAAGGGGCACAATGAGGCGGTGGGGGAGGGGGGCGGGGCAGCCTGGGCTCCCCTCTGGGCACCTGAATAAAACTGGGTGGCATAACAATGGAGTCCCTTACCTGCTGGCATGAGGGAGGGGCGAGTGGGCCAAATTTGAGCAGTACTGTGAACCAAAGGCACCAGGTTGCAATGCCACTCACTCAAACTTGGCTTGGCCACACCTCTGTTACTATAGAGGGGTGGGTGTCATGATGGAAGGGTGGCCAGTCCAGATGTGGGTGAATCATGTTGCCTCCTGGTGCACAGGGTTGCAGTGCCACTCAGATTTGGCCTGTTTTGATTGGTTGGCCCCATGACTTTTGAAGTCCCTCTGGTACCTTTGGGTCCTTAACTACACAGGTCCAGTAGCCAAAATCCCCTCAAGGAGTGTATGTTCCCTTTATGGGCTACACACTACAGGCTGACATCCATGCTGCGCAAGGCCGGCATACTTGTGAGATGGGTAGGAATTCAGAATGTCGCTCATACAGACTGAGAAACTCTTATTTACACATCTTTGGTAAAGAGAAAAAGAATTCCATATATGAAAGCTGCTGATGTTCAGTGTTGTTGGCCTGAACTTGCTACATAGTCATTAGAAGTCTGATCCTGCAATTCTTACTTAGGCAAAACTCCCATTGAAATAATAACAGGTCTACAAAGAAGAATTTCTCCTTTGGAGAATACAACCAACTATTTGCAGCCAGAGCCTCCTTCACTCCTTAAGAACTTTATTTGCACTAAATTACAGCACCACCAAAGCTGGGTCTTCACATTTTTTTTTAAGTTTTCAGGGTTAAAATTTAATTATAATTTAAATGGCAGTGAAAAGTGATCCTTCCAGATAATGTAATACATTTGTGGTGCTCCTCTATAGAAGGGGCTTGTTATACCATGAAGAATTATATTTCTGGATTGGGGTATATTTACTGGGCATCAAAATTGAGTAATTCATCAACTAAATTAAATGAAACTTAATATTAGCATATAGTATAATAAAACTTCTTTTAAAAATTTGCATAAAAGGTGATCAGATGTTACATTTTAATTTAATTGGGCCTGATGAACCCTTGTGCATATTAGGTTGTAAAATTTAAATTACATTTTCTTAGAAAAGATATTAAAGTATAGTTTAATTGCCTCTCTCAAGATTTATTTAGCAATCTTATTTACACAGTTTTGTTTTTATATCTAATTATTTGAACTTGGTTATTAAAACATTACTATGTCCCATGTACATTATGCAAGAAACATCTACTTGCTTTTCAGTTTCAAGATGTCTTCTGTTTGTAATCAGTAACCTTACAAAAATGATAATCTCAGCCTTCAGCAGTTTCTTCACAGAAAGATTACTGTATATTAGCATTAAATAGTTAAAATTTATAAATTATGGCTACTCAGTGGATTTTGCAAATCTCCAAATTGTGTACAGTTGCTAATCTGTATGGCATGTTGGAAAACAAAATTTGGAAATGTTGCCTTTTAGATATAAAAATATTCAGAAATTGTCTGTTGTAGAGTAGCTTTCCATTCCATGTTGGGAAGAAGTTGTCCTCATCTAGTATTAAAAAGCACAAAAATGTTTTGGCTTCTTAAATTACAAATGCACAAAAATCTTTGACAATTTCTTTAGTGCCTAGGATTAGTTTAAATTTACTTGCTGGTGTCATATTAAATTAAAATGAAACGTTGCTTTGTGCTGGCTTTTGTAGTTATAGACGGCTTTTTAATTTTCCTTGAAGGTAGAAATATGGTAAACTCAAAATTACTGTTTCAGCAAATTACTGTATGAATCTACAATAGAAAATAGGTGCATTTAGTTTTCCAACCTTAATTTAGATGGCATTTCCTTAATACATGATTTACATCACTGCCATCTAATAATGACTTTGGTGACATTTTATAGGCCGCTGTGCATTTTAAGTCCTGACATTTTAAAAAGCCATGGTTCTTGTTTATGGCATATATGTGTGCTGAGGTGCTTTTGTTCCCTTCTTATGTAATATTTATATACAATTTACTGGTAATAACAGCTCTCACCCTTAACATCTGCATTATGGGCCTTCTTCCTTGTTTTATTGCTATTTTAATATAAAAGCAACCATATACTGGAGTTAGGGAACAAGCATGGACAGAGTAAGGAGTTGTAGGAGGAGATGAAGGCAGAGGTCTAGGCTGGGACAGAGCATTGAAGGTGACAACATGTTCTTAAGGCATACATGTTTATTTGCCCGTCCTTTTTGCAATTCAGGGCATTTTGATGTTCTGGTAGTTTCTTCTGCCTGAAAATATTTATTGGCATTAGTTGTCACAAGGATGGTTTAATTGTCTTTAATTTCTTTTTTTTTTTAATACTGTAGATGTTTGTGGTTGAGAGAATGTAAAAAGCCTAAGAATCTTGTAACAGTGTGACTGTGGTAATTAGTTACAAGTGAGAGAGAACAAGCAATTAGAAAAGCCATTAAAGGTTTTTCTCCACCTTTCTCATCTGAGTGCTGTAAGATATTTGATGTTATCGCGGATTTTAAGTATAGCATTTTAATAATGAAGTACAGATTATTTTATTAAGTGTCATGTGCTCTGAGCTGGTGTGTGTGTGTGTCTTTCTTTTGTGTGTGTGCGCGCAGGCATTAAAATGGACAGCAGCCAAGAACTGAAAAAGGACTCCAAGCTATAATAATGAGCATCAACAAGCTCCAGGCTGGCAGTGACTCTGGGCTTGATTTCTCCCCTCACACTACAGCAGTGTAAATGACAAGGAACTCCTCTGAAGTCTCTGGTGTTACAGGTCTTCTGTAGACACAACTAACTACATTTTCAGTCTAGTGGATGGCAAGTGAGGAAATGCCTTTCCCAAAAGAGGCCATGTGCTGTTGCAGCCAGCATAAAAGAATGAGGGACCCCCACAATAGGCCTGAGTATGGTTTGATTTTTAAAATGCCAGATTGGGAGTCCTGGCAACTGATGTCCTCTGTTTATCCACAGGATGGATGCAGTGGCAATTTGGCCTTTCCTACACTTGCTCTATCCACATGTCTAATTCTGATCCATGGTAGAGTATACTCCCTATATCGGGGTGGGCAAAGTATGACCTGGGGGCTGCATCCAACCCTCCAGACATTTTAATCTGGCCCTCGAGCTTCTGCCGGGCAGCGGGGTCTAGGGCTTGCCCTGCTCCATCTGGGGAACGGGGTCGGGGGCTTGCCTCACTCTGCACGGCTCCGAGAAGCCGCGGCATGTCCCCCCTCTGGCTCCTACACATAGGGGCAGTCAGGAGGCTCTGCACACTGCTCCCACCCCAAGCGCTGCCCCCGCAGTTCCCATTGGCCAGGAACCACAGCCAATGGGAGCTGCAGGGGTGATGCCTGCGGATGGGGCAACGCGCAGAGCCGCCTGGCTGCACTTCTGTGTAGGAGCCGGAGAGGGGGACATGCCGCTGCTTCTGGGAGCTGCTTGAGGTAAGCGCCCCCTAGAGCCTGAACCCCTGATCCCCTCCTGGACCCCAATCCCCTGCCCCAGTCCTGATCCCCCTCCCGCCCTCTGAACCCATCAGTCCCAGCCCGGTGCACCCTCCTGCATCCCAAACCCCTTATCCCCAGCCCCACTCCAGAGCCCGCACCTGAACCCCCGCCTGGAGCCCCCTCCCGCATCCTGGACTCCTCTTTCCTAGACCCACCCCAGAGCCTGTACCCCCAGCTGGAGCCCGCACTCCCTTCCACAGCCCAACCCCCAATTTTGTGAGCATTCATGGCCCGCCATACAATTTCCATACCCAGATGTGGCCACCCCTGCCCTATATGAATGTTATTCTGGGACACAGATGAGCCCAAATAAAAATCCCTCGACTCTTTGGGGGGTTATGCAGGGCAACCGTGACTCTTCTCATCTTGAATCATGCTTTTCTCTTACTTTAGACATGTCTTACTTTTTCCCCTTCCTCCTTTAGGACCTGATCCAGTTCCCACTAAAGTGAATGCCATGTTAGGTTGGAGTGAATATTTTATCAGCTAAGTTGTTATTCAGCAGAGGCTATGGACTGTAGAGTAAGGGGAGGAGAAGTAACCAAATGATGGAGAACGGAACAGAAAGTAGTGTAAGTGATATTGAAAGCCAATCAGACTTCTCTCAAAACTGATTCAAGCATCAGAGAGCTCAATCTCTCTGGAAGTGGAAATAACACAGGGACTTTTGAAAGAGGATTCTTGCAAAGGAGACAATTGGATTGCTGGACATCTTACACAGCCAGGAAACTGAGATTATTTATTTAGTTGCCAGTATATGTTGTTAGATTTTACCTTTCAATTCTCAGAAACCGCCTCTTTTCTACTTATGTCTGGCAAATCTCCCAAAGATGGGATGGGAAGCAGGGAGCCAGCCAGCAGCACAGCAATATCTACTTTGGATATCATTACTGTTGTTGGTTAGTCTCTAAGGTGCCACAAGTACTCCTTTTCTTGTTGTTCTATTGGCCCCACATTAGTTTTTACTGCACTAATAAAATAATGATTGTTACTCTGGATCTAACACTGTTAGGAGATGTAATGTGTAAGTAGTTCAGCAATAAAGGACATTTGGATACTTGCTCTCCCTGTAAAACCTGTCTTTACCATACCTAAATATCAGATTTATAGGCCTATATTTATGCTTAAAGAAACCTCAACAATTAGCTAGACTTGTATTTAAAACAACAGAAATAGTCGTCTTTTTAAAAATGCAAAACATTGCAGATTGTGTAAATTTGATGATCACTAGAAGTTTTTCTCTTTTAGGCCTGGTCTACACTCCGTTGGGGGGTGTGTGTGATCTATCTAAGTTATGCAACTTCAGCTAAGTGAATAACATAGCTGAAGTCGATGTACTTAGACCTACTCACCACGGTGTCTTCACTGTGGTGAATCGACTGCTGCCGCTCCCCTGTCAACTCTGCCTA
Organism: Caretta caretta; assembly: GCF_965140235.1. NCBI lineage: Eukaryota > Metazoa > Chordata > Testudines > Cheloniidae > Caretta > Caretta caretta. Next base: position 17,083,765 of record NC_134220.1, on the reverse strand, counting down.
CGCCTCTTGTGGTGGTGGAGTACAGGAGTCAATGGGAGAGCACTCAGGGGTTGATTTATCGCGTCTAGACTAGACGCGATAAATCGACCCCCGCTGGATTGATCGCTGCCCGCTGATCCGGCGGGTAGTATAGACATACCCTTAGATACTGATATGCTCCCCCCTTGCCATAGTATCTGAATACCTCACAATCTTTAATGTATGTAGTGACTGAACACACCTACGAAATAGGGAAGTGCTATTATCTCTGCGTCTGTTTACACCACAATAAAACACCTGTGGCTGGCCTGTGTCAGCTGACTCAGGCTCATAGGGCTACAAAATTGCAGTGTAGGCAGTTGGGCTCAGGCTCTTGAGCTCGAGTCAGCTGACATGAGCCAATTCTGGGTGTCTTATTGCAGTGTAGACATAGCCTCTCTGTGCCTCAATTCCCTAAGTGGCCCAAGGCCTCACAGGAAATCTGTAGTGGAGCAAGGATGTGAATCCTGGTCGCCCAAGACCTAGGCTTGTGCCCTAACCACCGTACCATTCTTCCTGTTGACTCATCTAGCAACCAAAAAAAAAAAAAGGAAAAAGTTGAGGGAAGAGAAATAACTGATCTGTTAACTCAGTTATTTTTGCTGCTATAGGTTACACTGAAGACAAACCATGACTTGGCTTCTTATTTAAAAAATTAACAGTAGACAATAATAAACCAGCTAATTCAGTGGAGGGCATCATTTTATTGCTAACAAGCAGGAAGTAAGAGAAATTAGGATACAAACTCATTTTTCATTAAAATCAACAGGAACATTTAAAAAAATTCAAACATAAAAGTAGTTTTCTTTAATCTTTACTTGGTTACAGCCAGCCTTATAGGATTCAGGATTTTTCAGATGAAGATAACTTAGGCCATGTCTACACTACAAAATCATGTCTACCTAAGTTACTTTAGCATACAATAGCCCCATACTTGGCTGCTTGTGTTGGCAGTGTATGTAGTCACCAGGAGCACTTGTATCGATGCAGAGTGCAGTGCACTGAGGGTAGGTATTCCACTGGGCAACTCTCCACCATCCAGCATAGGGTCTTTGGAAAGTTTTAGCAATGCCTGATGGGAGCAAAACAAGTCATGCAGGAGTGACTGGGAGCATGGGGGAAATTTCCCATAATGCAGTGTTCTCTATCCCATAATTTCATCTGCATCTCATAATTTTTGCACCTTTTTTTCAAAATCCCAGAAACCTGTGTGTCCTCCTCAGTATCCGCCATCTCTAACAGAAGCATAGAGCTGTACAGAGCGCGATTGGCATGAGCATTGCAAGCACGGGGGGGCACGTGATCCTGCAGGATTTGCAGAGCCACAAGAGGCGCCACAGGCAACATGACAATACCTTGGAGGCTAGATTGCCGTGGGAAACAATTCAAGGTTGTTGGTGACATTCACAGAGCAGCTGGAGGTGGTGGCGTGCCAGGTCTGGACCTAAGAAAACATTGACTGGTGGGATCACATCGTAATGCAGGTTTGGGATGATGAGCAGGAGCTGCAGAACTTTTTGGATGCACAAGATCACATTCCTGAATGTGTGTGCTGAACTCACCCCAGCGCAGGGCCACCAAAATGAGAGCTGCACTGACAGTTGAAAGCGAGTGGCAATTGCACTGTGGAAACTTGCAACTCCAGATTGCTGCCGGTTAGTCGGGAATCAATTTGAAGTTGGAAAATCCACTACAGAGGCTGTTACCATTTAAGTCTGCAGGGCCATTAGTCACCTCCTGCTATGCAGGACTGTGATTCTCAGTCATGTGCAGGAGATACTGGATGATTTTTCAGCAATGAGGTTCCCAAACTGCAGTTGGGTCATAGATGGCACACATATCCCTATTTTGGCACCAGATCACCTTGCCACAAGTACGTCAACAGAAAGGGTTACTTGTCTATGATAATGCAAGCGCTGGTGGAGCACCAGAGATGCTTTACCGACATCACTGTGGGCTGGTCAGAGAAGTGCATGATGCATGCATCGTTAAGAACTCAGGCTTATTCAGAAAGCTGCAAGTAAGGACTTCCTTTTCCGACCAGTGGATTATCACTGGGAATGCTGAAATGCCAATCGTAATCCTGGGCAACCCAGTCTACCCCCTTGCTCCCATGGCTTAGGAAGCCATACACCAGCCACCCTTGACAGCACCAAGGAGCACTTCAACTCCAGGCTCAGCAGGTGCAGAATGACAATTGAATATGCCTTTGATTGTTTGAAGGGTCACTGGCATTGTTTACTTATAGGGTTGGACCTCAGTGAGAAGAATATCCAATGGTTATAGCTGTGTGCTGTGTCATGCATAATATCTGTGAAGCAAAGGGGGAAAAGTTTCTGCAGAGATGAAGTAGCTGTCTGATGAATTTGAACAGCAAGATATAAGGGCTATTAGAAGAGCTCAATGAGGAGCTATGCAGTTCAGCGAGGCTTTGAAACACCATTTTAATAGTGAGCCAGGGTAGTGTGTGTTGCAGTAGTGTGCTGTACCTGGCCTTGCTCTTTTGTGACCTGGTATGAATCATCTTCTGATTGCTGTGTACATAGGAATATAACATTGTCAATGTACCTATAAATATTGTTTGTGAATGATGATATGAGTTGTGTGACACAATGCAGTAACAGATAATCAGGTGCTGTCAGACCTGCTCAGCACCAGCAAGCATATGCTGTGAACTAATAAAGATTAATTTTGTTACCAAAAAAAGAATTTTATTCTGTAACATGAACCAGGCAATACAAATAATAATTTAAAATGTATAGATTAAGGGAACAGAACTTATGAAGGGGAGAGAACATTGATTTCACGTATACCCACACCAACCATGGCTTTCACAGTTCAGTGAATGTGAAGTTGTAATTGTCTTTAATGTCCCCCCAGGTGCAGTGGTAGGGGTAGTGCACCGACCCCTAATGTCACGTGGAATGTTGAGGGGGGTATAGGAAGGTCCCAATATTGAGTCCTCTATGGGCTGCAGATGGAGACGAGCATGGGATTGTTCAACCTGCAAGTCTACCAGAGTCTGCAGCATCTCTGCTCTCTGTCCTGCTGCATGCCCCTCCTCTTTTCCTGCCTCTTTCTCCTCTCTACTCTATCCTTCTCCAGGCTGTCTGCATGGGTGATCCTCCAGGCCCTATGCTCGTTCTCTGATGCAGCACTGGCTTGCAGGATCTCCTGAAATATGCCAGCCCGAGTCCTCTTTCCCGCCCCCTCCCCCATCTAGCTCAGGCATTCCGGTTGTGTGTGGAGGGGACCGTGAAGGCTGTAATGTCTGCAGCTGCAGACACAACACACAGAGGTACCATTGTCAGTGTATTGATGACAGAAATAAAAACTTAAGATGCCGAACTCACTCCTCTGGCTCCCCAAAAGTTGTAACACTACATGCTCACTTCTTCTTGGGATTGATTGAGCATGGCGCCAGTCATGTCACCAGCCATGGTGAGTGTGGCCCTCTGGGGGTTGGGGAAATCAGGAGAGAATAGTTCAGTTGCATGATTCTAGTTGTATAGGGCAATGGAACTGAATACTGGCACTGTTCTCCCCAGATGGTGATGATTTTAGCTGATACCTCAATCCTGAGGGTAAGAGGCAGGGCACAGCTGCTGCTGGCGTCCCAATGCCACCCGAAACCGTATGCTGCTAGCCTGTATAGTGCAGTGGTGCCGGCTGACATAATCGCTGAGTAGCTTGGAAAAGCATCCTACTGCGGCAGAAGGAAGAAGGCAGCCCTCCCTGGAAACCTTTGGCAGAGGATTGCAGAGTATCTCCATGAATGTTTCACTGAGATCTCTACGGAGGATTCTTGGGACCTCCTGGTGCACAGAAACAAACTGCTCTGTATGGCCCCCACTGCCTAACTGCAGAGGGGAATGAAAAGCAGATAGCAACTCTACCTCTCTTGGTTGTTCCACTACCTCTTCTACCACAAGTAAAAATGAGTAAATCAAAAGATGTGTCCTGCTGCTTTGTGGGTGCCATCCCTGTAATTTCCAAGTAAACTGCATACTTACCAGAGGTTCCTTCCCCTGCATCTGGCTCACCAGTGCTAGACAGGTGGGACTAGCTGGACTATGGTGGAGTCAAAAACAGGTCCTAGCTTGCTGCACAGCTGGATTTCATGTTCACCTGTCGTCCCCCATGCTCCTCCTCCTCTTCTTTGTCCACCTCCTCCTCCTTGCTGTTCACAGTAGGGCCTGTGACTTGGGCTCCTTGAAAGTATCCAGGGTGCTGTTGGGGGTGGTACTGTGGTCTCCGCTGAGGGTGGTATGCAGTTCTTTGTAAAAGCAGCAGGTCTGTGGCTCAGCACCGGATCAGTTGTTGGCTTCCTTGGCCTACTGGTCTATCTGCTGCAGCTCCTTTGCTTTCACACAGCTCTGCTGCTTCTCCCTCATCTTTCTCCCTCTTCCCTCCCCCCCCGCCCAACCCAAGCAATCTGCTCATAGATGTCCACATTTCTGCGGCTGGTTCAGAGCTGTGCCTACACGGCCTTTTCTCTCCACAGGCCCAGGAGATCCAGTATCTCCTGCCTGCTCTAGGCAGGAGCACACCTGGAGCATGTAGCCAGCATGGTCAGCTGGGTGGCTATAAAGAGCAGCTGGATGGCTATGGAGAGCTGCTAGGTGTGCTCGCTAAGCTGGGCAATCAGGAAAAGGATTTTCAAAAGTTCACAGGGCCTTAAGTAGCCTGGGCAGCAGAGTTCCCTGGGCAGCAGAGTTCACAATGGTGACCAGAGCAGGCAGTGTATGGCATTGTGGGTCAGCTGCTGGAGGCCAGTAATGGTCAACGTAAGTAACCAGTGTCAACTCTCGCACTGTTGACTAAACTACATTAACTCTGACTCTGTGCTGTGTGGGGAGATGGTTTTATTAAATTGGCGTAGCTGCTTTGCCTTGACCTAACTCTGTAGTGTAAACCAGGCCTTAATTTACTTACCTTCCCTCCCTTCAGATTGCAGCCAGGGTGTAAAGCTAAGAAGGCGGCTATAGAGTGGAACTGTAAGGAGCATCTGTGTGTATCTGGTATTGAGGATAGGCTGTAGAATGTGAGGAATCAAGGAAGGGTGGTCTGGGGAGTTGTCTGGTCTGAGTGCACTTGGCCGAAGAAGCAGGGAAGGAGAATGGAGCTGGAGAGGCACCAGCTCTCAAGGAGGATTGGTTTACATCTGAAATTCCTGGGCATTGTCTAGTTGTAAAATAAATACCACTTAACCTCTCTCCTTTTGTTTGAACTTAAAACTTGTGTAAAATTAACATTCAAAGCCCAGCCCTTTCCCCATTGAGGAGAATGAACTTCTTTCTGTTGGGGGCCACGTAGTGTTACTGCCCTACAAATAAATAATTACTGTACAATGTTTAATTGGAAAGCACTGACCCCCCCCCACTTCCCTTTTTGGGGTTCTTTCTTCTACCCGTGTGTCAGTTGAGTAGCTGAAGAACTGATGCACTCTTGGAGTAGCTGTTTGCCTCCATATTGATTCTCGATTAGCTTTCTCTGAATTGGGATACTGAACCAAGGTAAATGTTTTCCTCAAATTAAAATTATATGTGGCCCTTTTGATCTGTGGAAGATGTCTGAGTTTTGCACAAACTAGAATTTCCAAACAATGTAGCCGGATATTAATAAGGTATTTTCAGTTCAGTTAGGAAGAAAAGCACCTTTTATTACAGTGCAATGGAGTCAGTCACATCCTTTACAAGACAGCAGGAATGTTTAACCACAAGCATGAAAAAAAGCGGTTAGACTTGTACTGTCTAGAAAAGATATTTTCAAAGCTGCTGATATTGATGCATGGTTTTTAAACGGGCTGTTTTCTCCTAGGTGGGAACAACTCCTCTAGCGGAGTCAAAAAAACGAGTTAGAACTTTCACATTTTGGGAATGTTGGTGTTTATTTCCCACCATTGTGGATGAAACCCACATTTTCAGGTTCCCAAGCCAATGGATCTCAGGGATCCTCCAGAAGAAAGGGATATCTATCTTCATGGAGACTCCTAGCCAATATCCTGCCACCTGGCTCCATTAGGCCCTTGACAGTATGGTTCCTTCAGGAATCATCGTGCCAGGTGCTCCAGAAATCTTCAAATGTTTCCACCCCAGAGTAGGGGACAACAGCCTGTGTCACAGCAGACTTATTCTATGTATCCTGTGTTGTAAGAGAATTGAAGGGAGCTTGACTACCTACTTCCCCAAATATATCCCTTCTACAGACTTTAGACTCCATGGTGTCTGGGGTTGGGGGAAACAGACTTTTGAGGCTGCATTCACTCCTGTGCCTCCCCTGTGCTTCCAGCCCTCCCCTGTAATTCAGAAACACTGATTCACATCTGTGCATGAAAGCAGGGTGGAATCAAGGAAGCTGAAAATTGAAAGGTTTTTACTACATAAATTTCATTCATTATGTAAACATAGTTGTTACCTCTCCTGGCACAGAATAATAAATCTTTCTTTTCTCTGACAGATACATTATCATCAGATATTCCCTGGGCTTAATACCAAGGGAGAACTTTTCTTTTAAAGCAACTACAAGAAGGGGACAACACAAAAGGTATTATATTTCTACACTTGATTACAGTCTGTTCCTCTTCTGTAATTTTCTGCTTTGATACCATTTAAGGGTTTTAATTCATTAAGCCCTTTTTTAGTTTTAATTCTCTTTTTGTTCCTTTTTAAAATTCATTACTTCTTACTCTACTAAAGACCCTAAATCTGCTACTAGGGCAGCCCTGTAAAAGTGGGTGAGAGAGGAGGAAGGGGAGGTTGTAGTCAAGGTGAGAATCCAAGTTCTGTGAAACAAACAAAATAGACTGTCATTTCAATTTTTGGTTCAGAAACTCTATAGTGACTGAGCCAGGGGTGATGATGAAATTCAAGCCCTAGGTAAGAACATTCCTTACCAGCTTGTTCTTCCTTGATTCCACCCTAGCTGGTTTCCTAAAGTGTCCATCTCTTCTCATTCCCAGTTTCCTAACTCTCTCTCCTCTGAAACTCCCGTTTATCTTCCATTCACCCTTGCTAGGGTGGTAATTTGTCCTCTGCCTGGGTGACCTCCTCTTACAGCCATGCTTCCAGGGGGTGAAGTACAGCGTCTCTTAGGCAAAATGGTATTTTCTTGTGCCCTTCACAGAGATGTCTACCCTGTGCCTAAACCTGGCCCTGGTGAAGTCACCTAAAACTGGGGTAACAGAGCTCCAAACTGTTGCTGAGTCAATCCCAAAATGATTGTTTTGAAATCTACTCTGATTAGAGTTGAAACACGTAGAAATGAAATCAAAAGCCACATCCTTTGTCCAACAGACTAATAGGAGTAGTAGCACTAACATTCTCAGCTACTATGATTTCAGCTTCCTGTATCTTTTTAATCTGGGTGCTTGTGCTTCAAAAATTCCATTATTCAGCAACAACAGTGCATCAAATATTAAAGTACCGTAGTTTCTGTTTGTTTTCCTGAAATATTATTCCATTCTATGCACTGTTTTCCTTGTCTCTGTCTAGGTGAATTAGAGCCTTAGCCAAGGATTCTTCTAAAAATAACTTGACTCTGAAATAGCTCTTCCAGTTCTTTAAATTACCAAGTTTCATATCACATTTCTGATTTTACTTCTTCCCCCTCACATTTGATTGTTATTTTTGTTAAACATTGTCTCTGGTTTATGTGAAAAGCTGGAGGTGTATGTAATTCATATTAAAGTTCTCAAATTCTTTGTAGGAAGGATTCTGAAGAGTTTATTTTGTACTTAGTGCTTGGATTTTCTTTGCCACTTATCTCTATTACGTATGTAAACTTAATAAAAATGAGTTAAAAGATGTTTATTATAGCTAAAAACCTGTTTAAACAGCCCAGGTTTTTGGTGTAGTAGTGGAGAGAATTTATTATTAAACATTTGAAGTGGCTAGACAGTAAAAGCAAAATTTAAAACTTTTCCCACTCCTCAGCATAAGCATCAACAGAGTAGTTATTAAAAAGGGATGGTTAAATCCAAAGCTAGTTTCTTCAAGCAGATCTTAGGTAGTCACCCCGAAGCTAAATATCTCTATTTCTAAACAGCTGCAGTTAGGCCCTAGTGAAATATTCAGCTGGAAGGAAGACAACCCACTGACGGGGAGCTTCAGTTGTGAAAAGCATTGGGAGATCAAAGGACCTCGAGATTAAGATACACAAATAATGCAAAAAGAAAAGGAGTACTTGTGGCACCTTAGAGACTAACAAATTTATTTGAGCATAAGCTTTCGTGAGCTACCGATGAAGTGAGCTGAAGCTCACAAAAGCTTATGTTCAAATACATTTGTTAGTCTCTAAGGTGCCACAAGTACTCCTTTTCTTTTTGAGAAACACAGACTAACACGGCAGCTACTCTGAAACAAATAATGCAGCTATAGAAGGAAAGAGGGCACTGTATGACTACATTAGCCTGGAAGGAAGTAACTGGACTTTCCAAAAGGTTAAGTGGAGCTAGGCTCTAATCCAGCTCGCCTCTGAAAATTTGGAGTGGTTTGGACTGGAATCTGAACTCTGTGGCTCAGGGCAATGTTTAATTATAATTGATCCCCTCTTTGGTCTATGCTCCCAGTGTATTAGTGGCAGGAGCTTCTATATACATAGCAGGTTTCAGAGTTTCTATATACATAGCACTTACAATCATTAAACTACCTGAGGTGAGTATTGAACCCCCTACTGCTATCAGTTCTTTTTTCACCAGAGATATTAGTCGAGCTCCTGGACACAGCTACTGGATTCCTTGGCTTTCAGCTGAAGCTTTGATAAAAAAGGAATCTTCTCTATGCTCAATCTCTCTTCTGTTTGCCCCTACTAGGGAAACCAGGCAGCCCCAAGATCACTTCTGCACTCTGGCTTTTGCAGGGCTGTTGGTGATTGCTCCTTTGCAATAGAAGCCAAGAATCCATCAAGGACAGCACTTTGTACTCAGTGAGAGAGGGGAAGCTCTTGTAACTGAAACATGTTAGTAACCAATCTATAAATCAAAGGTATAAATAGTTGGGGTCCAGTATGTGTCTGAACATTGCACTTGCAAGGAGTCAGCAGTCTTCTAGACTGGCCAAATGGCAAAGCTTCCAGCTCCAACCTTAACTTTCTGCTGCCAGGGATTGCAGTCCCAGAAAAAGTACATGTCTTCAGGATGGCTGGCTAAAGTGAACTTTAAACCCATGCTCCTGCAGCCTGTGGTCCCCTGAAATGCCAGATTCCCTGTCCAGTCAGATACATGGCACAAAACTAGGACTAGCCTTATTTTTGGCTACTTTGTAACTCACATATTGCTGTTTACGTTTGTAACAATTTACTATTTGGTTTGTAGAGAGACATCCCTGAAGCATTTTAAAACTGGGGCTTTATTATTCTGATTGAGTGGAGGAAAGAAAACATCTCACCTGTAATTATTGTTCACTGAAGTTTCGAGTTATACCCCTGCCATCTTTCTCATACAGTTGGGGACACATTTTGCATTCTGCATGCTTTTCCAAAGTCGGCATGAAAATGGATCTGATTGTTACTGGCTGCAGGTTTTGCTGTATCACATCAGAGCCTAGCCTGCATATTCAACTGATAAGCAGAGCCATGATTTTATAACACCCACATTTTCAGAGGGCTCTCTAATTTTGAACACCACAGATGCTGAATGTCGTACTTGAGATACCTATGGCGTGGTTGTCAGAGCTGCTGAGCACACACTGCTCCATTTGAAGTTGTCACAGGCCCGATGCTCTGGAACTGCTCTGTATGAAGCCAGATAGTTGTCGCCAGGGCAAGAAGCCTTTTCAGCTATGGCCTTCCTGGGTCTGACCTCAGAGCATTCAGCACCCGTGTTCTCACTGTGCACTTCCTGCAGTGACTTTCCAAATTGTATGAACAAGGCATAACGTTATTCTCCGAAGGCTAAATTCTGCTGTTGGTGCAACACTCATGTCAGTGCGTCAGTATGCAGAGCAGACCACGGCCCTGTGCTTGGAAGATCAAGTGCTAAGTCTCTGCTTCCAGGAGCCACCAATGTCTTGATCCCCAGAGTGGAGAAGTTAATTGGCAGGGTTCAAGACACTGTTTCTGCTCCTCAAACAGGCAGCTAGACTCTGGACCAGGATGTTGTCATTGTCTGTAACAAAGACTACTCTGTTGGCAGTGTTAAGAAGACATTTATGTGCCAGAATCCATCATATGAAATGATGGGTCTTTGAGACCGCGATTAAAATGTATCTGTTTTTCCTGCTTTTGAATGCTTGTGCATGAACAGGCTGATTATTTGAGTTGTCTAGTGAGCTGAGTACATTTGCTTCTTGCACATATTATTCATTATTTCTTAAATATATATTTGCCTTGTGAAACGAAAAAGCTGCAGTGTTATTCAGGGAGAACTGGATTGTAAACAGATGTATCTGTATTGACTGAAGGGGAGCTGCCTCCTGCTTTCCCCAGCTCTGAATTTGGTCCATAAGATTACAGAAGACAAGTAAAGCACTGATCTGTATGTGTTTACCCAAGCTGGAATACCTCCAACTCCAGTGTAGATGTATCCTTAGAATGGGACAGACAGTTCCTGGAGAGAATTAGAGCAATTGGGTCTCATTCTGTTTTCACCCTAACTTTACGCTGGTGTAACTGATTTCAGTGGCATTTGCCTGGTTTAAAATAACATGAGATCTCAATTTGTTCCTATTTCTCAATGAGAGAGAAGCTGCCATAAGGGAGAGTAACGCTGCATGAGTGGTTGGTAAGCAGTTAAAGTCTGTTTGATTTTGTAGCTTCAGGAATTCTAAGCCCGAATATTGACTTTTTATCTGTCAGAGCTATTATTTGTACCTGTTTTTTCAGACCCCCTGAAGAGGTGGCGAAGAAGCCACACATTCCAGAGGAAGGTGGGGGAGAGATTTATAAAACAAGATACATGTTCAGAGAAACAGAAAAAGGGATATATTTTTTCCTCTGTGCAAAAAGAGCCATTAGAAAAACATGTTCTGAACTCTGCAGGACAACAATTTTTCTGGCAATACAAATTGGTTCATGAGGGAGAAACACCATGGCAGATATTTATTTGATTCAGACTTGTAAAAAAATATTTTCTGCTTTGATACATTTATTTCCCTTATTGTCATAAGCATTAGTGGAGTTGCCCTCATAAATCCACTGAGAAGAGAGCACTAGAACTAAACATTTGTTGTTAGTCAAGAATGTATGTACACAGTTTTATTGGAACTAGCCTTTCTTCCACTGTAATCTACAGATCTCGTTTAGCCCTGCACTTCTACAATACATATATATATAAAAAAAGCAAATATCTCAATAGCCTGAAATCAAATTAGGTCCGTGTTTATCTACATGTAAAACACCTGACCCACTCTGCCTCCCTTGAATGCAAATAATTTTACTGATAAACAAAGCTAGACTGTGTGCTTTGGATCTGAGATTAAGTAGCTTCGTGTTTTTATCTACATGATACTATTTATAGAATCAATTAACTCCTCATCTTTGGGATAAGTGGTGTGACACATCTGTTGCTGAGCTCAGACACACTCCTCTGTAGGGTCACAGTTTGATTTCTTCCTCTCCCCTCAAAATAACCACTTTTTAACTAGTATCTATTAGCTTAAACACCTGCCTTTGGACATCATTATTGCACTATTTGTATTCTGTGAAGCTGGCCTAGGTAACTGAATGGCTTCCCTTATCCCTGCTACTTGACATTTTTTTCCTTTGCCATTACAATCACATTTTCTATGAACGGGTGAGGCTGCAGGCTTTCCATATCCTGCTGCAATGTTTTTGTTGCTGTACTTTGCTGCAGAAAGGGTCTTCTTGCCTGTGACTGTTGAGATCACTCCCTGCTTGCCTACTCTCTTGATCTTGAATTTTTCAAAATGGTGATTAACTATAAATGTTTGGACTCTAGCAATTCACCACTTATAATCAACCCCAGAGCATGATGACAGAAATGTTAGTTTTCAGAGTAGCAGCCGTGTTAGTCTGTATTCGCAAAAAGAAAAGGAGGACTTGTGGCACCTTAGAGACTAACCAATTTATTTGAGCATGAGCTTTCGTGAGCTACAGCTCACTTCATCGGCTGCAACTTCATTCGATGAAGTGAGCTGTAGCTCACGAAAGCTTATGCTCAAATAAATTTGTTAGTCTCTAAGGTGCCACAAGTCCTCCTTTTTTTTAGAAATGTTAGTATAGCAGTTCTCCTTGGAATTGTGGTTCCTCTAATACAACCAAGTCTTGAAGCCAAGACAAATGGGTGACACTAGTTTAAGTTTTTAATTGTTTATACAGTCTTGTGATTTTTATCAGAATATTTATCTCTAAATATAACCACACCTTATTCAAGTTATAAAAAGCAGTTTGACCACAAGCACACAATATTAATGAACCCATGGTATCAATAGTCCTTAAAGTGCATGAGTCTTGACGGATACAAGTGATAGAAATGCAATGTGAACTAAAGGCTGTGTTACTTAAGAGCCTGATCCTGTTATCTTTTCTTAAGTGAGTAGCACTTGCTCCAGGAGTAAACCCATTGATTTTGATGGAACTGCTTGCATGAGTAAAGGTTGCAGAACCAGGCCCCATTCTTATCAGAGAGGACCATCTGTGCAGATGGAATATTTTAATTTAATATAACATTTTCCAGAATTAATATTCCCTGCATTGCTTTTGTTTTATATAATTATTTTAAGGAGCATGTTCTGGTGAAACAGTAGAACAGTAGCTTGTTCAGTTTGTCTCTGGTGCATATACCGTTTTGAGGCATGACAGAAGGTAAGGCATGTGGAGTCTTGCACGTCCATCCAAAAGACCAAAGCACCATCTGGATCATTGGACCGCAGAAGACTACAGATACTGCTGACTCCCTTGACACTGATGGGTCCCTCTAGACAGACTCTATTGGTACGGATTACCACTATGGTATCACAGGAATTCCATTTTTCTTAGAGACACTGGAATCCCCACTACTCGATACCAGCATCTTGGTACTGATCACATCTCGGTTTCCTGAATTCCCCGTGGTACCGAGACACTCACCATCGGCTCCCTTATTTGCTCCACCTCTATCAAATGAAGAAGAAAAAGGCAATGATGATAACATATCTTCTCTCTATGCAGAACTCCCCAGGAGAATGTCAAGAGACCAATCACCTAGAAACATTTACAGAGCCACAAGACTGACATGACAGACAAGACCCACCCAATTGTGTTTACACCCTTGAGTACCCTCCCAGTGACCATACTGGGACCGCTGGGCAGCCTATAGGCACTAGTTCTCACTGTAACTGTGCCTTAGTGGGTCACAACTGAGGATGCCCAAATTGAGGATGAACTGCTGAGAAATAGGGCAGATACACCCCAAGACTGGTGGCTAATCCCCCATAGGATATACCAAACCAGCAACAAAAGTAAACTTCTTTTTCACCACACTGGCTAACAAGGAGTCATAAAAGCAGTTTTCTTGAGCATTCCAGTTCTTATATCACCACCAAAAACACTGGATTCAGAGATGAATGAACCAGTCTCATCAAATGAAAGGTTCTTCGGATCCCAAAAGACCACCCACGCACCCAGGTCAATATATATCTTAGATCTCCCCCAAAAATCACACTGATGCCAGTCCTTTAGTATCTAAAATCTAAAGGTTTATTCATAAAAAGAAAGAAAAAAAGGTGAGTTAAAATTTGTTAAAGGAATCAATTACATACAAAAATGGCAAAGTTCTTGGTTCAGGCTCGTAGCAGTGATGGAATAAACTGTTGGCTTAAGTCAAGTGTCACGGAGTTCCCGGGCAATGCTCTGGAACAGCTCCCTACGAAGACAGTCAGGACTCTGGTGAAGTCTCCTCTCTATGAGCATGTCTTCAGGGCAAGAAGCTCACATTGCTTCCACCTTCCTGGGTCTGACCTTGGAGCATTCAGCATCATCTGCCCCTCCGTGCGCTTCCCACAGCGAGTCCACCCAGGCAGGGTCCTGGGGAAGCCAGAGGGTCCTGTACCCCAACTTCGCAGTCAGACATGACTCTTAGCCAGCCAGTAAAACAGAGGTTTATTAGATGACAGGAACATGGTCTAAAACAGAGCTTGTAAGTACAGAGAACTGACCCCTCAGCCGGGTCCATTTTGGGGGGCAGTGAGCCAGACAACCACGTTTGAACTTCACTCCACGTCCCCAGCCAGCCCCAAACTGACTCACTCTCCACCCCCTCCTCCTCTGGGCTTTGTCCCTTTTCTGGGCCAGGAGGTCACCTGATTCCTTTGTTCTCCAACACCTTTAGCTATCACCTTGCAGGGGGGAAGGGCCCAGGCCATCAGTTGCCAGGAGACAGAGTGTTGGCCATTTATGTACACTGGCCCTTTGCTCTGCAACAATTACACCCTCTTATCCCACCACCTAGAGACCTAAGAAATGCATAGGGGAAACTGAGGCACCCCTACAGAATTCAGAGGAAACATTAAGAACAGTCCCACTTTGTCACATCATGATGAAATAAACTTCTGGCTTAAGTCAAGTCTCTGGAAAACATCCACAGCTTGGATGGGTCATTCAGTCAGAGCTTCAGTTTGTAGCAAAGTTCCTCCAGAGGTAAGAAGCAGGATTGAAGACAAAATGGAGGTGTTTCAAGGACCTTTTATAGCTTTTGCCCATGTGGAGGGCATCCCATTGTTCTTACTGTGGAAAATTACAGCAACAAGATGGAGTTTGGAGTCACATGGGCAAGTCACATATTCATGCCCAATTTTGCTCAGTCACTGCAGGAAGCCATTACCTACACTCCAAACAGCACATTTACATGACAGTCCACTCAGTGTAGGTGGGCATCTCCCATGGTCCATTGTCAACCAAGTGTTTTTTGATGAGACACTTAATTTGAATGGTCCCTCCAAGATGTGCTGGCTAGCTACCTTGTGGGTGGTACCGTAGGAGCCAACATTTGAAATCCAGGTACAGAGCCAATACTTATAACTTCAAATACAAAAATGATACATGCATACATATAGCATAATCATAACCAGCAAATCATAACCTTTTCATAGACACCTCACTTGACAACCTTTGTACAAGATTTGGTGCAAATATATAACAGTGGTTGAAACAATGCTTTATGTGGTCATATTGTAATCAGATAATGCACACCCTTGAGTACCACCCAGTGACCGTATTGGGACCCGTGGGCAGCCTATAGACACTAGTTCTCTAGGCTCTCGAATGTCTCACATAGGGATAGAGGAAAATGATCTCCCTCAGCTTCCCTTTCTAGATCCTGATCCCCAAGAGGAGACTTTTGAGGAACAGGAAGCAAGACTGGATAAATAAATTATTCCAGCAACAAACATTTCATCATCCTCTCCAGACTGAAGCCATTATGCTTACTCCACCAAGTAAGGCAAAGGACTTCAAACAATTTCAAGACCTCACCAAGAGAGTGGCAAACTATCTTTAGATATCCCTTGAAGTAAAGAAGTTGCAACAAAAGCTGCTAGACATTCTCCATGTGTCCTCATCAGCTCATATGCTACTCTTCCTGATCAACGAGGCCCGACTGGACCCATCCAAAATCATCTGGCAAACACCTGCCATGATACCACAGAGGGAAGGGTTTCTACTCCAAATACTTCCTGATACCAAAACAAAAAAACAGAAGATGGAGACCCATTTTGGATTTGAGATCACTAAACAAATATGTAAAGGCACAAAGATTCAAGATGTTCACATTAGCAGCAGTAATTCCATTGCTGGACCAGGGAGACTGGTTCTCGGCCCTCAACCTACAAGATGCCTATTTTCATATCTCAGTTCAACCAACCCACAGGAGGTTCCTGAGATTCACCCTGGGTCAAGACCATTTTCAATACAGAGTGCTTCCATTTGGCCTATTGTGCACACCCAGTATGTTCTCAAAAGGTCCTATCTGTGGTAAATTAGGTCCTGTCTTTGCAAATTAGGAATCATGATATATCTGTTTCTAGATGATTGCCTACTCAAAGCATACTCCTTAGATGACACCCCATCAGCCATGCAGAAGACTACAACTGAACACTCAAAAATTGACTCTGACTCCAGTACAATATGTGGAATTCATAGGAGCCTGTCTAGATGCAGTGGAGGCCAAAGCCTTTTCCCCACTACATAGGTTCAATACTCTAACCAAGCGGCGACATGACCCTGCTGTTCCTAGGCAGAGGAACGGCCATGGGGGCTCCATGTGCTGCCCCCACCCTGCCCCGAGCACTGGCTCCGCAGCTCCCATTGGCCAGGGACCGCAGCCTCTGCCTAGGAGCAGCAGGGACATGTTGCTGCTTGTGGGGAGCCACCTAAGGTGAGCGCCACCTGGATCTGGCACACCAAAAGCCCTCCCATGCCCCAACACCCTACCCCAAACCCTCTCCCACACCCAAACTCCCTCCCAGAGCTGGTGCCCCGCACCCTCTCCCACGCCCCAGCCCGAGCTCCCTTCTGCCCCCAAATTCCCTCCCTCTTAGTTAACTGGAATTTTTTACTTACCGGCACCCCGCATTCCCTCAACATGCTGAATAACAAAGCTTTTATTTTATGTTGTTTTTGTATGTTTTCATGAACGTTGAGATTCTGGAGAACAAGATCTCAACTTCAGAGAGGTGCTGGTATGATGTACCAGCTCAGTCAGAGTCCTGCATAAAATGTGTAAATATTAAGAAAAGATATAAATTGTTATGGTATTCCTGAGAGTATAAATAAGGTGTGATCTACACTTTAAAATTGTATCAATCCAACTATTTTGGTTAGGGCTGTATATTTTTTTTTAACTGAAATAGTTATGCTGGTACAGTTCTTAGTGTGCATGCAGTTACAATGGTAGAAAGGTGCCTTATGTTAGTATAGTTTAGTTAGTATATTGTTGTACAAGAATAAGCTATACCAGCATAAGCACTTCTGTACTGGTAGAACTAGGGAGGTTGTACTGCTTTAACTATACCAGTATGATTAAATATATACATCTTTTATGTGTAGACAAGCCTTAAGATGCGCTGGAATTAAATGGCATGAAAGAAAATTTAGTCTGAAAAACGGGAGGGAGGGGTAAGCGCTATTGGATTGTGGAATAATTTCCCAAGAGAAATAGTTCAATGTCTGTGGTTAGTGTCTTTTAAAACTGCACTGGGTAATATATTATATACAGCAGCGGTTCTCAACCAGGGGTCCGCGAGCTCTTTCAAGAGCCCGAGCTGCAGCACCCCCACAGGGCTGAAGTCAGGAGCAAAGTTTGAAGCCCCAATCTGTGGCGCCCCCGTGGGGCTGAAGCTGGGAGGCGTGGGGCTCAACAAGCCCCAATCTCCAGCGCCCCCTGGGGGCTGGAGCTGGGAGGCATGGAGCTGAATCCCAGAGCCCCAAGCCCTGGTGCTCTCCAGGGAGCAGAAACCCTGAGCACATGGACAGAGTTGGGGACATGAAGGTAAGATCTGTCTGGGCCGGGGACCTGGCTTCATGGCTGGCAGAGCCATTGGGGAACAGGGACCGCAGGAGAGCCCTCTCGGCACACAGCCCCTGCACCCTGAGCTTCCGCTCTCCCTGTGCCCTGAGCTACCCCCATGCCCACACACAACCCCAGCTACCCCTCCCTGCACCTTGAGCTACCCCGATGCCTGCACACAGCCCCTAGCTACACCTTCCCTATACCCTGAGCTATGTTGTCCCTGTGCCCTGAGCTACCCCCATGCCTGCACACAGCCCCTAGCTACATAGGCGCGGGAAGAAGAGGTATGGGGGGCTGCTACTGGCCACAAACCTGCCCCAGCCTCGGCCCCCTTATCCCTGTCCATGTCCCCCCGCTCCTGGAGACATGGCCCTGCTCCTGGCCTCAGCTGATGGGGGAAGGGGAGGCACAAGGTAAAAAGTTTGGGGATAGTTTTGCTGGCTTTCAGCACCCCCACTATAAAAGGCATTCCAGCACCACTGCCTAGCTAACCCCCGCCCTGCACCATAAGCTACATTCTCCCTGCACACTGAGCTACCCCCTCCCTGCATTCTGAACTATCACCCTGCCCGCACAGCCACAGCTACCCTCTCCCTGCACCCTGAGCTACCCCCCTGCCCGCACACAGCCCCAGCTATCCCCTCCCTGCATCTTGAGCTACCCCATCTGCATACAGCCCCTAGCTACCCCCCTGCCTGCACCCTGAGCTGTTTTCAAAGATTTTAAGCTAAGCCCCCCACCTTTGAGTTATAATTTTTGGTTGTGCCCCCCACCCCCCAACCCAGACAGGTGGGTGGCCTGCTGAGGTGAATCGGGGGTGGAGGTGGCATTCCCTCTCTGGACCCCACTGTGCAGAGCTGGCTCGAGCCCCGCTGGCTCCTGCCCGGCCCTCCCACCCCCGCAATAGACATCAAACTATGTCTATGCCCAAGGACCCTGCCCCGAGGGCCCCCCCGCCCCCGCTGGGCCCTGGAGTTTTTAATAGCATATTGGGGGGGCCTCAGAAAGAAGGAGGTTGAGAACCCTTGATATACAGGACAATCTTGTTTTGGCAGGGGATGGACTAAGTGATGTACAGAAATTGTTCTTAATTTCTATATTACAATTCATCAAAAGGCTAAGATTATACAGTGCCTTTTTCATCCAGCGACCTCAAAGTGCTTTTGTAAATGTGAATTCTGTCTTCTGAAGAAGGTGTCAGTAAGCTAGTTACTATTATTCTCAGACAAACTGATGCACAGATAAGTAGGCTGAGTAATTTACCCAAGTTTTCACAGCCTGTGTGTGGGTGAAGTGCGAATAAAACCCAAGAATCCTGGTTCCCAGCCCCCTGCTTTATCCACTAGACAGGCTCCCTTTGTGTAAGAACGTGTAAGCATGTTTATATGTTACACTAATTCTGTTTATCTAGCCATTGCAGCTTTTCATGAGTTAATATGTGATTTCTCTGCCTTTAATTTGTGAGGTTTATTAGGGAAAAATTAATTTTAAAACTCACTGGGAAACCAGTGGTATCTCATACCTAACTATTAAATTGCCACTGACTGAATTAAAGAACCTTTGAACCTTCTGATTGTAGAAATCTTGAACGTCTTGTATTGAAACTTTATTTTTCCTGCTGGCAATAATGAAACTGGTGAGCTGCAAGCTTTGTTGACTTATCCATGCAATACAAACTGTAAAAAAAATCCAAAGTTCCTTCCCAAGGAAGTGTCTGCTTAGTCTTCCTGTTAGCACTTCCACTGCCCTTGTTCCTTCCCCTGTTGAAGGCTTGTTTCACAGACTGCTTCTATCCCCAGTAACAAAAAAACCCTAACCAGCCTTTTTGTTTCTTTTGACACCAACACAATATGTCAGCCTATGCCTATGAGAGAGCTATATTGAAATAGCTTTCTTTGTGAATTTCTCATTGCTATTCATGGGTGGGGATTGTCGCTTAAGGGTCAAATTAGAACGCAGTCAACCAGAGCGACGACAGTGAGTGGAGCCAGCCTCCAGCTAGATTCCCCCTCCAAGTTCTGAAAAGCTGTTAACTTGGAGTTCATCACATACATTATATATTGGTTTTGTAAAATGCTCTTTTCATACGCACAGGCTGAATTCTGCTGAGTTTGTTCCTCATAGTCTATACTTTGTGGGCTCACCTTTTGCCCCATCTCATTACTTTCATCTTTGTCTGCATCTTAGGTCATTTGTGCCCTTTCTGATGAGCTGTTGATCACTAGTGTTGAACTTCCATCATTTTAAGGAAAACTACTTATTTGAGTGAGATGGATTTTCTGTTATCTTCACTGGGATTATACTGTAGCAAACTTGTAACCCTTGACCCAAAGGAGTTTCAGCACTGAATCCTCCTACAGGGAGAATTTTATAAAGAGCAGATTAGAGATTCTTTGAGCTACATGTAGCTTGTTAGCTCCAAAGATCTGCCTTCATTCAGGTTCCCTGTAGGACTGAAGTTCAGGTGGTTACTTTAAACAGATCAAGGTAGTTTGTGGTTGCAGGCTGTAGCATAGTGTGTATCATAAAACTTGACCAACATCAGTGGATGTTATGTTGGGTTAAATTTCCAACATGGGTGCCTAAAGGTAAGCACCTAAATAAATGGCCTGGTGTTTTTTGTTTTCCATTGTTGCTGAGCATCCCCATCCTCGTAGAACTCAACTTGGAGGTGGGATATTTACACTTCTGAAAATTGGGTAACTCAAGTGCCTAAATATGACTCTGAGTGCCTGACATTAGACCCCCATGTTTTGAACACTTTGGACATAATGTCAAGTTGTACAAGTTTCTGAATCCTGAGTTCCAGAATTTTCAGCCCATGTAAGACACTAGCAATAAATTTCTCCAGTAACAAGTAAGTATTTCCATTGACAACATGTTGGCCAATCTGGCTGTCAGGATTAGCTTCTATAAATGTGGTTTCTCTTTTTCTTCTGAGTTATGCAGAAAATGCTATATATATATATATATATATATATATATATATTTAAATGCTAAATATGTAAATATATATATATATATAAACTGTGACATTCATTCCATATGGAAAGGAGGACATTTGGAATGACCATGTTTAGAAAGAGGCTCTTGGAGCACTAATGCCTCAATAACTAACTTTTCTTCTCCTTCCTTCTATTGTAGCTGATTCTGCTTGAGGCTGCTGTCCTGCTTTCTCTACACTTTTCTAGTCTTAGTGGGTGATGTTACAGCATCTTTAACATTCAGACCCTAATACTCTACTAGGTGTGTATTGCTTGGTTTTCATTGCATGATTTCTAATGTTGCATGGGAGATAGCATTCACTCTAATGCTGCTTGTGTACTCTGGCAACTTTTAGCAAATAAACTGTGAATCAACAGACTTTTTCAATCCCAGTTTTCTGTTATGTTATTCTTTCTCTCCTTCAGATGCACGTAGCTACTATGCCCATACATACACATACATATCACGTTCTGTTTTGCTTTCTCTTATTTGCCTATATTCAGGATACTTCTTGTTACTTCCCACAGCAGTATTCCCTGTTAGTAGGACTCGTTCCTGCTTGGATGCAAACTGGATTGTGAGAGCAGCAGCAAACCATCAGAGGGGCTGAGTATGTTGTTATTCATGAGGTGAACAGGCTATGCAGGCTACTGGGCACACAAGAAAATGGTCACATGCCATGGGATACTGAGGAGCTCTCTGAGAAGCACCTTTTCCTGAGAAGGTTCTGACACATCTCTGCCACCAACTGGCAGACCCTGCTCTGTTTCTAACTGCAGCTCGCTCAAGTACCCACTATTCTTCATTCGCAGGAGGAATAACTGTGAATCCTATACCTGCATTGACTGGAGTGTTTAGGCTAGGATTTTCAAAGCAATGTAAGGGAGTTAGGTGCCCCCACTGAATTTCAGTTAGGGTATGTCTCCATTGTAACTGGAAGTGAGTCTCTTATATGGGTAGACAGACTCATGCTGGCAGGGCTCAAGCTAGTGTACTGAAAACAGCAGTGTGGACGTTGCAGCTTGGGCAGCAGCTCAGGATCCCAAGCCCGCCCGACCCCCTGGGTCTGAGTTTGGGTGCTTAGCCCAAGTCTCTGCTGGAGTTTTAAGTGACCACACCGCTATTTCTTAGCATGCTAGCTCATGGTCTGCTAGCACAGGAGTCTACCTAGGGCTGGGAGGCTGGCTCCCAGCTGCAGTGTAGACATACTCCTAGAGATCAGTGCCTCGCTCCCTCAGGCTCTTTTGAAAACCCCAGGCAATACCCTTCCTCCACCCCCACCAGACCCACTCTCCCATTAGTCCAGAATGCACAATTCAGTGAACAATTAGGGCTTTACTCACATTGCTGAGCACAGTGCAGAGATATGTACACAAAAGAGAGAGAATCTGGAAGTCTCTGCACAAATCCTGAACAAACACAGAGGACTGCTCACTAGCACGTTGACTCTTCGTAGGACAAAATTCTTAGGGACAAATCTCCCCTTTGCAGAAGACTAGCAAAAGGCCTGTGCAGTCCATAAATCTCAAAAGTTACATACCGTAAAACAGGGCATGAGTTGGATGTAAGTGGTGCATAGCTCTTTTGCCGGTCCTTTGCATCAGGGGGAATTTCACCCTAAGTGATCACTTAAACCAGGGGTTCTCAACCTTTTTCTTTCTGAGGCTCCCCACAACATGCTCCAAAATCTCCAGGGCCCCGCTGGGGAGTGGCAGGGGGAGGGTGGCTCAGGGCTCTGGGCTGGGAGGTGGAGAGGAGGTCTCAGGCATAGGTGTAGTTTGATGTCTATTTTGGGTGGGCAGGGGACAGCAGGGGTCGAGCCAGCTCTGCACGGGATCTGGGGAGGGAGCGCCACCTCCACCCCCTGACTCACCTCAGCAGGCCACCCCCTGTCTGGGTTGTGGGGGAGGGGTCGCAACCAAAAATTGTAACTCAAAGGTGGGGGGCTCAGCTTAAAAAGTTTGAAAACAGCTCAGGGTGCAGGGTAGCTAGGGGTTGCATGAGGGAAGGGGGGTAGCTAGGGGCTGTGTGCGGGCAGGGGGTAGCTCAGGGTGCAGAGAAGGGGGTACCTAAGGGCTGTGTGCAGACAGAGGGGTAGCTCAGGGTACAGAGGTTGGGTAGCTAGGGGTGTGTGCCAGGAGGGCTCCCCCTGTGGTAGATGCTCCCTGAGGGCTCTGCCAGCCACAGAGCCGGGTCCCCCCGCCCAGATGGCTTTTACCGGCTGCATGAGCAAAGGGGGCTGGGAGCTGGGGAGCAGCTTCAACCCCCTGCAGCAGCGGGAGATGAGGGAACACCGTGGCTGTCTGCTCCGTGGCACCAGCCAGAGCAGCAGCTGTCCCGCACTGCCCAGCTCTGGCTTCCGGTCTCCGACCTGGCCAGGGGACGGGGAGAGAAAGAGGTGGAGAATGAGGGTGGAGTGCCCCGGGTCTTCCCTGCTCTTGCACTGTAGTTTGGGGTGGGTGAACACCTCTGTGTCCCCCAACTCTGCCTATAGGCTCAGGGCTTCTGCCCCGGGGGGAGCACCGGGGCTCAGGGCTCCGGAATTCAGCCCTCCTGTTCCCAGCTTTGACCCCACAGGGATCGCCGGGAATCAGGGCTTCAATCCCGTGGCTCCTGGCTTCATCCCTGCAAGAGGTGCTGGGGCTGTGGGTTTTCGCGTGGGGCCCCGCGACCCCTGAAATGGTTTGTGGACCCCCCTGGGGGCCAGGGACCCCCTGTTGAGAACCGCTGACTTAAACAACTAGTTTTTGCTTATGTTGACCCATATGAGGCAGCTTGGTGCATTGATTCTAAATATGAGCAATCAGAAAAGACAGATCAATTTACTGCTAGTCTGTATTCTAGCTGTAATACAACATAATAGGACATTTAGAATCACATAGGTAGGACAAAATAGATTTGCTTTTGTCAGCATAGCCTTTGACACTCTTTGTGCAGTTGTTTGCTGTGTTTAAAGTAAGTCTCTAGAATTGCAGCACAAGGAATAATCTTTACCTGGCTGCTATAGTTTAAATATTTTTCATTTATTTATAGGGTTTTCCAGCACACATTAATTTATTTACAAATGGTAGCAAATTGCAAGTGGCAGGCTGCCTAACTAACTTCATGAGTCAGTACTTTTTTTTTCTAGAAAAGACTGCTGATAGTGTAAATTGTTCAAACACTAGGTAAATAATTGGAAATGCAATCAACAGAAAGCAAGTATTTATCTACTAATAAATCATTTGAAATGCATATGTCAGTCTTTGTCCAACCGTTCTTAAAAGGCATTTAGTGATTCTGCTGCTGTTTCTGCCTAGCAGTCAGAATTTTTATGGTCACTAATTGTGCATTTATTTTCTGCCTGTGTTTCTCTTTGCACAAAGAAAAGAAACACAATATCTATGGTTGCAAAGAGGCTCACATGTTATTTCCTTCATGGAGAGCTATAGGATACTCTAGAGATTGATATTATTTATATCATCTCATTTTTGCAGATGGGGAGAGGTTTTCAGTTGCGTGGCATTAGCAGCCATTTACATTTATTCAAGGATTTTCTGAAGGGGAATCTTTGTCACGTGTTCTCAGAGCATGGCTTGAAAAGTGTACAGCAGCTCAGTGATCAGCCATGTCTTTTTCCTTTGTATTAATGACACCGCTGCTTCAAGTCATCAGTTGGGGGGAGGAGGGGCAGGCAGGACTCTTCATTTTTCAGACTTTTGTTGTTAGATGTTCCTAAGGAGAAAGACAGTGTGAACTCTCTAGCATTTTATTTTTATACTGCTAGGGGAAAGTAGATTTGTAATTTGTTTAAAGTAATTTATACCCCATTTTGGTGTCCTCTCCTTCACCTCACTCCCAACTAATTCCCTTTTTGTAGTTAGACTATGGAAGCATCTTATAGGAATATTTCCAGAGTACCACAGAGATAATAGAAACAGGTGTTCTGGAGAAAGCTTTGTTAGCTCAGGCCAAGAGAGATGCTTGTTGATCACTCAAAACCATTACTTTTCTGAATCTCTAAATTTTGAATGAGCTTTAATTCATGGTAGGTTCATCTGCTAGAGGCTCTGCTTCAGAAAGATCTTGAGTTTACTGTGCTTCCTCTTAGAGGCTATTAGAGGAAGCAGGGTAAGCTTTGTAGTACTGAGTTTTCCACAAAAACAATGAGGAGTTTTCCACAGGAACTCAGCTTCAACCTGCTCTTGAGTTGAGGAATGTAGGGGAACATTTGGAGAGGTGACACCAGGACTTCAACTCATCACATCTATTTTCCTCCTGTTAAAATCACATATGGCAGATCTCTATTTATAGTCTGCGGACCACTGTACAGTCCACGAACCACTCCCAGGGGGTCTGAAGAGCTGCTAACAGTGGGGAGGTATCTGTCAGTTTTCAAACAGTGATTTTTTTCTCCATAGGGACGCAAGTTCAGGACTCTTAAGATTTCCAGAGGATTTTTGGATCAATAAATTAATAAGACGCTTGTCTGCACCCTGGTTTGTCTCTGCCAGGTGTTCCTTTGATATAAATTCAGCCATGATCAAACTTGTGGATGACTCCAAAATTAGAGGGGTACCAAATAAAGGATAGAACCAAACTGCTCTGCAATGATGGGAGATTAGAAAAGTGAGGGCTGCAGACAACAACCAGGGGAAATTCATTCCTAACAGATGAGAAGCCCTACAAGTAGGAAGAGGAAATAAACAGTACAGCTACAGAATAGAGTTACACAAACCTTGTTCTCCATGCAGCAAGTGCACTGCATATCAACCTAACCTCTGCTACTGTATCGCAATTTGACAGCATTTAATAGAAGTAGGAGAAAGGAATGATTTGCTGCTTTCTGCATATGGTATTCCTCGGTGTTCTTCAGTTCATACACTGCAGTATTAATGCAGACTTTGAATGTTTACATATCCCTTAGTTCTGCATGGGTGCAGAAGGGATGTGGGAGAGGGAACAAAGAACTTTCTCTTCCCATGGCACCCTTACAGAGCAGCTCGTTACAGACTAGCACAGTCAATCCGTAAGACTAGCATGGCTGGTGGTGGCAGTCTTCCATCTGCCAGTGAAGAAGGTTGGTTGCAGGGGAGAGTGCATGTCTACAACCTGTTAAAGGTTGGTGGATCTGAGTTAGCCAGAATTCCTTCCATGGTTCCAGCTGCAACTTGAGCCCCTCCACACCTCACTACTGCAGGGTTGTGCCTTGAAGACACAATCCAGCCCAAAGTCTACAAAATACCATGAAGATTCTATTGTGAAATGCCAAAAAAGAAGAAACAAGCCATTGAAGGAAATTAGACTTGTTATGGTGACAGTAGAGGTCTTCTGTTTTTCAGGCGAGACTGAAGAAGAGTGCATAATTCCTTCGCTTTTCCATACAGAAAAGGATCTTGGGCTACTCCTTAGGAGTTAACAATAAGTTGCAGGGCTGCAAGAGTACTTGGTGGGTTTTTTGTAGATAGATAACAAAAGGAACTAGTGGCTTATAGGTTGAGCAGGTAACTATACCCTCTGAATCACATAGAAATGGGATAAAGCCCTTTGAAAGGACTTATTAAGAATTGTTTTAAGTACTGTAGCTTCTGACAAGACAGGAAACTTGCTTGAATTGTGGGGAAAGCAGATAATATTGCCTTGTGAGTGCCTGAGTTCCAGATATTGTAAATAGTGTACTCATTATAGTTTAGTTTCAGTAAAGAGATTGAATTGAAACCACCATGCATCTTTACATAATGTCCATAATTCTTATATCAAAATATTTTGACTCTTCATTAACTTTATACATTTGCAACATCAGTGGGAAGTTGAGCTTCATGCATCACACACATGCTGAGAGGGCTTATTATGGAGAACATCTTAAAAATGACATAGTCAATGCAGAGACATCTCAAAAGAAACTTGATTGATTTGCTGTGTTTTTCCAACATGTGGAGACAAGCAAACCTGTACATTTTCCATGGAAAGTGTCCTTTTGTTTTTCCTCATTTACATTAGTAGCAAGCAGCTGCATGACTGACTGCTATGTGTGAAAATTCTCATTGGTTATCATGCATGTAAATACCCTGGTAATACAATCTGAGAGAAGGTGGTGAAATCATGGCTTAAAGAAACTTCATCTGTAATTGTGGAGTCTGCATTTAAAAAGCATGTTCTGTGTTATAATTTGCCACCCCTTTCTCTCATTATAGCATGAACATATTTTTGTCCAACTTGCTAAATTTACAAGGATCCTTCAAAATGTGTACCCAATTAGTGACGTTGCTAGGACAAATGAAGTATAAAACCAATAAGGGTGTGGCATTTGTTGTCCAGAAGCATGAAGCTTCACTGTTTGAAAGCTTTAACTATTATCATCCATTCTGTGAAAGACAAAGATGCCAGATGAATAGTTATAAAGAATATGTTCTTCCAGCAAAAAAGAGAAAAGTAATATTATCTTTATATCCTTTTAAAAGTACATTATTATTTGCACAGTGAAATTAGTTTTGCAAGAGGCATGAAAATCTCTTGAGACAGAAGTTTTAAAAGAAAGATCAAAGGAATTAAATAATAATTCTATATAAGGTGAGCATTTTTTTTAAACAGGGAAGCCTTGGGGTAATTACTTTTAATTTAAAATCAAATCAATGGATGGAAATGAAGTCTTTTCAAAGAGCAATTAGAGTTTGCATCTTAGAGTGAATGCTATTTAATAGAGTAATTAACATGTGCTTTTTATTCTTAACCTCTGACCTGTGCCCTCCTGCCCCTTTACCTAACCCTTTCCATTTGCCCTGGTCAGTTAACAGGCAGGAACATTTGAGAACAATCATGGATGATTATGATATCAGGTCTGCTGCCAGCATTTTGGCATCTGTTAAAGAGCAAGAGGCTCGTTTCGAGCGGCTCACCCGTGCACTTGAAGAAGAGCGACGCAATGTCTCCTTGCAGCTTGAACGTGCTAATCAGCCCTCAGAACGAATGAGCATGTGCAACATTGGCAATGGTCAGCCACTGGCAACTGCGTGGCAGCAACTTGTCCTGCAGGTAACAGCCTGCTTCTCTTACCAGTCACTAGAATTCACACCTCCCAGAATATCCCATTCCAGAAAGTAAAGAGCCTCTCCCAATTTATTTGTCATCAGCATTTCATTCCATAGTGTGTATTACGAAACAGAAAAACACTGAACTCAGCATATTTGTTTGACTAATTGAGGTAGCATGGATTACAGCACCTCGGATAAAATGTTACTCTCATCTCTTTTTACCCCTAAGGATGCTTCCTAAAAATGATAGCTCTCTGATAATTAAACCCCAATAAAGACCTTCACACCGGCTCTTATAGCTATGTGCTTGCTACATGTGATGCTATCACTATGCTTTTAAAAGCAGGGCCAAACCGTGATGTCATTATCAAGTAAAGTTTTCTTTTGAAGTCAACTGGAGTTGGTTAGAACAGGGACTGGGTGAAAATGGTGGATTTCCTCTGTTAAGGACTGCAAGCCTACTCCTTGAGTAAGGACTTCAGGATTTGGCACATCGTGTTTATTCAAATGAAGGACTTTGTTCTAAAGTTACAAGCTCTGATCTGTATGTTTGTCTGTTCATAAATCCCAGCCATAGTTTTGCCTCCCGCTTGCTCCTTAACTCTTTTAATGTGAAGTGACAAACTGGTTGTATTTCCAACTGATTCTTTAAACTAGCAAATGATTTGGAAGCCTGTGGCAAATAATGCAGCAGAAACAGTAGTATTGGGAAGGCTGTGGTCCATAATGAAACCCTGATCTGCTAGGGACTTTAGAGCTTGCTTCAATCATACCAGACTCTTGCATTGATCGGTACATGGGTAGGGTTCATGTGATGTCAAAACAGCTTTATGCTAATACATTTTTGGTGGGCAGTATTTCATAGAAGCTGTCCAAGTCAGAGAGTTCTTTCTGGGTGTTCAGTAGCTTACAAATTCAGTGGGTAGATACAGAGGAATTTATTTTGTGAAAGACGGCTGTACAAAACATGGCTGCCATGTTACTCCCTCTAGTCACTGTTTGTTTATCCTTAGCATCTGTTTTCAATTAGGACATTCAGTCACAAAGAATTGGCCTTTACTGCTTGGGCTAAAGGAGTAACTCCATTAGCTGTTAGCAGTTGTAAGTTGTTATCCTGATGATTAGCCACTAGAGGGGGATGCTGCATACATTTTAGAAGAATGGTACACCTGCACCTTTGCTTTTTCTGAGTGACTTTGTGAAAGGTGCCAGATCAGGTACAGTATGAGCTTTCCTGCATGGCTATGCTTTAAAGCCCAATCAACTCCTATTAAAATCAATAGAAGGATTGATGTAACCAGGCCCTAAGTTATCCTTCTTCCGAAAGGGACCACCTGTATAAGTAAAAACCAGAGTTCAGTCTACATGTGTGTTCAGTCCTTG
The DNA here is from genome assembly GCF_965140235.1 of Caretta caretta. Classification (NCBI taxonomy): domain Eukaryota; kingdom Metazoa; phylum Chordata; order Testudines; family Cheloniidae; genus Caretta; species Caretta caretta. Next base: position 17,054,926 of record NC_134220.1, on the reverse strand, counting down.
GCCTCTCTGGGGGCTAGACATGAAATGCTTCATTTGTAAATCATTAGTGTTCAGCTTTACATTCACTGTGCGTTTCATCATGAAGGGTACACCCAGCACTTTACAGGCTATATGCTACAGTATATAGGGATCTGTCACTAACCACTGAAAGGCAGCCATTTTTGAATGGCTGTAGATCATTGGTGGGTGACAGATCTCTGTGTAGTAAACAATCTCAAAAAAGATCTATTAGAACTGGTAAAGGTACAGAGAAGGGCAACAAAAATTATTAAGAATATGGAACAGCTTCCATATGAGAAGAGATTAAAAAGACTGGGATTATTCACTATGAAAAAGAGACAACTAAGGGGGGGATGTGATAGTCTATAAAATCATGAATGGTGTGGAGAAAGTGAATAAGGAAGTATTACTTATCCCTTCTCATAACATAAGAACCAGGGGTCACCCAAAGAAACTAATAGGCAGGAGGTTTAAAATAATCATAAGGAAGTACTTCTTCTCACAATGCAGAGTTAACCTGTGGAACTCAATGCCAGGGGACGTAGTGAAAACCAAAAGTATAACTGGGTTCAAAACAGAATTAGATAAATTCATGGAGAATAGGTCCATCAATGACTATTAGCCAAAATGATCAGGGACACCACCCCATGCTTTGGGTGTCCCTAAACCTCTGCCAGAAGCTGGGACTGGACGACAGAGGACTGATCAATTACTCTGTTCAGTTCATTCCCTCTGAAGCATCTGGCACTGGCTGCTGTTGGAAGACAGAATACTGGGCTGGCTGGACCATTGGACTGACCTAGTATGGCCATTCTGGCTTTCAAAAACGTAACCTTGTAGCTAATATTAGAGTTTTTCCATTTGAATCTACAAAGGGAATTATATACCAAATCTAATTATCCCATCTGGAATTTGGGCAAGAAATGAGGATTAACAACCCGTTCTTTTGGAAAGTGCCATATAATCTGTAATGACCCCTGTGACCAGGGCTTCTGTTTTACATCTTGTCTGACAGTTGGGGTGGACACTGGCCAAGAGACTTACTCAGTGAAGTATTTGTAGAGAAAGCTTTGCTGTATGCCTGCAGCAGCATCACTGCTTGCCCTTGTAATAATGCACTCCCGAGCTTCTCCCAGACGTCATTCTTAGCTTCATTTTTGTTCTTTTGTTTTATTTTAAACAAAAAATGCTTTAGAAAAGGGAAGAGGACAGAAGCAAAGTGTGAGAATTGTAATAGTTTCCTGAAGTCCTTTAAAAACAAAATCAAGGACTTATGCAAATGTTGTTTCTAATTCATTCTAGATACCTTGTCAGCTGTACTCCTTTTTTTATTTTTACACCAACCTTAAGCTGTTCGTTATCTCAACAGCATATTCTTGTTCTAGGCTGCAAGCAGCTCAGCTAGCCATTTCACTAAATGGAAAGAAAAATAATCTTATGTCATTCTGTCTGTTCAGCGTGAGCTTGGAGTGCACAAACAGCACAAGCAAATTGTACTCCATTTGTCTACGTTTGCTGCATATGCTTCAGGCATTATTTAGCAGTGTACATCATCTCTTAACCGCCACCAGGAAATGTCAGATGGGCAAATAATGTCAGAGATGCACTCTAATTGCAAAAAGATTTTTACTTAAGTGTAGCTATTTAAATGGGGGAAAACATGGAGGGGGGGGGTTGCTGAAGGCTTTTAAAAATATTTGTTTTGATGTCCAGGAAAGTCATTTCACCACCTCTCCCACTATAAATACTGAAGAAAAGGTTTGTTCACATGTTAATTGGAAAGGTCTGGAATGATGCTTGAAGTCTTTTTGTCCACAGAACCAAATGCTATGATGTACCATGAAGGGGAAGATCTGCTTAAATATTGTTACCACGCTATGACCCCCCTGAGAGCTGATAAACAGTTGTAACTCCCATTGACTTCAGTGAATTTTGCCTGAGGAAAAACTGGGGGAGCTCAGTTGTACTTGGCTTGCACAGTCCTTTGTTGGAGGCAGCACGCCTGCCAAAGTTCCTGGGTGTGCAGGGGCTGGGTGCTTGCCTCTTGTACTTTCCTTGGTCGGGGGATGATTAACTAACTCCATGTGGGCAGCCAGCTCTGCTGGCAAGTGTGATTCCTGGAGAGAGGAGTAACAAGTTCTATGTGGTTAATGCGGCTAAACAAACCTGGGTAAATGCATTTTATACCATGTGTCTCTTCCAAGTTGTCTCCAAAGGAAGCTTCATGTAGAGGGCATTGCAGTAATCCATTCTAGAAATCCAGAAAGCCATGGATCACAGTGGCAGGGGCTACAATCATAAGAGGAAGCTGTAACTGCCTCCCTAGATGCTGTTGGAAAAAGGGCCCTCTAGAACACCTAGACCACCTTAGATGCAAAGAGAGTCAAAACAAGAGCACACTGGCAGATCATGAGTACTCTGGTCTATCTTGCCACTCAGACAAGCTTGCCCCTGTGATAGATGGTCCCTTACACCACAAATCACAACAATATTCAGGTTGCTCCCATTCCCAAAGGACCGGTCACTTACCCAGGTCAGTTGCATCTCAGATCTCAAGCCAAAAACAAGGCTTGAGCCAATCCTATAATAAACTAACTAAAGGTTTATTAACTATGGAAAAGAAATAAAGAGTTATTTACATGTTTAAAGCAGGTTAACATACTCACACAAATGACAGGTTTCAGAGTAACAGCCGTGTTAGTCTGTATTCGCAAAAAGAAAAGGGGGACTTGTGGCACCTGAGAGACTAACAAATTTATTTGAGCGTAAGCTTTCATGAGCTACAGCTCACTTCAGCGGATGCATTAGCTCATGAAAGCTTATGCTCAGATAAATTTGTTAGTCTCTAAGGTGCCACAAGTCCTCCATTTCACACAAATGAGTTGTAGTGTTAGGTTTCAAAAGATGATAGAAGCTGCTACGATATGCAAGCTCTATATGTTCTTTAGGGCTAACCAAAGCTAAATGGTTGGGGATCCCTTGCTTTTACTTAGAAATCTTTGCCCCTCAGAGTTCAAGCATCATAGAGATAACAGTTTCTTATGGACTTTTATTCCATTCCCCCAGAGCTCAAGATAATGGGACAAGGGTTTGTGCACACAAAGTCTTTTGTCCACTGATGTTATACATGGCTTGTCTGGTGTCTGTGGGCATTCTTTTGTTGGGAAGGAGATGACACTTCTTGTGGTAAACTAATCATAGGACTGGAAGGGACCTCAAGAGGTCATCTAGTCCAGTCCCCTGCACTCAGGGCAGGACTAAGTATTATCTAGATCAGAGGTGGGCAAACTATGGGCTTGTGGGCTGCGTCTGGCCCGTAAGGCCTTTCAATCCAGCCCTCGAGCTCCCACCAGGGAGCAGGGTCAGGGGCTTGCCCCATTCCGGGACTCTAGAGCCTGCACCCCCAGAGCCCGCACCCCCACCCCAGAGCCCACACCCCCAGCCAAAGCCTTCACCCCCTCCTGTACCCCAATTTTGTGAGCATTCATGGCCCACCATACAATTTTTATACCCAGATGTGGCCTTCAGGCCAAAAAGTTTGCCCACCCCTGATCTAGACCATCCCTATAATATTTAAGACTTGTTAATGCTTCACCCCCCGACTGGGGAGTTTATAGTATCAGAGCAAAAACTTTCACAGTCTCAGAGAAAACACTTAAATATTACCTTTTAATCTGGGATACAGATTTTGTAAGTGAAATTAATTCATGCAGCAACTTACAAGCATTTCATAGAGTAACACATTTTTATAAATCAAATGCCTATTTTAACAATACTAACACACAGTAACCCAGACTGGTTTCCAGCTATGCATTTGTCAGTGTTCAGTCAGGCTTAGGGGCCTTGCATGAGCGTCACCTGGCCTGCCAGTATCACAGCCACCCTTAAAAATGGCATAGGAAGCCTTTCCTGCCCTACAACACGGTAATAGTGTAAAGTTTAAGTGCATATTCATCTTACAGTGTTCATTCTGTTAATAGAAATTCTTGCTAAAACCCATACCACCTCTAGCTCCATTCAGGTCAGTGTATTCTTCTGTAGCTTTGGGCACTAGAAGCTATGTGACTGGCCCTGGCTATATGTTACCAAAACTGAAATCCAGTTGCCCTCAAATGAGCAGAGCCAGCTGTCCAGGCATTCTTGTTTGCTTCCCTACATGTTGCTGTAGAAGACAAGACTGGAAAAAGATGACTCTGTAGTTTGATGTCCCAAGGTGTCAGGGTACTGGCAGCACAGATGAATTTGGACATTTTATCCTTTTACCGGTGCAGACATAGCACAATAACCTTTTAAGTATGGTATTTATGAATAGAGCGTATCTTGTTTCTTTCACAAATGTTTAAAGACTCCAGTGATGATGTGATTTTTTTCTAAGCTTGATAAACCTTAAAACCCTTCATGTGTGAGGGATTTTATTTAATCTGCCTGCTTCTATTTCACTTTGTTTCAAATCAAACTTCAACTTAGTTCCTACTGTGAGCAGTGGAACGATAGAGAAAAGATATGAAAGTGAACATGTGTAGGGTCTTTACTATAGCACCCTGAACTGCAAAGAGGAGCAATATTGTCATTGGATCGCGGCTAACCATTCCGAGCACATAATATTTTAATATTAAAGAACATTCTTTTTAATAAAAACAGCTCACAGACATGAAACTTATAACAATAAAAGGCCAGATCCTTAGCTGGTATACATTGGCATTAACTTCAATCAAGCTAGGGCAATTCACATCAACTGGAGATCTGACCAAAAATATTCACATTCAAAGGCTCCTGCCCCTATCAATACACTGACAACTTCCATTCATGTTAATGCTTCATAAAAAAAAAAAAATACAGCACCGTTTTCTCAGTCAGGCTAGCTTATCCCAATGACTACAACACAACAATACTTTGATCTCTCCAGTCTTCTTTCCAGTGATCTTGCAGTGCTTTACAAGGATTTGAAAGTGTTTTCCCGCTCATGCAAGGTAGGCAAGTATCCGTGTTTTACGGAGTGGAAAACTGAGACACAAAAACTAATTGACTTGCCCAAGGTTTTACAGAGACTCTGTGGAATAATGTGCAGTAGATCCCAGATCTTTTTAACTCTGTGTCCTGTGCCTTGCCCACAGGACTGTCCCTCCTGCACGTTGAATTGAGACCATTAAAATGGAGTCTGAAAAGACTTAAAATTGACAAAATAACCTACTGAATTAAACTGTTCATTGTATTTCATGGCTTTGACCTTGATTTCTCATTCTTTTAACCTTTATTTCGTGAATGCTCTACAAATAGAGCTTAGAATTTTCTTTAACAGTTGGCTAGGGCACTGGCAGGTAGCTTATACCCAAAATGGAATGTGCAAATACAATATATAGAATTACAAAACCTGGTATTAAAAGAAATGTGGACATGAATTTACTGTGAGGCACATTGTGTCTTAGAATGTTAATACTCTGTCACCCATTTGCATTCTTGCTGTTTAAACTGATGGTGTTATTCCTGTGAGTTCTGTAGATCTCTACTGTGCTTTATGGAATACTGTTTCATGGGAAATAATAGTTCCCACTGGGGAAGGAAAACTGGATTTAGTGTTGTGTAGAGAACACGGAATTGGCATACATTGCTAAGCAGTGAATATTGACTGAACAGTGGGTGTAGGGGAACCTGTGTGGTGATTCTATACCTATTCCTCCCAGCATGTGTTTTGTTCATGATGAGCTGTCTTAGGAGACCTAGGATTGGAAACTATAAATACAATTAGTACGTTGATTTTGTTTTCAATGGCTGTTTTCCCCAAGTGGAGTGGCAAAGTAACACAATATACAAACATGGGTTTTTCACATTTTGATCAAATAACCTTAAACTATTGTCTGGCTCAGTGTTAGTCCAGCAGCTCCACAGCTTCAAAGATTTATTTCATCTTGTAAACTTTTTGGGTTGTGATCACACCATGTAAAAACCCAACACGGAGGGAAAAGGTGCAAAGATGGGCAATAAGTTACATCTTCAAAGCAGTGCTCTAGGATTTGCTGTGTGGCTCTTGCTATTGATGGGAGTTAGGAAACTAATCCTTGTGTACCATTTTGAAAGTGTCCCTCTAATTTAATTAGTGTATCAGAGCAAATTGCATCCCTATCAGGATGCTATCACATTACACTTAAGTTACTACTTAATGCTCTCATCTGATTTTATTCATGTTTTTGTTCATCTAAGTGCCTGATCCTGCACTTAGGCCAATGATGAGCGTCTGTATGCCTGTCCTGTCAAATCAGCACCGCTGAGCAGTTGTGCAAATGCATTAGTACCATTGCATGCCCATACATCTGAGGGTAGGACTGAGTCTCTTGTTTGTACCTTTTGTTATACAACACAGAGTAATTTGCTCTCTTAAACGTCGCTAACTGAATGAAGCATTTATCTGGAGCATGGTTTGTGATTATCCTATTTGTGAAGGGTTATTACAGATTCACTAAGGCCAGGTGCCATACAGATTTTACTATTTCACGTAGGGTTCTATGAATGGGTTGACTCATTGCCAGGCATGACATAGCAGCTCTGTCTCTGCTGAGGGTCTCCAACCCATGGCCTCTCCACCTCTGCAGTGGCCTGCAGAGGCACTGACTTTCCAATTTCCGGGGGGTGCTTAACCCCTGCTGTGCCCCACACCCCACCTTCATTCCACCTCTTCCCTCAAGCCCCCACCCCAACACTGCTTCTTCCCACCCCTGCCCCAACTCTTCTGCCCCCTCCCTCCACCTCTTCCTTCCCCCACAGTGCCTCCTGCACTCCTGAACAGGTGATCACCCGGCGGACAGGAGGTGCTGGGGGGGAAGGAGCTGATCGATGGGGCCTGCTGGCAGGTGGGAGCCATAGGCGGCGGGTGAACCCCCACTTTGAGGAGGCTAGCCAGCCAGCCCCGCCCCTTCTGCCCAAGGCCCTGCCTCCCCGCATGCCAAAGCCCCGCAACCCACCCCCCGATAACAGGAGGAGCCATGAGGCCCCCCGCGACCAGAGGAGCCCTGGCTTGCCCACCCTGGGCCAGCCCCCACAGTGCCGGGCTGCGTGCCACTCCAGGCGGCTCCCCACCTGAGGCCGAGCTGGCCCCCACCTGAATGCCGGACACTAGAGCCAGCACCCCTCCCGCCCCACAGCCAGTGGCCCCAATGCCCAGTGAAGCCACCTCACTCCCCTGCCAGACCCCTGTGCCTGCTGCTTGCTTGCAACATCCCTCCTCACTCCCCCGCCCCAAGGAGAAGCGATGTGCTGATCAGCATCAAGACCTGCGGGGGGGGAGGGGCAGGGGGGATGTAGTGCAGGTAGGCAGGTGATGGCAGCCGGAGCCGGTGGTGGGTGGGAGGGCCTCAGGGAAGGGGGCAGGGCCACCGTGGCCCTCTGGTGGCTGTGCCAGGGAAAGCTCCTATTATAGCTGTCCGTGGTGGGAGCTGATTGCCAGGGCTGCGCGGGGGGGAAGGGGCGGCAAGCACCCACTATTTTTTTCCATGAGTCCTTCAGCCCCAGAGCACCCACAGAGTTGGCGCCTGTGATGGCCTGCCTCTTCCTGTACTTGGTCCTCCAGCCAAGATCACTTCAAAAGTCTCTTCACTTCTGGGGTAGTCCATAAACAAAAAAGGAAGGGGAATTAATGCAAAGAAACTGAATTAATAAGAGAGAGGGGAATGACTCCCTCTCAGATGTGTCACGATCTGGCCCATCCTTCCCTCAAGGAGGGGGTTTAAGGCAGTGGTTGTCTGGGAAGCTCCTCCCTCCGGAGCAAAGGGTTGAAGGTCTGTTCTCTTCCCTCACTTGCCCACAAGCGAGCTGTTCTGCTCCCCTTTTAAACAACTCCTCCAGTCTGTGCTTGTGCCTTGCAGATGTGGTGGGGTGGAGCTAGCTAAGCCTAGAGTGGCACCTTAACCCCTTGTTCTCCAGTGTGGGGTTTGTATACCTCACAGATTCTGATTTTTTTTTTTTGACTGAAATATTTAAATTAACCTGAGTGTGGATTGGAAGCAGTTATACCAGTATAAAAGAGCCTTAGACTGGTATAACTGCATCCCCATTCTGGGAATTTTACTGCTTTAACAATTCCAAACTGGGATAGTAAAAGCAGGAGAAAAGCTATTTGTAGATCAGGCTATTTCTAAAAAAAAAGGTTCCCACCATTTCAATTGTCAGTGCTCTAGCCCGACGAGCTTTTGTTACTGCCGTTTTGATTAGACTTGCCTTTTCGCAGGTTTAACTAACATGGTACTACATAGTAGTAATACAGGTCCAGACTCTTGACACACTAGGGCTTTTGCCTTAGAACTAGTGAGAACACTTGAAATAAATTTCTCCAGCACAGGGCATGTCCACATCCTATATCATCCTTGAATCCGTATATAGTTTTAGTTCTTGCTTTGCCTTTGTTTTAACTTAACCAAGGCATTAGGGAGACATAGGGGTTTAAGGGAACATGAGGGAGGAAAGACTTGAGAGATTCCAAACTGGCTGTCTTTGTCAGGACAACTTGAAAACCCAGCTCAAAATGCCATTAATCAACCAAGTTAAGAGTAACCCCACTTCAATCTTTTTCCACTGTGCAAACGTGCATCTGGCTGCTCAAGCAAAACCAACCTGCAAAAACAAAGCTACTGAATGTTTCATGTTTAAAATTCTCATCACTTATTTTTCTGGAGCCAGCTGAAACAGAGAAATTAAAAATAAGCAAGTGTTGATTTTTTAATTTATTTTTTGATAAGGAAGTTTGCTGTCTGCTGTATTTTGTGTCGGTAATTGAGTGTCAGCATTTTTCTGTTCCATATTAATACTGCAGTGCCTTTATGGTGGAGTGGTGGAACACAAGCTCTTGCCGAAAGTGACGTTCCTTTTGAGGAAGCGAGGCCGGGGTTCAAGCAAAAGATAAGCTGAAAAGGACAGCAGAGCACACTGCAGGAATGCAAAGCTACAAGAAGAAGTTAGTGCAGATGTTTTCTGAGAAAAAAGCCACCGCTTCGATCAGTAGTGTTACACCTGTGTAACATCAAGCCCGTTGATTTTGCTGACCCAAATAGCATGTAGGGTTCTTGACAGATTCAGTAAGCTACTGGATCACGGTTTTTGCTTTTTGTTTCCAAATTACGGAGATTAATCAGTTCCTTTGATAAAGGCAACACAGCATATCTACTAAGATTCTCTGCCCTAAAGTAGAGCAGTATAGGTTTGTAGAATTTGACTGTTGAAATTTCGGGGCCAATTCTGCCGTCTTGTTATTACAGGTGATAGATGTATTAGAACTGCACATATAGTTACAGGTAGCACAGCAGTGGGAAAAAAGTATAGCCTGATCTAAACTGAGGCTTTGCTTGAGTACCTGAGGAGTCTTCTGCTCCTTCCATCCCCTCCCCATGCAGACTGCAAGCAGTCCCCTTTTCGCCTGGTGTGTCAAGTTTCGTTCTATTTAGCTACTGTCCACAGGGCCCCTTGGCTGTAGGGAAGTTTATGCTTTTCTTTCCCTGGGACTAAAATATTTGTGCTCATATTAAGGGACTGACAGTAGTGGAAAGTGACATGCATTCTTTCCTCACAGATAAGGTGAGGTGCAAACAAGATCACTGTTGGTTTCCAACTGCTCTACAGAGGTCTGCAATGCTATTTCGCTCTTTCAGTGCCAAAATTCCCACTTTAGGAGGGATCCAGGGATATTTATTCCATGCTGCTGCATTATCGCTGGTATTGAGCAGACTGTCAAATGTGATTGAATTTTCCAGTGTGGGTTTAGTCCTCGTCTAAACTCAGCTGACACTCTAAAAATGTAGGGGCTGATCCTTCAGTTGTTACTCATGAGAGGCATCTCGTTGACTTTCCAGGAAATTATCTGGATCAGATTTTGATCAGTTCTTGCATGGATGCACAGGAAAGTCACCCTCTCTGCCCCTCTACTGGGACTAGCCAGAATCCCAACAGGGTTTATAATACCTGCTTCCTCCTAAAAAGAAAAGGAGTACTTGTGGCACCTTAGAGACTAACCAATTTATTTGAGCATGAGCTTTCGTGAGCTACAGCTCACTTCATCAGATGTATACCGTGGAAACTGCCTAGGGCACCACTGCTGGTAATATCTGAAATGGGGAGAGGTCATCACAAGGCCAAAGGTGGTGCGGCAGGTGTGCTGGTGTGTACTCCCTGGGGCCCTTTGCCCCAGGGAGTACACACCAGCACACCTGAATTCCTGCTGGGGACCCCAAAGATTGCATGGGTCTTTTATAATCCTTTTTGCACTCCTGACAGTGCACGGGGCAGAATCTAGCCCCACAGGAGTGGGCTCTAAATTAATGCAAGAAGTCAGATGGTGAAAATGCATGTCCAAAAAATCAATGGGAGCATTATCATTGATTTCAGTGGGACCAGAATTGGACCCATAGGACCAGAGTGCATGACATATAAAAAGCCTGCTGTACGGAGGTTACCAGTATGAAAATTTTAAGTTCTACTGAAGTCAGCTGGAGTTGAGAGCACTTAGCACCTTGCAGGAGCAACTCATTAGGATCAAGTGCATTACCGACTGAGAATCACAGGCATCAGAGTGCGAGCATGGCCTGTATTGAGTCAACTCACTGTATGAATTTTTAATAGTAGATTACTCCTGGAGAAAGTATTTTAAACTAAAAAAGTTAGTAACTAAATTGCTGAGAGCTTGGTCCTTGTCCTTTGGGGGAAGGCGAATGATGATTTTCATTTTCGTATGACAATTTAAGTTTCCAAGCATAGTTCCTATGTGGTTAGTATTTCAAGGACATATTCTCATCACAGTAGCCAACTTTCATGTAGTAAATAAAAACCCACAATAAGCCAAAAATCAAGCTAATCCCATTTCAAAACAAGGCCAAAATAAGCCAGTCCCTAAGAACCCCAACCAACACTCTATGTGACTAGATCCCCCCCGGCGTGCAGTCAGGGTCTGTGGTGCACCCTGACTCTCTCCCCCCCGTGCCCCTGCTTGCCCCCCTTTGTCCCGGCTTGACGGGAGCTGATTAAAAAAAAAAAAAGCAAAAAGCAACAAGCTGCAACAAGCTGCAAGCCAAAAACTAGCCAAGAAGCAACTCTCAAGCCAAGGAAGCCAAAAACAAGCCCAATTTCTGCATTTTTTTTAAGCGGGTTTGGCATGACTGATTCTCATCTTAATTCATTGCATTTTAATCATACAGGTTCTATTAATAGTTGAAAATAGGCATCTTTTGTTAGACTCCCTTGCTATTGTGAAATACCTTGCTGTTCTCCATAGTCACCAGAACCTATCTCACTAATCCATTGTCATTCAATTGTTTCCGCCTACATAGGCAGCCATTAAATTCTAACAACTCACTGTTGTCCCACATCTGGCAGAGACACAATACAACCCTGTTAATCAGTGGTGGATTCCACATTTATAAAGAGGCATTCAGCGATACAACAATCTGTATAGTAACAACTTCATAATATAAGCCAGAATACATAAATTGTATAGCCAGTTTTCTCAAATCTTCACGTCTCCCATTGGGTTCACTTTTGCTGTCTTGAAAGCGCAAAAAGTACCTATATTGTGAAAGGAGTTTGTAAATGAAATTGGGGGTTACAATCGACATAGCTGAATTACTGAATCTGTTGCTAGCCTGGGTCATCTTACTAAAAGTGACGTCATGCTTATGGTTAGATTCTGCTCTTAGGCCAGGTCTACACTACAGACCTGTATCAGTATAACTATATCACTTGGGATGTGAAAAATCGACACACCTGAGTGACATCGTTATACTGACCTAACCCCCCCCGGGTCAGCAGAGTTATGTTGACAGGTGAGCTACCGTGTCTCAGAGAGGTGGATTAACTATGCAGATGGGAGAAGCTCTCCTGTCAGTGTAATAGTATCTTCTCTATGTGAAGACAAGCCCTTAGTTTCACTGTTGCAAGTCTGGAATAATTCACTGAAGTCAGGGGACATACACTGGTGTAAATCAGAACAGAATGCCCAAAGATGGCCAGGCCCGCTGACAGCAATTCCGGGCCTCCAGGGCAGAACAGTCAGTGGGCCTCCTAGAAAGGTCCTCCTGACATTTGGGCGGTGCTTTGCCTGCACTGGCTGGTGCCCAGCGAGCTGCTGCTGGCTGTGTCGCTGGTGCCCAGTGAGCTGCCGGCTGTGCTGCTGGGTGTGCTCTTCCGGCACGACCAGGGCTTCCACACGCCCGCCGAGCTGCCTTCGCCACCGCAGGCACCACCCCGCTCGCGCCTAAGAGCCCTGCGGCCCGCCCAGGCCCTTGGGCAATTGCCCTCTTTGCCTGAAGATGGCCATCAGCAGCCTGAGGCTGAATACCAAGTGTAATTACAGCCTTTATTTTAAAATAAATAGCATAGTTTATTCATGGTAAAAAGCTTCTGTCCTTTTTAAACTGCCAAATTATTGGGCTGAACAAAATATTCTTTTAACTATAGCTGTGGTGACGGAAAGTGATACGTAATGCTGCCTAAGTGCTTTTTAGGAACAGGACTTAAAATGAAGATGTATCTTTAGCCAAAGACATAGTTGTGTTTTTAGGCCAATACAGTTAAAGGTGGCACTTGAATTTCCATTAACTGTTCCCTTCCTTTGCCAGTCTGTTTTCATGGGTGAGTATCTCAAGTGCAGGAAATTTGCCCAGGACTAAAACTTAGCACACAAGGCCTTTACCCAGGAAACCTTAACCCTCTTTTCAAAAGATTCTTTTAAAAAGAAAATGTAGAATTGTTTCAGATGGTTCTTTTTTTTTCTTTGCCATTACGATTCAAAAACAGGTTTTGTTTTTTAATAAAAAGAAATTTAGACTAGATCAGAAGCGAGTAACATGCCTAACGGCTTTTAGCATTTTAAAAATGAATAAACCAAACCAATCACCTTCTCCCAATGAAACTCTGAATTTTGACAAATTAAAGATATCCCACAAAAGACCCATCACCTGAGCAATGTCCCACACAAATATACCCCAATACTTAGTATTCCGACTCTCTTTGCTGCTTTTGTATATATTAAATGGAACAAAGGAAACCGATTTATCCATGACACTAAAGTAATGAAAAAAGGCTGACTGGTATTCAGTGTTATGAAGGCAACCCTGATGTTTCTGTCTCTATGGGAAACCAGGGTTCTTGAGCTGCTTTGGGAGCTCCTGCTCTGCTGGCTTTATGGAATCTACATGTCACTGAAGTCATATGCTGTGACTCCAGGCAGAGTTGTAAACCATTTCACTTTTACTCCTGAGCAGATGAATCCATACACCAGCAGTAGTGATAGGGAAGATTTTCACATGGGTATATCTAGGGATAGTGGATGAAATTAAAAAAAGGAAATTTTGGGCTAAACACCAGGAAAACCATTATGGTAAGATCTTATTGTGATATAGTCTCTGATCAAGTGATTGAAACCTCTTTCTCTGTGACATTTAAGACTAGCCTGGGAAAAAACCTGGACAGACTTTACAGTACTAAAGAAAATCCTGCACTGGGATAGAGCTTAAATCTCCCATTTTCCCCTCTAATTGCTAAAAGAGAAAAAAGATTGCAGATGGAAGAAAGGTGGTGCGTTAAAAAGAAAAAATAACGAGGTGCTGAGGAGTGTAGAAAGAAAGAATAGGGACAAAAAGCAACCCTTAGAATGAGAGAGGTGAGCTATCATCAACACTGAGATGGCAAAGGACAGGCAGCCTGTTGCCAAAATGTAAAGTTCATAATGAGTCCTTTAAGGCCCCAATTTTGCAAACACTTCTTCAAGTGAGTAGTTCCACTGTTCTCAGCATCAGATTCAGTATTGGCCAACCCAGGTGTTCAAAAATTCATGACCTGAGCCTTCTAAACATCATGAGATTGGCTTAGAAATTTTGAGACCTGAAATACATTTTGGGTTTTTGATTTGCCTTCTGGTTTTTGAGCCTTTGGGGGTTCATATTTTCAAGCTTTTCTCCAGAACCATAAGGGAGGCAAACTTTTTTTAAATAAACACTGAGATTCTTATATACTACCATGATTCCAGGAGCTGGGGCTTTAAGAAAAATACCAAATATCACAAGACCTGCAAAAATATCTCAGATCTGACAACATGGGAGACTGCTTACTGAGTCAGAGCTGCCAGGGTCATGCCTGAAATTTTCGGTTGTGTTGGCTTTCGTTCAAGAGTAGCTGTTTCCATGCTCTATGGATATAGACTTTACACTCAATAAAAGAAAACATTATAAAGGCCCAGGCCCTGACACATATCCCTGTATGTTTCTGACATGAATGGCACTTTTCTACACCAGGGTGGCCTCAGTAGAAGTTGAACTCTTTTATTTAGTTAACTAACGGAGGAGTCTCCTCCTGTCCCTCCTGAGCTAGTAAGATGTATTCCTTCTTGTGCCTTGCCATGACCTTTAAGGATGTTTTCAAAGCCTATTGCCAACCTGCCTCTAATCTAAACTGCTCCATGTTAGATGAACTCTGAACATTTCTCACCTGTTGGAGCAAACTGAGGTGGCACAGATAACAAAAGTTTTAGATTGGGATGAAATTTTGCACAGCATCTACCATTGCTGTCAACCAGAGGAGCCTTTGTGATGTTAATTGTGATATTAGTAATTGTAAAATAAAGCTACATAGTTCTGCTCAGTTCTCTGGCCCCTAAAATGCAAAGCCAAAAACAGTTGTCCCATAGCTGTAGTGTCCAGCTCTAACCCTGACATTTCTCGATAGTAAGAGAAAAGCTGAAGTTACAACTCTGGTTCCTTCCTGTTTCTAAACGTCATTATGGGAGACATCTCTTTCTTATTTTTAGCTTACAATTGATGTTAGTTAACAGGTTGGTAACAAAGGTTACCACTTGGCCAATATTTGACCACCTTGGCCAGTTTTTTTATGGATGTGCCAGTTGCCAGAAAAATAATTTAACTTGCCAGGGTTTGTTTTTTTTCCATGTGGGTCTAAGGATTTGCATTATTATCACAATGCACTGGGATATCTAATGTTAGAAGTTTCTATGTCCAGTTAAAGATGCTGCAGTGTTCCCACTTCCGCAGTTTAAGCGGTAACAGATCAAAACTGTTGAAAATACAGCAGCTGTCTGCCCACCGACATGTATGAGAAAAGGTTTGAGTCATAGGAGAGTGAGGTGATGTTCAATGTTATCAATCTTACCTATATATGTTATCTCTCTAGGTACTCTAAGTGGCCGTTGAAGGGGGGGAGTTACGGAGTTGACTTGTGGTTGGGGGTTGAGGTTGCGGGGGGTTTGCTTGTGTGTGCGGGGGCGGGGGTTGCATTTCAAAAGTGGTAACCCTATTGGTAACACTGGAAGCATTTTCTAGAATTGAGGCTGAGATGTATGAGAAATTGTGGGGGTAAGCAAGCTTGCTGTGTGAAAACGCATGCTTTGAAAATGCAAAATATTTAAGTGTGACCCTAATTTCTCATTCTCTGTTTGGTAGCTGGCTTCAGAGGCTGTTGGTAGTTGTCCCTGTTTTCCATGATCACTCCCTAATTTGGGGGCTGGTGCCCAGCAGTGCAGTTAGCAATTCATCCCTAATTACCATTGTTTAGGCCACTGGCTGTTAGAGTGGTGGATTTATTTATTGCACGGGTAGTTTGCTGCAGGAAGCTAATATGAAAGAGGAGAAATATCCTCAACCCATTGGCTAGTCACTGAAAGCAATGCCAGTTATTTAGCACTGGAGGCAGGGCTTAGCTGGTTGACTCAAACCTCATTGATTGCTTACCTCTGAAGGGCAGGGTTCCAGTGTCAAAATGCTAGTTAAGTGTTGTCCCTTTCCCCTGTTGTGGATCAGCAGGTGATAAAGTGGTCACACTAGCTAAGGTAGGTTTCCAAGGAAAGAGCCTTTCCCAGGAGACTTAATGTGCTTTTGAGTTCCTTGCAAGGTGCAGGAAGAGGGACCAGAGCCTAGTCCTGAGAGGTATGGGAGGATACTTTTCGTTTTCAGTAACTGTGCTTTCAGCAAAGCAACTGAGATATTTTGTTAAAGGGCAGGTGTATAAGTTAGGGCAGCTTGTTTACATTAAGAATATCAAAAACATGCAATATCTGGATGGAAAGTCTGTGTTTTTTCTACTGAGCAGGAAAAATATGAACTATAGCACAGCTAATGCTCTTTGCTGAAATAATGTACCACCAAAAGGGCAAAATTATTGTGTTTTACATGCATATGTGTGTATTATGGCAGTACCTGGTAGTAACCCCCATGTGTGTATAAAATGGTTAAAAAAATAATCTGAGGATTTTAGTTAATTGCAAATCCCAGTTTTCCTGTGCTGGGAATCTAAGAGAGGAGGAGAGATTGATTAAAAATGGATGATCTTCCTTTTGTGCTACTGCATGAGTGCTGGCTAGTCTATTTATTTTCACAGTCCAAAGTGAGCGAACTGCAAACAAGGATTTCCCTGCTCAAGTTGATAAAATGTTGAGACCCCTCCTAGTTCGTAAAGAAACCTGCTCAGCTCCTTTTCAGGTTCAGGGGTGTTCTTTAGAGAAGTTACTTTGAGGCTGAGACCCCATGAGCTGTAACAATCTCTTTCCTGTCTGGAAACAACCTGTATTTATTCTTCTTGCAAGTAACCTCCTAAAATAACCGGAAAAAATAGAAGGAAAAATACGGAATGGGTGGGATTTTTGAATGGGCAACTTGGTGCTGACTCTAGTTAGTGTATAATCATTTCACAGGTTCCAGGGTTTGTGTGGGTCCTTCGCACAGCAGCAAAAGCAAAGGGGGGGGGGAGATTTTAAATTGGGAAAATGAAAAGGAGTACTTGTGGCACCTTAGAGACTAACCAATTTGGGAAAATGTGACTGTTAAATAAAACCATTGGCGAGGGCCGCTTGACGGCAGGCAGCCCCTGAAACTACTTAAAACTGTTTTATAAAAAACTGACTAGAGTAAAGATTTCAAACTGCCACGATCCCTTTATAGTAAGAGAAGGAAGCCTGCTTCCCCCCCCCGTAAGGCTGTGGCGCTCGGATGAACAGCATGCAGGATCCCAGCAGTACAAACGCCCTCCCCCCGCTGTTTTACACTGGCTCCAGCCTGTGTGTCTCACTCTCTCAGGCTGCTGCTTGCTGGGTGTGGCTAGTGCTGCTTTATTGGAGATTCCAGCTGTGGCTGTCTGTCAGTTTCCGCCCCCAAAGAGGACTGAGTTTGCAGGGACTGGGAGCTGCGGTAGGAAGAGTAGGAGCAGCAGCACGCGGAGATCAGGTTTGCTTTCTCCAGGGGATTAGGAGAGAAATCAACCATCTGAAGAAGCCCCCCCCGCTCTACTGCTATCACGAGTTTTTCTTCAGAGCAACTTTGATTGTGGGTTCTCTTCTCTGGAACGGCTGTACGTGTAGATAGGCTGCCGAGAAGCTCTCAAACTGCAATCGATCAGATTACAAAGGGTGTGTGTAGGGGGGCTCATTCAGGAAAGAGGCTCGAAAGGCAAATGAACCGGGCTGTCAAGCCAAAGAGCTGGATCCACAAAGAGCCTGCCGTAATCCGGATCTTTGCCTGGTAGGGACTGTAAAACTGCCACCTTTCATGAATGCCGGCAGAACTCAAACAGGTTAGTGCGAAACTTACATTGCTTCCCTCCTCCTCCCACAGGTCCGCTATACATCATCTGTATTTATTTATGCATGTTTGTTTGATGGTTGGTTAGAGTGTCTGTCTGGAAGAGAGGGAGGTTTGGGGTTTATTTTTTTAAATCAGAGGGTTAGAGGAGAAATCGAAGCTGCTTTTCTAACAGACTATTGGAGAGAGATTTTGCTTTTGTCTTCTGTGTTAACTATTGAACCTCCCCCCAAAAGCAAGCTATTGTTTACTTTGACCTTCAACAAGGTTCAGTAAATCCAGGGCACTCTTTGGCACTGAATAGCTAGAAATAATGTTCTTTATTTACCAAAAAAAACCCCAACCCTCTGCCATTGTTAAAGGTTTGTTCTCCACTCAGCGTTCCTTTGCTTTCTCTTTTGTTTTTAACATAACCTTCTGGTACATTCAATATCAAAAATAAAGTGAAGTTGGTTTAAACAAACCCCTCTGGCCCATAATGTTAGAAAATGTTGTGGAACTATTGTGGAAAAACTCAAACATTCTACCTTACCTTGGAGTGTTTTTGGGCATTGCAGGGCAAAGCATTTGCAAGTGAAATATAAATAAAGATCATGTAGACTTCTGCTTTCCTGGAATAAGAGGAGCAAAACCTGCAGATGATACTCATGTGCATTAATATGGGCTAGCATGTTCAAAGTGGTGGTGGTTCAGCTTCCTTTGATTATCTCAGCTAGAAGCTGTCCATGCATCTTAGTAACACAGTTGAATTGGATTTCTCAAAGCAACCGGGGTATCAAAAAGTCACACTCTTTCCTGGGCTTTGTGGGAATCCTTGCATGATTAGTGATATACAGATGGTTCTTGCGGCCATTGACCTTTCTGCTAGAGATGGTAGGATTCCTATCATGTTTAGGTGCTTGTTTGTCTGTATTTCTTGTGTTGTACACCACCTGTGGACTTTTCAGAGAGGAAAGAATGGTGTTTTACCTTTTTATATTGCTTGACCTGAAACTATTCTGGCTGTTGAATTACATGTGATTGGTGGTTGATGTACACAAAGTTAGCAACAGAAACCTGTCTCCTTGGATATTTTTCCACTGGGAGGAAAAAGCTGGAGGTCGGGAGCAGAATGCTAACTATCAAAAAGGCACATCTGAGATGAACAGACTTGTGTGTTTCTGGATGGGCAGGGAGGGAAACAGAACATGGAAAGGAATGGAATATTACCCTTAACTGCATCAGTTGTACATGTCAGTTAGTTTCTCCATGTAAATCTGTTTTCATTGTCCGAATAAGATAGTGTTATGGCCTCAATTTTAGGTGACCCTCTCCATGTTTAGGATGGATGGATAGATAGATTTTATTTCCTCTGCCCTTCTTTTGGATGGAACATGGATGCTGGGTTGATTGAGGTCACTTTGCAGTATAACTTGCAGGTGGTACTGTAGGTGGGAATTAGAGGGCTCTTTATTTTAAGAATTGTGGTGGTTCTTGAACTGCTTGTTGTCGAAGTAACTTATTGTGCAGTTGTATAGAATATGGAAATTGAGATTATTAAAGGAAAACTAATCTTAAATTAAAACTAGACTCGGAGAAGAGTGAAGAGTTTTGGTTTGGCTGTTAGTGATTTGACATTCAGGCTCAGATTTGAAATCTAGGTATGGGATGTTGCTTCAGGCCTATCACTGGCTCCAAACACTGGATCAGGCACTAACTTCAGGCCAAATATCAAAATCCACAATTCCCTGTGGCTGCAACTGCTTTATTGTCTGCTGTATTCATCCTCCGTAGAGGAGGAGGTGGCAGCAGAGGGGGAGGGTAAGTCTGCATTGCTGCACTAAAACAGCACAGCTACACCGCCGTAGCGCATCTGGTGAGGATGCGCTGTGCTGATGGGAGAGTGTCTCCCGCCGACATACTGCCGGTGTGGACGGCGTTTAGGTTGCTGTAACTTACTTCATTCAGGAGTGTGTCTCCTCCCTCCCCCCTGAGCTCCATAAATTATATCGACTTAAGCAGTAGTGTTGACCAGCCCATAGTTTCTTCTGCCACAATACCGTTCAGGCCTGTACCTTGCCTCTTCTTTCTGCCTCAGCAAATAGATAGTCTGCTGACGCTCTTATCACAGGCATCAGTCACCTCAAACTGTCCAATTTCAGGAGCCAATGACTCTCATGAACTCTATCAGAGGGCAGAAGGTTATTTTCTTCTGACGATTAAACCTAATTCCCCCTTGTTGGGTAAAGGCCTGAAGTAGATTAAATCCCTTTACACCTTGCTTTCACTAGCCTTTTCCCTTCAGACTTACCCACGCTGCCCTTACGCTGCTGGAGCTGCACAGGTGGTGGTGGTGTAGTTGGGCCACTGGCGTGCACCAGCACTTCAATCGCCACGTAACCTTAGACTTGCTCTGAGCAGGGTTGGATTATGCAGTGGTTACAATGCTGGTGGCCTGTTGGCATAGTGCTGTGGCTCTGTAGCAGTAGTGGGAAGTCTGAAAGAAAAAGTTACCGGAAATACAGCCTGAGTTAGGTGCTTTTGTTTTTAAACTCATTGTAAGCATCTTTCTGACTAAACTGGTTTCTGGCATGATTTGTCCAGTGTGGACAGAGCTAGAAAGGGGGTTGAATTTCTAGCCTAGATTCTTATCTAGGCTAGCATGCACATTTAAACATGGTTTGCTCTTGTCTACATTGAACACTCCCACTTAAATGGTTTCAACATCCCAGAGTAGATGGTACTGAAATTTGTTTTTTAGGCATCTATTAAATCCAAATCCTGAGGTCCTTAATTACACAGGACTCACTGAGGTTAGTTTTTATTCAGGTAAAACCTTAGGATTTGGACAGTAGTGAATGCTGGATCTGCTGTTAGCAGTGAATATTGTCATTAAATTGTGTTAACATAGCTGGAGAAAAGGATAGAAATATGCCAACAAGATCCTGTAAAAAGCTCCTAGGCACTATGGTAATACAAATACGTGTGCATGGGCTCTGAAAAAGGAGGTGCTTAATAAGTAAAATTTGTTGTTTTTTAAAAAAAGTTTTCCATGAAGTATTCAATCCTGGACAGTTGATAACTTTTGGGATAGCGAACTCCATAATGCCTAACACATACCTATATATATGTTAATCCCGCTTTGTAACAGCAATAAATTGGTGGTAGCAACTTTGCAGTAAAGTTAGAGGGTAACTCCCAGTTGTAGCCTGATATTTTAATACCCCATCTCTTCTTTTTTTTTCCCACTAAAAGGAAACCACCCTGAAATTTTGCAGAGCCCATTTATTTCATAGTAAAGTTTTTCTCAGAATTTTGATTAGAAATAAGAAAATAAGTTTCAGGACATTGCCATTTTTAAGATTTCCCCCTCCTTTCCTTTCTCTGGAGTGTTCCTAAGTCTTTTTGGTGCATCAGGCCTTCAAAAGGGTGTGGCCTAGAAACTCCAAGTTTGTATTTGGTTCGGTTAGCTCTTCCGAGGAGCTGCACACTGAAGAAGGGGTTAAAAAAGATTGTTTAAATGTTGCTGTTTATATGCTTGAAAATGGCTATTCTTTCCTTTCTCCTATCTGACTTACTCAGTCCAAGAAATCTTAACGTTGCCCCATAATAACTTGTTTTGACCTTTGCAGTTTTTTGCAAGTATTATGGAGAAAAGTTAAAGTTGCACAAGTAGGATGACTGTGATTAAAAATATGTAGCTGTGGGAACTGGTTGTGTCCTTTAACTGTTCATGCCCAGACTTTTTAACTTGTAAAATTTTTGAAAACTTTCTGCAGGGACAAGAAGAGTTAATTGAAAAACACTTTCAGCCTTAACTCTTTAACAAAGATTTTTTGTGTGTGTAGGAAAGCTATATTCGGGAATCGCTTTACCCACCAATGAAATGCTGCTACCTCTGATATGGAATGTGGCAGCTATTTAACCAAGTACAAGGGGTTGAGAATGTTTAATGGGACTAGTAGCAATGAAGCCAAATTCCTAATAAGGCTTGGGGAAAGGGAGAACTCACGAGCCCAGAAATGCTGGGTCCCTTCTGTTTACCTCTGAAACAGGTAGAAATATACTGAGGGGAAGGGGTTTTCTTCCCCTTCCACTGGCTGCCTGGCAGGGAATAGCGGTGCTGATTGGCTTTCATGCTTCCTCCTTCCCAATTTAAAGTTTTCCCGGGGGTCCTTTTGACTTGCTCCACAACTGTCCCTCCCTCCTCCCACACTGGTAGTATCTTGAGCTCTGGGTTTGACTGTTCACCTGTTTTGGGATCAGGAAGGAATTTTTTTTTTCCATTGCACTAAACTGGCAGAGGTCTGGTGGGTTTTTCTCCTTCCTTGCAGTGTTGTGGGGGCACAGTTAGACAAAGGAGTAGGAATAGGAAGTCTAACATCAGGAGATAATATAGGAATATTTAGTTAGCTGTAACTTTAGGCTGGTGTCGGGGGAAGATAAATGCTGAAAGGGCTAGGTTCCAAGGGTAAAGGAGACCTGGGGTTTCACTGGTGGACCTTGTCCCTTTACTGACAAGGGGAGTCTTGAAGCTTATACAGACCTAGATCCTCCTTGGTATCCACTACACCCCCTGTGGGAGGGAGGGCGAGGGGGTTCAGAAGTAAGCTGAGCTTAGTCCCATGGGCAGACTGAAGGGGGTCTGTCCTGAGGTATTGGTTATGTGGTGGGAGTTCTGTTATCTCATCCTGGACCCAGTTAAATGCCTGATGTGGGAAGGGGTGAGCATATGTGTCCCTTCCCATTGTTAAGTTAATAAAGTTGGGACCTGCCACTCAGATCCATCCCTGTGTCAATCTGTCATTTGTCTGTGTCCTGACCAGTGCCACCAATGGAACTTGAAACTGTTACCACAATGTAAGCTTATACTCAAATAAATTGGTTAGTCTCTAAGGTGCCACAAGTACTCCTTTTCTTTTTGCGAATACAGACTAACACGGCTGTTACTCTGAAACCTGTCACAATGTAATTGTACCTGTTAAGGGTTTGGTGAGCGCTTGAAGGCTGAACCCTCTACTCTTAAGAATCTCCTGGAATCTTTCACATCTACAGGTGGTCAAGACATGACCATTATAATCCTTGGTGGAACTCAACTGCAGTTACTGGAATTATACGACTGTCCATATTTTCACTATCATCAGCACATAGAATACAAGAGAGCCTGCTGCATTATATTCCATAACTTCAAAAAACCCCAACAAAACAAACAAACAAGCACCAATCTAATTCACAAAACTTTACTGCTGTTTACAATGCACTGCATGAATCAGAAAACAACATGATTTTCATTACCAGAGCATGAAGTACAAAGCTATGAGGAGGGGAAAAAAATACCGTGTTTTTATTTGGTATTCTAAGAAAACAAGCTTGGGAAGCCATTGAGGAACCAGAAACACTGCATACGATGTTTTTAATGTCACTTTTATGTCCTAACTCTACTTGAAAACAATTTAAACTTCTGAGATTACTATCTATAGTTTATGCCCATAAGAAACTGAGTTCAAGTCTATTTTTCTTTTAAATAAATAACCCTTAGATTTCCAATATCTCAGGGAGGAATAAAATTCCCTCGAACATTCTATTTTAAAAACAGGAAGGGGTGGGGAAGGAGGTGGAAGAACCCGAGTCTTTTGTAAACAATTTTGTGGTTCCAGCTGCCAAAACAGTATCCACAAAATGCTCTTAAGCCAAGTGTCTTTGGACGCAAGAAAGCTTAAAGAGCAGTAATTTTAGAAACACCCACACATTTAAGTGTATAATATTATTTTATCAATGTTTCTTTTTCTGGAAAGTCTTTGGACTGGAGTCAGACTCTAGGAGTTTTATACCATATTTGTTATGCCTCTGGTATAGACAGCAAAGCAGAGATTATATTTTATGTTGGTTTTAAATTTTGTGTTGGCATTATTTAGCTGGAGGTTTTTTTTTTTTAAAAAAGTCCCATTTGCTACAGAAGAAAAATAAAAAGCAGCATCTTGTCCCATGCAATATCCTTCCAGTCCACCCCCAAGAAAAAAAACTGGCGGCTGAGCATCAGTTTAAAAAGGGGGGAACAGTACTAGAGATGAAAAGCAAGTTGCACCAGATTTAAAGCAACCTGAAAAATCTGGGTCCAGAAGAGCTCACTTCCTATTTTGGCATCAAAATAAGTAGCAGGATTTCCAAGAGTGCTCAGCACTCTTGAAAAATCTGATTAAGTATCACATAGGGAGCGGACAGAGCTCTTCTGAAAATCTAGCCCTTAGTTAGTGGCTTATATGGCAGAAGAGCTCTTCTTTAAAAACAAACTAATAAATGCCACTTCAGTTCCTGCAGATTAAAACCTTCATAATGTCTTCAGGCGGGAACTTATGTAAATATAGAATTCCCTCTCCCATGCTAATGTTTTTACCAAGCTGATGAAGAAACATTAAGTAAAAAACAAAAATACATACATGAAAATAAAGGCACTAAACCTTGGATGCTGTACAATATGAAGGTCAGTCCTGATGGTTAATAAACACAATTAGAATTCCCTTGCTTCTCCTTCTGTAAAAAAGAGAAGGTAATCTCTCTTATTTTCTTCAAATTTCCTGTCTGTCATTCAAGGAAGGCCTTTTTGCTATTTCCTGTTGCAAAAAGTGATGGATGGCAAGAAGTGTTTCTGATGTAACTACAAATGTTTCTCCCCTCCAGAAATAACCTGCTAAAAAGCATATTGTACCTCAGAAGCAGGGTAGCACCCTTAAAAGCTGCCAGCTGCATGCAGGAATACACAGTGCTGGTACTGCTATGCCACTGGCTGGTGTCAGGACTGTCACTAACTGATGAGAAGTTGAACAGGAAAGGGCAGAGAAATGAGATGCAATAGGATCACATAATAAAATAGAAGATAAATGTGTAGCCTTGACCAAGATGCAGTTTAGCCCCTGGAACTACAACAGAATTTGGGGAGGGAAAGGAGACAAACAATCCAGATAAAATGAAACTGCTAAGGAGAAATATAAAATGCAGTTGTCTTCCTCTTAATGTATACATTTACCAATATTAATGTGAACTTTTATTATTTACAATAATCTTGTAACCTCTTCAGTCCATTCTCTTACCAACTTGTTCACAGAAAATATTTTATTGTACTTTTGTGGATATTTGAATAGCCACCACCAAGTAGTAGTTCTATTCAGGTTCTTACAGTTGCATCATCATGATCCCCAAATGTCTTCAGACGTGCTTTAAATAACAAAACTGGCATCTATAAGAAAGACCCAATCTACTTTATTAAATATTCACCAAGTTATCTAGTCAGTGCTAGACGGCAGGGAAAGGCTTCTAACCTAAGACAGCTTTATACGTGTGATCTCTTCTGAAATGCATCCTGGAAGCTCTTAATGTGCTTAGCTTCATCGTCAATGCACTGTTATTAATAGATGATGACAGCACATAAACTAGTTTAATAAAAAAACCTGCCAACTTGCTCACACAATTTTGGGGGGTCCAAGGGAAGAGAAATGATCTTTCTCTTTCCCCATCTCCAAACTTTCACTAGAATTTCTGATCATTGGCTCTGCTGTACTTCAAACTCATCCTGCAAAGACCTGTACAGCACGTGAACCGTGCAAAAATCTTTTGAAGCTATCATGGAGGGAATTTAGGCTTAAGACCACAGTGTCTTGAGTTAGTCTATTGACTGCATTTACAAGTTTTGGAAGGAACATTTTAACTACTGCCATTATGACCCCTATTAATGTAGGGAAGATACATTTTTCTGCTGATTAGGTACAGTATATTGTCTCATAACTATCATTTCTGAAGGTGCTTACATCTGCAGTTCATATTATTTTCCCAAATACACAAACATGAAGAGCAGTGAATGAGAAAACTGAAGCACCCAATAGAGCGGAATATCTCACCCATGAAGTCCAATCATCTCTCTTTCAGGAGTGTTCAGGGCTCATGCAGAGCTCATGAGATATGAAGGCCCTTTCTTCTCAAATACTGATTTATGACTGCATTTTATAAGAACTGGCAGCAATAAAAGAAAACGGTGATAAGGAAGTACCGGTAAAGAATTTCTTTGGCTGTATTCCAGCAATTTCAAATATTATCAACTCAACAGAAACAGCTACGCTATGATAGCACACAAACCAATCAACACTAAAGTGAACTCATAAAGCTGAAATTTTTGAAATTATAATGTACAAAATACAATTCCATTTTATTACAGAGAAGCAGTGAAATACAATTCACTAATGTTGTTAGTTATCAAAAATCAACTACATAAAATACTGGAGTTAGAGGGAAAGGTTTAGGTGCCAACCGATGCCAGCTGAGGATCCTGGATTAATTTATGGACATTCGAGTAAAATTCTATAATTAGTAGCAATATTGCAATATTTTATTTACAAACAAAAAACCCAGAAATACTACTTCTACAGCATTTAGTATTGTGCTGCAATATTTAAAATCCTAGAAAAGGAGGAAGAAATAATATGATTACTGTTGCCCTTATTAAAAATATAATTTATGATCCGTAAAAGAAGCTGTGCTCGGAAGAAAGGCTGATGAAAACCACATCTCTGGTTCATGAGAGATTTAGAAATAGAGGAAAGATCACCAAAATGGGCATCTCTGGTGTCCCAAAGAATATGGGAAGTTTTTCACACGTGCTGAGCACATCTGGAATTGAAGCCAACAATACAGAGCATATTCTAAACCAAGTTATAAAGATCGTGTTCCTTCCCTAATTTAAAGTTTATAGAGCAATGGGAGAATGGCTCTGTTAGCAAGAAGGGTTAAGACAGACAGCACGCTTATGAGAAGTCAGTACAATACTTTTAAACACACAGTTAACTCTAATTTTGTAAGTAGCTCCATTGACTTCAATGGGACTATTCACGTGCCCTAAACTAAACATGCAGTTAAGTACCTTGTTGAATCAGGGCCTAAGCTAGGCCCTAACAGAAGTCTCTGCTGCCATCAATGTTAGTAATATTCATCATCTTAAATGTAATGAAGCATTTTCTGGTGGGCAAGAAAGTAATGCACAAGTAGAAGTGGAACTGCATTCCTTGGGGACCCTAAGCTCCCTGTTTATTAAGGAAAATAGAACCGGGTATAATGGTTGTTATGAAGGCAACTTCCCAAGAGGATTTTGCAAAATCCTAATAATTTTTCCCTACCCAAGGATGGCGGGGGAGAGGACTATACAGCACTAAATTTACACAGATGAAGTTCTAACCCCTTAAAGAATACAATTTATGGATTAGGACATGCTCTGCTAATGCAGAACATAGGTTCATAAAGGGAATAAAAAAATGCGGCAACCTGTATAACCAATTTATAAACAAGTTTGTGCTTCCTTCTGTCTAGATCAAAGATAGAATGTGTTTCACTCTCAGCCATCTATTGTTTAATACATAGAGTAGATGTAATTCAATACAGTGGGAACTACAGTATATAGCTTTATACCAACTTCGCTTTCAAATTCTTCTCCACAGCTACTTTAAAACATTTAACATACTGTCAATAGCCTTTACTAAGCTCTTTAACTGCATAACTCCATTTCATTCAAGTCTGTAAAGCTCTAATCTTTGTAAGTACTTATGGTTTACTTCTTTAAGTGCATCAGAAAACAAGCCAGCTAAGGCCCACATATTGATGTGCCTGAAAGTGACAACTGTAAATTCCCTTGTCAATGACATCATCAAGAAAAAATTTAAATAGCTAAAGATGCACAATTCGCTAATTTCTTTAAAGGTTTACATTTTGAATACCAGAATAATCCTGAGCATGCATAAGAACTTCATTTGCATCTCAGGGCTCTGCCATGCATAAACAAACTGAGCTGTCCTGTCTCACACTAGACCCCCAATGAATTACAAACTTATTTCCCATTTGGAGGGTCATTTATATGATAGGCCCAATTCTGATCTCTGTTATATTACTATGTATCCAGAATAACCCCATGCAGTGACCTTGATTCTGGGTTTTCACCTAAATATGTTTAAATTCCTCAAATATATGCATACAGCACACTCTTTACAATTTAAAAAACAAACAAACAAAAAAGGCTGTGACATTCCTGTTTAACTTCAGGCTTTTGGTTGATTTCTGAGATCTTCTGGAATGCCTCCAACATCTCCGGACTGTCAGAAGCCACAGCTGCGATAACTATGAAAATTATACTGAATAAAATTAGAGGGAAAAATTGAGTGATTTTAGCCAAAGGAGGCAGGCTGCAAAGAGGACCATTCTGGAGCCCAAATATTCTCCAGGTTCACTTATAATTGTTGATTCTATTTATTTTCCCAGTGCTCAAGAGAAGGAAGGGAAGGATAAATCTGTAGGGTTTAGCAAAAGGAAAATCTCAGACTTTTCAATTTCCCATTGTAGGCAAGTGTGGAGTAGCCATTATCAAATGGGCAGAAAGTATCAGCATAGGTAATGAACAATCGCTTTATTTTGGTGTTAGGAGTGCATTGTGCTGCTGGAGGTACCTGTTTTTGAATTGCACTAAGGTGATATTGCTGAGAGGGATATATATACACACACACAGAGGTAAGAAGCTGTACAACGTGTGCAGTACAGTGCAAGCTGGTGAAGTCTGACTGTTGCTGGGCAAAGTATGTTAAACAAACATTGACGAATTTCTAGTCCCAGTCAAACCAACTCTCTCTGTTGCTTAAATTCTAGCAGCAACCGTACAAAATGTTGGGTTAGTGTGAGAAATTCACTTTTGAGTTGTCTAAGAGGAGCCTCCTACAAGGCTCCTTTCTTTATTCTGACCATATCAATGTGTCTGTCTTTTAAGAGCATTTGTTCTCAGGTTTATTTATATTGGCAGCTACTAATGTTTCAGTGAGTTAACCTAAAGATACTGCGTACTGTTCTGGGGCCACATTCAGCTGTGAGAGAGACATGTGCAACTCTATTGAAATAAAAAAGCTTCAGACCAAGCACATGCTGTTGATGATAACAATTGTTACATTTTGATCAGCATGGTTCTCTAAGCTTTTTTCTGAATGGGTAAATGACTATTCTAAAATGTTCCACACTGTGTGTTTCTGGGACACAGGAGTCCATATTGGGAAATTTTCATCTACTGAGGAAGGATGATCTTGTGGTTCAGAGATTCTTAGATTAAGACCAGAAGGGACATTATGATCCTCTAATCTGACATCCTGAATAACACAGGCCATAGGATTTCACCAGGTGGTTTCTGCATCAAGCTCAGAATGTCTGGTTGAGCTAGAATATGTCTTTTAAAAAAGATGTGCAATCAAACTGGTGAAGGTACTAGCCTAGGACTTAGGTAATGTAGATTCAATTCCTGGCTCAGCCATAGACTTTTTACAACTTTGGACATCACTTAACCTACCCTGGGCATAATTTCCCATATGTAAAACAGAGATGATAGTTTTGTGCCCAACATGCTTGTTGTGACAATTAAAAATTCATTAATGACAGTGTATTCATGTTTTCTTGGGTTTCTGTATGTGTATTCAAGGGGGCTTTCAATCCTGGCACTTCAGATTGCAGTTTCTCATGCACAGGAATGCAGTTCAATATATGTGCCCTGGCACTTCTCCTGTTTCTTGGTTTAGAAGATCATAGTCAGCAGGTCATAGTATGGAATTGCTCTTTTAGAGGAGCCCTAATACCAAGCTACTGTTCATAAATGTCATCAGAACATGTCTTCTACTCAAGTGGTGTTTAAACTTTAGGAAGAAAGACCACATCTTCATGTTGCTGTGCTCCTTTCCCCCCTTTCCCTCCTGCAACTCTCTCCTCTTTCTCCCATCACAGACACATTTCTCATCTGCTCCCCTTCTCTTTAACACCTTTGCTTACCCCAGTGACCCGATCTCATCTCATCCCCTCCCTTACTCTTCTCCTTAACCTCTCACTCTCCTCTAGCTCTTCCTCTCATATACATACATGCTCTAGTCTCTCCCATCTTAAAACCCCATCCTTGACCCTAGTTGCCTTTCCACCTACTGCTTCATCTTCCTTTTCCTTTCCATCTCTAAGCTCATTGAACACAGTGTCAGCAATCACCGTATGGAGTTGGAGTTCCTAGATGCTTTCCAGTCTGGCTTCTGCCCCTTGCAGTCCATTGAAACTGCTCTCCCCAAAGTCTCTCGTGACCTCCTTCAAGCTAAAGCTCAGAATTAGTACTCCATCCTCATCCTCCTTGACCTGTCAGCTGCCTGTGACATAGCTGACCATGTCCTCCTCCTTTGGCTTCCATCACTCTGTCTCCCCCCCCCCCAGGTTTCCTCCTATCTCTCTAATTGCTCCTTCAGTGTGTTCTTTGGGATCCTCTTCCTCTTCCTTGCCCACCAATTTTTCGTGCGGATTTCTTAGGGCTCTGTCCTTGGGCCCCTTCTTTTTTTTCTCTCTACACCTTATCTCTGGACAATCTCAACTGCAAACACAAAACAAGTACCATGTTATGTTGATGACGTACAGATTTACCTCTCTACTTCAGATCTGTCTCCCGTCCAAGCTAAAATTTCAGACTGTCTCTCTGACATCTTCTTGTGGATGTCTAGCTGCCAGCTTAAGCTCAACAGAGCTGCTAATCTTCCCACAACCTCATTTCTTGATTCACTGCGGACAAAACCACTATCCTATCCGTCACTCGGGCCTGTAACCTTTGACTCCACCTGGATGGTAGACCTCTCCTTAGGTCCTATGTTCAAATCTTCTTTCTGTATAAGGTCTCTAAGGGAATGTCTACACAGCATCTGGGAGGTGTGATTCTGAGCTTGGGTAGATATAAACACTCTAGCTCTGCTTGAACTAGCATGTAAAAATAGCATTGTGTCCGAGGTGGCATGGACAGCAGCTTGGGCTATCTGGCTGAGTAAAATACCACTTGACCCCCCACCTCCCCAGGTATGTAATCTGGCAGCTAGTCTGAGCCACCTTGCATGCTGCCTTGGACACATCGCTATTTTTAGTTGCTAGATTAAGCAGAACTAGCACATGTATGTCTACCCAGGCTCATAATCCCACCCCCCAGCTACGATATGGCCTTATCCATCCACGCAGGTAAAGCACTCATGATCTCCTGTCTCAGATACTGCAACATGCTTCTCTCTGGCCTTGACAAATGCAATCTTGCTTGTCAATACCACTTGTATGCATTCTGAATGCTACTGCAAAGATCATTTTCCTAGCTTGTCCTTTTGACAGTCACCATTCTCTCTGAATCCCTCCTCTTCATAGCATCAAACATAAGCTGCTTGTTTTCACTTTTAAAGCTCTTCATTTAATCCCCACTCTACCTATCATCTTCGTTGATGCTCACCTCCAATTGGTTCATGAGGCCAGCCTCCACCACCCACCTGTTTAATATTCAAACAGGCACCTTTGTGCGTTCTCCCATGCTGTCCCATATGTTTGGGAGGTTTGCTCCCCATAAACATTCACATAACTAACTCATTATCCTCCTTAAAACTCTCCTTTGCTGTGATGCTTGCAAAAAAACTCGACAATGTTGTTTATGTGCAGAGACCACTACCTGTCATACTGACTAATATTGTCTCACTGTTCACTTGTTCTCTTACATCTGTCTGTATCCACCTTTTTGCCTCTTGTATTATACTTAGTCCCTGCCCCCAGGAGTTTCCAAACTATCTTTTTATTCTGTGTCTGTACATTACCTAGCAAAATGGGGTATTGGTCTCCTAATAATAACAAATATTCCTAGAATACTAGTTCAAAAACCTAGCAGCACACTCCTCTTATTTATGTAACTTTAGTTATAACAAAGGACTGAACTGAACTATTGTGAATTGGAAAATGTATTCAATTCCTAGCTGGAAAGATTTGGGTCCAATTCTGCTGTCGCTTGTAGTGATTTTGTGCTAGTGTACCTCTGACTTCAGAAGGAGATACTCCTGATTTATGCTTGTGGAAGTGAAATTAGAAACTGGCTGGCAGATACGAATATCATTATAACCTGTTTTGGAATGTAGTGGAGGGTTTGAAGTGGCAGAGGGAATTATGACTTGTGCTGATCAATTTGTTGGAAAATGAAGAGTTAAGAATATAAAAGTAAGATTACAGATCTAAAAATGCTGGTTTTAGGTTTGTAGTCTCGAGAGAGACATTCAGCACCATTGCACAGAGTTATTTCATTCTTAATTTTAATTGACATATCCCAGAATGCAACTTTCCCTTATGAAACCTCAGCGATCCCTTGTACTTACAGTTGGTTAGTCTCTAAGGTGCCACAAGTACTCCTTTTCTACTTACAGTACAAGTTGACAAGTGGGTTTTTTGTTTAGTTTTGAAGTTTTGGAACTCCTGCTCTGAAACGTGGGTGCTTGTGTGATTCAGGAATATATATTTACCTGCCAACTTTTAACTGAGATTTCAGTCATCATTAATTTCTTTTTGACTTCAAAGTCTTTTCTAACAACCTTACAAGTGTGTAGACTTGTTTAAGGAAAGATTCATTTGAATTTCATTGTAAGCTGGTTATCTCTTGGGATTTCAGCTTGCTTCAGCCTAAAGTAATGAAAGCTTTTTTCTGCTGCGGCTAGTGGCAGGGACTCTGTCTCATGGAATTGTTAACCTTGAGCTCTAGTGACAAGTGTATCATATGGGAGGTTTAAACAATAGAATATTTAAATTAATATATTTATATATTTTTGGCTGTAAAAGTGACATCAGGGTTGCACCTTTTCAACAGCTTGTTCTGGCCATAACACATGTTTCATTCCTCTTCTGCACTTGATTCAAGTTTATAAACTAGAACTAAACCAGAATGATAGTAGCAGCTCCTTTTCATAAAATTTGGGGTGATGTAGGCACTTGCAGTTCCATGTAGAGTTTAACAAAGTGTGTCAGAGTAACAGCCGTGTTAGTCCGTATTCGCAAAAAGAAAAGGA
Source organism: Caretta caretta (assembly GCF_965140235.1). NCBI lineage: Eukaryota > Metazoa > Chordata > Testudines > Cheloniidae > Caretta > Caretta caretta. Next base: position 17,022,507 of record NC_134220.1, on the reverse strand, counting down.
GGACTTGTGGCACCTTAGAGACTAACCAATTTATTTGAGCATGAACTTTCATGAGCTACAGCATCCGATGAAGTGAGCTGTAGCTCACGAAAGCTCATGCTCAAATAAATTGGTTAGTCTCTAAGGTGCCACAAGTACTCCTTTTCTTTTAACAAAGTGTGTGTTACCCCAGTCCAAAGAAACTAAGTTATTGCTGTTCTTTAACAGGATTATCCCAGTCACTTTCCTTAAGCCTTGTCATACGGTCTTTTGTCCACACTATGGCCTGTGAGTGATTAAATTATGGTACAGTATTCTTTGTAGATGCTGTGGGGACACACAAAATGGGAGCTTTTTGCTTAAACAACAACTTTGCATTTGTTGGCTCTTTTTTTTTTTTAACTGTTTAAAGATGGATGAACATACACTCACTCTCTGAATATTAAAATTTGATCAAATAAATTTTGTTAGTCTCTAAGGTGCCACAAGTACTCCTTTTCTTTTTGCGAATACAGACTAACACAGCTGCTACTCTAAAATCTGAGCTCTAGTTATCCATTTTGGGGTTAAACCAAAATTTCAGGTCTGAACACACTGGAAATTTGAGAAAGTCCAGAACTGAATTTTATTGACCCAGGCCACTATCCAGTCCTAGTTTGATAACATAGGAAGACTCCAGCATTTTAGTTGTTTAAAATTATTCCCAAGATTGCTCAAACTAGCAGTCCCATATTACAATATTTTACTAATATCAAAGTGCTGGTATGCAGAGCTTTGGAGAATAGATTCTTAAAGGGCTCTCAAAGCGTTGCACAACATAACACAAATCCATTATGCAAAGTGCAATAACATCTTCAGTGTGTTTGTTTAGACAATTATACTACTGTGCAAGTGGTTTGCCAAGGGAGACATGTAGCATTAGGGACAGTAATTGGAGTCTTCCCAACGCTGTAACTTCTTCAGTTAAGTTCCCTGCCACCCACTGCTTCCGGAAAGATGGATCAATGGTGATGTGGGTAGACTAAATAGGAAATGACAGCTAGAGGTCATGACATAGTGAACTCCAGTTAGAATTAAGTGGCTTTTTTCTTTTTTTCTCCCAGGCATAAATAGGATTTGTATCTGTTTTTTAAAACTGGAATAGGTGATTTTTAAATGGCTCACCTTGATATGGTAGAGGAAGATGGATCAAGAAAACAGAACCCAAGGCAGCATGCTTCTCTGCTGGCTACCCAGCTCCTGGAGCATGTGCCCCTGACAGTTAGTCTTAATGTAGATTCCCTCATAAAGAATTCTCATGGCAGAAATTGAAGCTGTTTTTCAGACAGGTAGCACAGCGTGTAGTAGTGGCCCCACTGTTAAGAGTTTAAGGGGAGCAAAAAGAGGAAAGGAAACTTGGAGGCATGGGGGAGGTTCCCTATCAAATTATAGGATGTATGAGTAAGAGAGGCATAAGACAACTCTGACTGACTTCTGTTATCCTACCTGATGGAGCAGCCATAACGTTAAAAAAACGATGCCATTAAATGCAGTGTTCCAAGTGATTGATTGGCAGTACAATGGTAAGTGTGGTCCATTGGCTATTTTTTTTATAATAGCTGCCTATAAAACGGTTGGCTGTCCCATCAGCAGGCAGTACTTGTTTTAAATTCCTAGCCAGAGCCTAGGACCTCCATGAGTCTCATCCAGTCAGGTACCTTCGCTCGGAATACCACCCACTATATCCGGCTCCATGAAGGAGGCAAGTGACTCTCATGTCTTTGTGGTAGATACTATGTAACTTCCTGTTCCCTGAATTCAGTCTATAACAGTGAAGCACCTGAACACTCTTTCGCCTTCTTGGGGGGATGATTAAAAACCATGATCTGTGTTGGCCCCATATCTAACCTGCTGTTTTGGGGTTTGGAAGATGGAGGAAGTCACGCTGCCTGTCTAAAGCTTTATGTCCTTGGCTGTGTTTTCTGTATCGGTTATGTAACGTGCCTACAGTTTATGACAGCCACAAGGGATAAATCTAAATAAGTCTATTACCTCACTCCTTGTTTCCAGTTTTCAACCTGCTTTTGTATCCGATCGTTGGCTTTATCTTTTTGAGTTTTAAGGTGGTGTGTTTAAAAACTGTTTTTATTGTAGTTTGTTTATCATGGCACAGAATGTCTAGGGAGGGCAGTGCTTTATAAACATTTAAAGTTCAGGCATGCTTGTTTTGCCCAGCTTCAAAGCAGGACCCCTGCTGATTAGGTTCTAGATTGAGGCAGATGTCACAGTTCTGTTTTAAGTTTCTATTCTTCATGTGTCTCCATCTTACTCATACTGGTATAGTTCTTCCAGAAGCCTTACGACTTCAGAACCTGCATATATTGCCTAAATAGTAACACATTTTAAGTTGGTCTGTTTTTTAAATTAAATACAGTAAATGTTACACACCCACCCACGCACCCTAGTCATGTACAGTAAAGTCAGGGGATGTGTCCTTATGCATGTTTTTTGAGGGGAAAGGGTGTTGTTCCCTCTCCCCCCCCCACCCCCCGGGTTCTTATAAGCGAATAACCTGGAAGAACATTGTTGTTACATTCAGCTTATTGTACAGTCAAACAGTATCTATTGTTCACAGTCAACATGATTTTAGATCTGTGGCGGCTTGCAAGTCAACTGTGCTGCATTCTTTGTTTTGTGTGATACTGCGTTGCCACAGGCTCCGATTAATTTAAATAGGCTTACCATTTATTTTTAGTACAGTTTTTAGAGGATATTAGGTTTCGGACATATTCTGTTTGGGAAAGCTACTTTTTGTGCTGCTCGAACGACAAAAAGCCTGGAATAATAGGCGTGACTGTTCAGCCTCCTATGCTGCATGATGCAGATATAACACTTAATTTGTAAAGGGATGTCCTGCTGTATGCACTTATAAATCTAGGAGGAAATCTATCTGAAGTGTCTTAATGTCCTTTAAGGTGAAATTCACCCCTTCAACTCCAGTGAGGGCGTAAAGGTAGTAGTCTTTAAACCCCGTGCCTTCTGAGGTGAAAATTCACCCTCAGGGCAGTGTTCAGTGTATAAGTAAGAATGTATATTTCTGTAACCAGGTGCCCAAAAGCCTCTGGGGCCCTTTAAAAATATCTGAAACCATAGCTAGAAATCAGACATAGGTATTAAGTTGTGATCACACCAGCACTCCCCTCCTACACTTCATCCTCAAGTGACAACAGCCTCGTGTCTGAGCTGTCTGTTTCCTATACAGACTGGGGAGAGATAGGTAGAAGACAGTGCAGAGCTCCTCTTCCTCTAAACTGCCATGCATGAAAAGAGAAGGAATTGCATTGGGATCCGCCTACATCTGCTTTTCAGAGAGAGAGAGCGTCTTTCAATTGCACACATCTTGAGGATGCTACTTCAGTCTAGAGACCTGATTCTGAGAGGTGTTGAGCACCGGGCAGCTACAGAAAGTTTTGACAGGTTTCAGAGTAGCAGCCGTGTTAGTCTGTATTCGCAAAAAGAAAAGGAGGACTTGTGGCACCTTAGAGACTAACCAATTTATTTGAGCATAAGCTTTCGTGAGCTACAGCTCACTTCATCGGATGCATGCAGTTTATTACGAAAGCTTATGCTCGAAGGAAGTTTTGAGTGCAGCACTTCCTGGGATCAGGCCCCTAAATAAAGTCTCCTTTTTTTTTAGGGAAGGATAAAGTAGTTCCAAGAAAAATAAGGAACCACTTGAAGCAGCCCTCTCCTGAGGCTGGGTGGGGAAAGGTTAGTTTACTTCTGTCACCAAGTTACCTTTTTGTGGTGTGTGGTTTTGGTTTTTGAATGTGTCTGCACTTTCTGCTTCTGGGAGGGACCCCTGAAGTGAAGTACAGGAGACACTGCTCTTTTGGTATTTCTGGTCTGACTTGAAGCAGGAAGTACCAGGCATCTCAGCAGAGAGCCTACTCTCAAGGCTTTCCTGCCTAAGGGACCAATCCTGTACCGCTAGCGTGGATGGGAGTTTTACCATTGAGTGCGGTTGGAGTAGGATTGGGCCTTTTTGTTTTGAAGATTCATGAAATCTGCATGAGTAAACAAACTTTTGGGTGTTGGCCTGTGGCCACTGAAGTTCACCATCACTGAACATGATTTATTTGCAGTGCTGAGTTTCGCTTTTATTTGGACTGATAAAGAAATATTGGCCATAATGATCTTAGAGCCATTACACTGATACTGCTCTCTTCTCCTCTTCCCTCCCCACCCCCTCTCAAATGCCAGACTTTTAAAGGTGCAAATCGTTGCTTTCACAAGACTGGTTTCTGTTCCTTCCTCCTGCCCCTCTCCTTCAGGCATGCACAATCAAATCAATCTCAGTGCTTTGCTGAGCAAAAGCATCTCTAAAAAGGCAGTTAAATTTACAGTAAATGTAGACAGTTTCTTGTACAATATACATGAGGAAGATCTGAATGAGTAATTTAACCTGAAGAAAAGAGTATCAATTGTGGATGGGGGAGGAAGGGGAATTGTTGCTTAAAAGATGTGATAAATGATCACTGGTAATATTTTATTGTATTCATCTATGAAAATCATTCAGGTACTACAGAGAGGGCAAATTCATGTTGTCCATATGTTGGATAATGTTTTCTTTTAACATATGTATATTTAAAATATATGTATACTTTTCTGCTCTATCTCAGTAAAACTCATCCAGTCCACTGCGTGGGTGGGATTTTCAGAAGTGCTTAAAGGGACTGAAAATTAATGGGTGCCTAACCCCCTTAAGTACACTTGAGACAGAAGAATGCAGCCCCCTCCTTCCTTGGAGGCTCATCCTCTCTTGAGCTCTGTGCTGCAGCAGGCAGAGATGCTAGATGAACGGAAAGCATGGGTTGCTGCAGGAGCATGCAAAGGGAAGGTGGCTAGGGCGTTCAAGGCAGAGAGTGCTGAAGCATTTGGAGAGCTGATCCCTTGTTTATGTTCTAGCCGCTGATGCAGAGAGCCATCTGGTACCAGTAGCTAGAATTTAGCAGATTTTGAACTTTCACTGCCACTCTGTAGAGAACCTCGGAAACAAGTATGGAAATTGGGTATTACTGGGCAGTATGGGTGTGGTAAACCACCTCTGTGCTTTGGTGTTTCATCTCCCTGTAGCTACTTTTAAGATGTACTGTGTACCCCATAGAATGCTGCTTCTTAAATAGCTGGCCTAGGGATAGTGCAATGCACTGACATGGTAGATGGAGGGTTTATATTTTCTTTTGGCTACCTTGCTTTTACAGCTGGCAGACAGCACACAGGTTGGCACAGCTGACTGTCTCCAGCGAGAAGAGACTGGAATAACAGGCTGTGGCAGGTCAGGATTCAGGTCCTTCGGAAGAGCTATATTGAAAACCTTCTACAGTACGTACATGTGCTATGTTGTATCTGCTTCTAGCTAGTGATATTAGGCTCCCTCTTTCATGAAATCATAAAATCAGTTCATTTAAAAAAAAAAACACACCCCAACAACCTACAATAGTTGTAACATGTGGGACACTGATGCCCAAACTTTTGAGGGTTGCCCCCCCGGCCTTCTCCCTGGCCACGCCCTCCTGGAGTGAGGGCCAGGAGTGGTACCTTGGCTCCAGGGAGGGGGGATGCCTACAGGGAGCACAGGCTAGGGATGCAGCTGGGGATGGGCCTGGGGGCGGGAGCAAAGCTGCAGCCTGGCCTGTGGTGGAGGCTGGCAGCTGGGCCCGGGGCCAGGTGTGGCTCTGCTCCCACCCCTAGCCTGGGCCAGGAATGGCACTGTGGCAAGTGGCCAAGACTGGGGCGGGGCCAGGAGCAAAGCCACAGCCAGGCCACTGTGGGGGCTGGCAGCCAGGCCTACAGTGGGGTGCGGAGCCGCCCTGTAGCTGGGGAAGGGGTCAGGTGTGGGGCCGGGAGACAGGGCTGTGGTTGGAGGCAGTGCTGGAGCAGAGCTGGAGGCAGGGCGAGTCTGGCAGGCGCTCCCTCCCCGCTACCCTTGGGGGCTGGCCCGGCTTGCTGCACCCTTCCCCCCAGGGGGGCGCACTCCACAGTTTGGAGCCCTCTGGTGTAGAATGAAGATTGCAGCCAGGGCCAGATTAAGTTTATGAGGGGCCTAAGGCCAATGGGAGGGAAGGGCCCAAGTATGAATTACATATTGCAAAAGAAGTAATGAAGTCATCAAACATTTATCTACATACATATTTACATATTATTTATGTAAAATTAACAAATTTATTCTACTATCACTGCACTCAGTTCTTCAAACAATTCCTTCCCCCCCCGCCCCCAGCTTTAGCTGTGGCAAAGTCATGAATGATATCATCGTAATTCAAATATTTAATTATTTCATTCTTGATGCTCAAGAGGGGCAAAGCACTGAGATGCTCTTGGTGGATTGGAGGACATTTTTGACCCTTTATTAGAAGAGAGAAGGAACATTCTTCACTACAGTTCGTGATCATTAGTGATAAATACAGTTTCAACATTTGGGAAACATTCCGTTACATTGGATTCAGTGATAACTCAGTACATTCAAATAGATTTGCTTTTGTCATCTTTTCTCTCAATATCGGAGAGTGATGTGAATTCAACAAATTGAAGAAATTCTTTAGTAAAATCTATTGGGAGATCGTCTGGGTACTTCTGACACTGATGTTTGATACCTTCACTGACTTGAGAACTTGAAGTGTTAAGCGAAAAATTTATCTGTACACGAAAGGCTTTGTCAATATTTCCATAAGCCTCTATTCAATGTTCTAATGAACTCTTCAGTTTGTCAATGATTGTGATGAAGGCATCCTTGTCACTGAATGAGTGGGCAGTTGCATCACTCACGATCTTTGCATCTTTTCTTGATTCTTGAGATTCATCATTCTTGATGCTCTCTAGTGCTTCAAGGTTGTTGGGGTATCCCAATACAGCTGCATTCACAGCTTCAGCGTTGGCACTCCACGGTGCCCCTGAGAGTGATTTGGGCACTGGGCATTCCTTTGGTAGTGAATCTCTAAGAATCATCCAATGACTAGTTGAGGCAGAGGAAAAAAATGGTGCAATTCTTGGACAAATCCAAAAGAAGAAACTGCTTCAACACAATCCACGGTAGACTGGCCAACAACGTTGAGTGAGTGTGCAGCACGTGGTATGTAATCAACCAAAGCATTGCGCTCTTTTTTAATCTTTGCCTGCATCCCTGAATATTTGCCACTCGTATTACTTGCATTGTCATAGCTTTGGCCATGACAAAAGCTGATGTCAATCCCATTTTGGGTGAGGAAATCAAGTAGGTACAAGGCAAGTTTCTACCTTGTGTGGCTGGTGTTTACCTTGATGTTTATGAAGGCCATGAAATGCTCAACGGGTCCGCTGGCTAGCACATAACGCAAGATGACAGTCAGCTGATCTACATGTTAAACATCCGGTGTTGAGTTGACGGACACTGAAAAACATCCCACATCTTTGATCTCATCTACAATGGCTGATAGCATCGTCTTTCCAGCAGTGCAATGAATTCATCACATCTATCACAGACTTATTTGTATGGCCTTTTTCATGATTTGCACGTTCAGGGATGTGCTGAGCTAAGAAAGGGTTGAACTTAGCAATTAGCTCTAGAATGCCAAGGTAATTGCCATTGTGTTTCGATCCACCAGTCTCATCTGAGCACGGAATGGCAGCCCACGCTCAGCAATAAAAACTATGGTTTCAACTACGCATCTGAGAACATTCTTCCACTCAGCACAAGCTTCCAAAACTGGTTTTACATTTGGGTATCAATTCTGCCATTAACCTTCTTTCAGGCATGGTAGCTGCTAACTGGCAATATATGCCGCTCACTTACTGCATGATTGGTAATGTATGCAGGATTCTTCCAATAACTGAAGCCTTCACAGAACATTCCCCACTTTTTGGTATCCAAAAACAGGCAGTAATAAGAAGGTGTATTGTTTTTTTTAGGAGGTGAATAGATGAGCCATTCTTGCTTGTCAGTCTGTTAGGCTTCACGTATAAAACATTGATTTGGTCAGATAACGATTCTGACCGGTGTACTCTTGCTTTTTCAATGAAAAGTCAGCATCTAGATTCTATAATGAGGAGTCTTTGTGGCACCTTAGAGACTAGCCAATTTATTTAGGCATAAGCTTTTGTGGGTTAGAACCCATGCATCTGATGAAGTGGGTTCTAACTCTCAAAATCTTCTATGCCCAAATAAATTGGTTAGCCTCTAAGGTGCCACAAGGACTCCTTGTTGTTTTTGCTGATACAGATTAACACAGCTACCACTCTGAAACCCATCTAGATTCTGGCATTTCTGTGGGACCTTCTCAGTTCAATATGCAATGAGATCTTGAGAAGTCATGTCCTGCTTGCCTGGATCATTGGAAAAGGATATTTTTGTTTTACTATCACTGGTAAAGTCTTCAGAGGAGTGGAATGAGACTGCACCTAGAGAAGTCACAGGAGGCTGCTCCTTTTCATCAGGCCGAGCAGCAGTTCACTTGGGCTGGTATTCGCCTGGACTTCCTCACCACCAGACTTTAGTAGGAGGAAAAAACCTTAGAGAAGGAGTACCTCTTGTCTTTGCTGTCTTTCTTTTGGCCTTCTTCAATTTCTGCCATCCTCCTTTTTTCGACATGGTTTCTGTTGTCCAGTGTAGGCCTACTGTGTACAAAGTTCAATGTTGCTTGGGCCCACAAGCACTTAGCCCACAAAGACAAAATCACAACCACCATAAATTGAATTCACAATCTTGATGGATTAATTTGTACAAAGCAATAGCTAATGAGACACACAATTTCTGATGGCCCTGCTATCATTGCTCAGCTGTTACCTCAATATGGAATGGAGGGCCTACAGTAGGGCCTAAAAATAGGAGGGCCTAAGGCTGTAGCCTTATTAGCCTATGGGTTAATCCGGCCCTTATTGCAGCATGCAACATATTGGATACATTTCCATGGTTGACAATGACAAGGCTGGGGGGGTGGATTAGTGTGAGGCATATTAGAACATAATGTAACTCTAAAACTTCAATCTAAATGAGGAAACAGTTTCTCATGAGTTGGTTATGGATGTCAACCTGTTGTAATCTGAGAAGTCCTGTTTATGTGGTAGGGTAATGTGTTAGAAATGGGGTGGAATTAATTGTAGAAAAACAATGTGGACAAAGTTAGCAAAACACAGAGGTGTGACGCAGCTGCCAGCTTTCTGGCATAGAAATATTTTGCATGTTATAGAATATTTCTTTAGTGCCATAAATTTACACAGCATTCTACAGAGAGAGGTCCTGATCAGAGGTAGTGCTAGCCTATTGGGGGCCCTAAACAACAATATTTGCCCACGCCCAACACATAATAAAAAGCAAATGGGGGCCCGCTTGAGCAGCTTGGGGCCCTAAGCAATTGCTTAGTCTACTTATGCCTAGCGCCAGGTCTGTTCCTGATCCTGCAATTGGAACGACATGTGCACCAGGGTCTTCGTGCGTGGAGCTGATTTTACAGGACTAGGGCCATCAATGATGCATATTTCCTGCCCTCAGGAGCATGTAATCTTAATTAGACAAATCGCACATTTGCAAAGTGAAGGGGAGGTATGTAATGATTATTGATGAAGAGAAGGGCCTGTGTGAATAGTTAATTTTTTTGAGAGGCTATTTGAAAGAGAAGATGTAGTTTATATGTACTGTGGATCACACATGTACGTACACTAGCTTTTAAAAGACATTGTTAAAAGATATTTTTTGTTTATTTGATAGACAGTGAAAATGTACTTCAGAGCTGTGATCTATTGGCAACTCTGACAAATTTAGCATTCTGCTACTTACCTTGAGCAGAATAGATATAATAGATGCTGTGTTGTGCAAAAAGGAACCGGGTGAATATGACCTTGAGATTATATAGGGGACAACCTCTGTATGTAACAGGCATTAGAAGAATGTAACTGTAGGACAACAGTTTTAATTCTGGTTGTTTTTTTTTTAATTCTTGCCAAAAAGCACAGAGAGAATTTGTTGGAAAGAGGGGAGACGTGTTTTAACCATCAAACTTCACATCTTTAAACTCTGAGCCATCAGGTGTTCTTGGACCAGGCAAATATCAAGTTTATTAATAATTGGACAATGTTATTGTTTTCTGTGTTTTGAGTGAAGCTAAGAATCTCCTAGTTCAGAAAATTCGCTTCTAAGCACTGATCTATTTATCTGAAATGTATTTTGTGTGGGTGTAAAATCTCTTCAAGTCTTTTCTTCTTGCTTTAAATCATGCTTTCTTGTGAGGTTTTTGTTTTTTTTGGACAGCTATATTGTGAAATCAGTAGGTGTCTAGTAGACTGACTGTACTAAAATTTTCTTTTTATCTGCATCTGCTGGCATCTTGAAAGCAAACAGAAAACTCCCGTTTTTGTTTTTGTTGATTGTCTTGTGTCACAATGAGAGTGTCATACTGGGTGAAGTCCCTTTATTTAGTCCTGAGGAAAGATCACTGGTATTACCCTTGCATTTATAGTCACTGCAGGTCTGAATGCAGTTGGAGGCTATTCTAAGAGTTGTTGCTTGTGTGTCCTTTCTTGGGGTCTGTCGAGTGGGAAGGCTCTATGAAGGGGATTCAGGTCTATACTTCTAAAAAACAAAGCTTGTGCTTAACAATTTCAGTGGCTAAAACATCTTTCAGCATATTTTTGATGCTATTTTTAGGTGATGGTCCAGGCCTATTTTGAACATGCCAACAAAAATCAGCAAGTCCTTATAAGTAGCCTAGAAAATCCTATATTACTTTGTTCTGAAAAACTACCCAGGTTATGTTTAGGAGCTGCTATGGAATGACACTTGTTTATTTGACATGATTTGGAGCAAAAAATGATAGTTATGCTTTGACATAGTTTTGTCTTCCAAAACCTCTCTTCTCTTCCGTATGAGATGAAAGCTCCCCCTGGTTCAGTTCTGTGTCACAGACCTAACCTGCAGCTGACAGAATCACATCTTGCTCCATCACTGGCTCTACTTATCCCCTGCTGTACATTGGTCATTCTTACATTTAGGTAACACACATGGCTTTATCTGAAGACTGACTCAAGAATGTCAAAAGTGGATACAAAAGAGATCATTGGGATCCCAGTTCAGTAAAGCACTTAAGCATTTGCTTAAGCCTCACTGATTGATTGGAGTGTGAATTAATTTTCAGTACACTTAAGGGACTTCTTCTAGGGGATGATGATGCATTCATTATTTACATAACGATGATGTTAAATTCAACAGGCTGCCTTATTAATGCGGCAGAAAAAATATGAGGTGGAAAAGTTGTCCAAGGCAGTCTTACTTTCCTTACTTTCCTCGTGTGCTTACCACCCAGCTTCTACCAGATTTACAGGGGTGAAATCTAATTGTCTCTTTTGACATCTTTCTTTGAGTCCTCTTCATAATTGACTTAAATTATTATTATTATAATTAATTATTTATTTCTAATACCATAGCGCCCATCAGCTGTCCAGTGTCCTGGACCAGGACACTATTGTGCTAGGCGCTGTAGAGACTGTGTCATGGCAAACATCCGATTTTACCCATCAATATTTTGAAACAATTGAACTGACTTTCCCTTCCTAGATACACACATTTTAACTTTTGAAAGCCGACAGCAAGCAATTTTAAATTACAGGTCAAAATGTTCAAACTTAAGTGTCTAAAGTCAAGCAGCTAAATCCATTTTCAGTGTCCTGAATAAAAGGCCTTATCTTTCAGAGAAGCTGCGCATCCCACAGTGACTGTCTCTGTTTTGTTTCACAATAGATTTATAAAGGCAAACCTTTTTATATACCCTTACTGGGTATACTATACCAAACATTGCTGGGGCATTATAAAATTTCTTGGGACACTGAACCACAGATACCTTTTGAAATGGTAAACTTGCCTTTCCCTTGTGGTTATGGGAGGAGAAAGCTCAGCTGAGCAGCTTGGAGGAGAAACATTATTAGGCATGTCCACTTTCAGGTATTGGTAGCTGTCATAGTTCACTGTTTGTGGTCTTTTCAACTATTTACAATTTCCACTTGAATGTGTTTTTGTTTTTGCTCAGGGAAATCTAATTTGACTTAATTGTGAAATGGTGGTTAGGTCATTGTTCTTTGGCTCTCTTGATCCACTTATAAATTAACTTTGCAGTTTCTCTAGCGGAGATACAATATTTTACTTTAGCGCCTCTCTCGAGAATCCTAAAAAGAGAGTTCCACTTTGTGTTTAATTTCTTACACAGTTAGAGATGAGGATCAAATCTACAAACAAAACAAAAATCTACCTGAATTACGTAAAAGGAAAGTGTGTGTGTGTGTGTGTCTCTCTAAAGTGTGTGGGGGAGAGGAGGGATAGGGAAATCCATTGCTGAATTGGGAAAATGCAGGTAGTATATTTTCTGGTTATGATTTTATGGGCATGTAAAATTACTTTCTAGTGACGTCTCACAGAGGGAAGAAAGAGACACTCTGGAAAAACAGCATTTTGGACTTTCTGGAAACAGGTGCAAAAGTGAAAATGAAATATGTGGATATCTTTCCCACACCCTATCCCTTTTATCTGAATTGGCAAATAAAATAAGACCACAGGCTTGATAAGGTTTCTGCTTTGTTCCTTATCAGCTAGTTTAATCATTGAGAATGACTTTTTCTCCTTTCCTGAATGTGGAAAACTCAGGTGCCATCAGTGCCTCGCAGGCTTATGGGTAATAGGGTTTTTTTTTGTTGACTTAGAAGAGAACATGCTTTTCCCACAATAGAGGTAACCTGTTTATTTCAGAGTTGTTTAAGGTTTTTCTGTTTTGAAATTGAATATTTTATCTATACCTATGGGGAGTGATGGAAAGACCTTTACCCCTGTTAAAGAAAACTAGGGTACATCACGGCAGAAGTATGTTCAGAGCTAAGGCAGAAGAGTCAGACTAAGAAGTCCTAATTTTATTTTTAGTGACAGTGAAATAAGGAGAGATTAATCTTTTGGGTTTTATTAGCCTGAAAGTAGAAGTTTTGGCATTCGGAGTCTGATTTTAAACCCACAAAAATGATGGTAGTACAGGGGTGTGTGTGTGTGTGTGTGTGTATATATATGTGTGTGTATATATATATTTATTTATTTTTTGGCCGAATTCTGTTTCGTGTTCTTACAACTATCAGTTTCAAAACCAGCTACACACAATGAAAATGTGCTTCTGTCCTACTGTAAGCCATTTCAGATTGACCAGATAGCAGAAGGTGCCACAATTTTTTGAAGGGGATAATAATGGTGGATCTCTTCAGCAAAAAGTAATTAAATGCAGATATTTTACCTAAGTCCTTAATGGGTCTAGACATCTGTCATGCTGAGTCCATTTTGCCCCTTAAGAGACTCTATTTCATGGACCATCAACCCAATAGACTTTAATGCCCCCCCTTTGAGCAATTAGGTTCTGTCAGGTCAGTGGGTGTGCTTTTGATATGAGGGTCAATAGGAGTTCAGATTAAAAACCTTTACAGACCCTTAATTTGTGAGAAATGATATGGCTCAATTTTCATTCAATTTGAAAATGTCTGAATTATATTCTCCAAGGCTGAAATTGGGTCAGAATTATCATGGGCTCACAGACCCAAGATTTTGGTTTGCTTGTTGTGCTTCTAATATTCATAGTTTTTATTTATGTAAGTGTTCCTGTTTTTAGGTTAGTTCAGGAGTCGGTAATGTGTCTGTGGTAAAAGTTTTTTGAGGTCAGTGGGGGTGCTCATGTCAGGCAGCTCCCCGCCAGGGCCAGCTCTCCCGTTTTTGCCGCCCCAAGCAGGACGACTGAAGACAGAAGCTGCTGCCGAATTGCTGCTGCAGCGCAGAGTGGGGCTGCTGCTGAATTGCCACTGCGGCAGCCTGAAGAAAGAGGCTGCTGCCGAATTGCCGTGGAAAGACAAATGCTACCCTGATGGCAGATGGACTGGTGCCCCTTTCACAGTGCCGCCCCAAGCACCTGCTTGGAACGCTGGTGCCTGGAGCTGGCCCTGCTCTCCACAAGTGGCTCCCTGTCCCTGCTGTTGCTGGCATAGGTGTGGCCACATGGCTCTGCAGGCACGCTGCCTCGGTCCCGCCTCCCCGAGCGCTGACTCCACGGCTCCCCGCCCATTGGCTAGGAACTGCGGCCAATGGGAGCTGGGGCAGCGCACAGAGCCGCCTGGCAGCGCCTCCACGTAGGAGCCAGAGGGGGGACATTCTGCTGCTTCCGGGAGCCGCCTCAGGTAAGCACCACCTGAAGTGTGCACCTCTGACCCCTTCCTGTCCCCCTGCCCCACCCCGGATCCCCCTCCTGCCCTCTGAACCCCTCGATCCCAGCCCGGAGCACCCTCCTGCACCTCCACCTGGAGCCCTCCCATCGCCCCAACCCCTGCTCCAGCCCTGAGCCCCCTCCTTCACCCTGAATTCCTACCCTGGAACTGTACCCCCCCAGGCCAAAGCCCATACCCCCTCACACACTCCAATCTCCTGCCTCAGCCCAGAGCCCCCTCCTGCCCTCTGTCAATGTCCGTCACTAAGTCTGGTAATTTTGTCAAGTGTCCGTTGCGCAACATGGTGGTGCTGACCCCTGGATTAGTGTGCTAGAGCTCTGTTTCCTTTCTGACACAATGGAAGGGACATGATAGTGATGGCTTGTGTGGTAATGCAGACAGAGTTCCAATAATGACAAAATATGGAGGCCTACGTGTCAGGGGAAAAAATGCAAGGGAATGTCTTTTTGCCATGATGGGAGCTACGTGTCAAGTCCACTAGATTAGCTGAGTGTAATTTATGGCTCGTAATAAGTTGGTCACTATTTTCCTTAGCCCCCCTCAAAGTTTTGTTCCACCATTTTTATTCTTTCATTCCCAGAGTTAGCATTGAATATGAAACTTTTGCCAGATGCAGGCGCTTGTTGCAAGTTGGGCTGGAATGATTACTCTTGTACAGCTTAGAATGGAGAAGGAAAGCTCAGTATACTTGCAAGTCATTATATTTTACCCATTTACTGTATCCTCACTTTTGTGTGTAACTTTGTTTCTCTCCTCCTACTCCAGCCACTTAAAACACAGTATGAAATGCTGAAATGTATTATGCCTGACCTGCTCTAAAGTTAATGCTAGCCGAGCACTGGCTATGAGAGCAGGACCGGAAGGCACAAGGCAATTCTCCCATAACTGGCGGTGTGAACGGTCTAAGGCCATGTCTACACTAGCACTTATGTCAGCAAAAATGTTGTTACTCAGGAGTGTGTATGTGTGTGTGTGTGTGGGGGGGGAACCACACCCCTGAGCAACATAAGTTTTTCCAGCATAAGCGCTTGTGTACACAGTGCTATATTGGCGGGTTTTATTATGTCGACAGGAGAGCTCTCCTGTCGGTATAACACAGCTACATGTGTGATCTAACAGCAGCACAGCTGGACCGATACAGTTTTCTAGTGTAGACATGGTCTTAGAAAATATGACTAAGTCAAACACATTCTCATTCATCTTTCTATGAGTGTTAGAGTTGGGGACACAGCAACATATGTTGCCTTTGTGGTTTGAGCAGGGAGGAAGGGGCTTGGAGATCCAAACCAGGCCTTACTCTCTCCAAGAGCAGAAGAGCTAAATGGATTTACAGTGTGCATAAGCAACTTTTACAGTCTTTCTGCAACAAAATTACATTGCAAATGTATGACAGTGCAACTGTCCCAAAGTTCCAACTCTGCCAATTGGTGAATGGAGTGCTGGAGGGGCATTTTTGGAGAGGGAGTAGTTGTTCCTGTATGGTAATTGTAGAACAAACATTGTTTGGTAGTTCAGCAGCGGGCTTGAGCACTCACCAGCTTTTCATTGTGGTGTGTGGATCCTGCTGATGTTTCCAGAGGCATTTGGAATGGCAACCAATTATTTAGCCAAGTGTAGGAGAATCATTGTTGGGAAATGCTCCCTGTGAAATAGTTAGCATTTAAAGGGACAGAAAGAACTGTTTGTTCTTATGTGGCAGATGCTGTTCAAGTGCAGAAATGTTCTTGCTTGTTCCTGGAACTGATATGAGCTGCTTGTTCATGTGGGTTTGAGTACTTCCAATTTCACTTTTCTTCTCTGAGATGTAGGCACAGGTAGTGCGCCAGCTGATATAATAACAAGGTACCTTACCTGCATTGCAGTTCTTGGAATATGGTTACTGGCATCATTGCCACCGATATTATTGTCTTCATTTTTCTTCTTTCTCCTATACTTTGGAATAGCTCCAAAGTGCACTGAGATCCTTCTGAAACATGGAGCTTTTAGTTTGTTTTTTCTGAAGGAGGAATCTGACAGTGAGGATCTTGGATCATGGATTTTGTTTTTCTGTTAAGCTGCCTCCCCCTGTTCTTTTATTCAGTTTAAAACCCTCTTTTAAAAATACACAATTCACCAGTGGTAAAGATCCTCTGTGTGTAAAGGATCAGCACAAGTTTTGTGTACCATTTAAGGGTTGACGTGGGACTTAACCAGCACCAGGTTTATGTGCTGCTTATCTGCACAGGGGGAAATTTCACTCCAGTTGATGTCTATTGCAGTTATTTATTGATCTGCCCATCAGTTTTGTTTCTCAGTGCCAACTCTGCATGGTGCATATCTGCTGGCCAATTTTATGAGCAATAAAAATGAGGCATTATAATGTAGCAGAAGAGGTGTCACCCTAAAGTCTGGAAAACAGTCTCAACTTTTACCATCTCTGTTCAGAGCTTTATGTGCAAAATCTCCACACCCATAAGTACAAAATCTGCAGGTTTGATTTTTTTCTGTTGAACCAAATGGCAAGAGTGTAGAAATGTAAAACTGAAATCTATACCCAACACTTGACTTTGTAAACACTCTCCCTCACCACTCCGTGAACAGGGTTGATGGACTTGTTCTCCCCAAGTCATCTGGGAGTTGTGCACTGTCTCTTCAGAAGACCAGCCATCACCAGTAGACTCTGTTCCCTGACCCTGAGAAGGGGCTGCATGGGTTCTTCCTTCCCTCCCTATTTAACAAAACAAAAGCTAAGGGCTGGTTCTCTCCTCCCTATGGAGAGAAGCAAGTGAATGAGGTTTCAGCCTCGTGGACAGATCAAATGCCCATGGATGTTTGGCAAAGCAATCTTAGATTAGAGCAGGCTGTCTGTGGCAGTGGTGGTCAATTTTATCATTGTGGTCCATAAAGAATTTCAAATGGAGATGCAGACCCCTTTGGAAATATTAGACATAGTCTGCGGACCCCCAGGGGTCTGCGGACCGCAGGTTGAAAACTACTGGTCTTTGGGCCTGAAGGCTGGCCTTTCAGCTGTTTCCATGTCACCATCAATGATAACAATGCTTCACCAAGTGGACACATGAGGGAGATGTGTCAGATGAAATGCTGCTTGTGAGCATCATCCACAGAAGGCAGATGTTGAAGATTTTCTGGAAGTATCCGACGTATTAAAGTCAGACCCGCCTACTTTGGTAAGTCAAAATGCCTGGGGAAAAACTGCAGACAATCTACATTAAATGTGCATGCAGTAGGCACAAAATATGCATAAAACTTGCAGAGTGGGTACCCCAATTCCATAAAAAGCTAAAGCTTTCCAACTGTTCAAACACAAATTGTCAGTGTCACATGTCAAAGTACACAAAGGAAATATCTGTTAAATCAAACTTGTTCTCAAGCAGCATTTTTCTTACTTTGCCTATCTGTAAACTTTTGTTATTATCAATGGAAATATTTTTGGCCTGTTCGTGCAGGGTGAAATCCCCATTTACTGATTAAAACTCTGATTCTTCCAAGCCTGTTTGTTGCCTAAAAGAAGGGGGGTATATCTTGGTCACTGACCCCACTGTGGCAACCATCCTAAAGCCCGGGGTCTCTATAGGAAGTTTGGGAGACATGGACCAGACTTGAAAGCTGAAGCTCAGGCAGGTCTGAAAACAAGATTGTACAGACGCTGCTGAGGGTGTGCTCTGAGATTATATATAAAATCTGTGTGGGAGCCTCTTGGTACAAGCACTATGCCTCGTGTATGCTGCTATTTTGTTGTTTTTTGAATACAAATTGAATTTAGATTACAATTACTTGTGTTTTGCAACATTATTGTAAAATAGCTTATTGAAGATACCATCAAAATGCTGATGAGGTTTTGGTTTGAAATCTCTCATCTGCATTAGAATAGGATATTATAGAGCTTTTTATGCATTTCTTTTTGGGTTGTTGACTTTATCAACAAGATCAGAATCACAGATATATGTATTTCTCTCTCTCTCTCTCACACACTCACACTCTCACACACACACACACACACACCCCTCCCCCCCACCTTAAGAACACATTGGCAATTCAATATACCATGGTAGATAAGAATCTTTCTTCTTCAAAGCACAAACGGTATTGTAGTTGTTACAGCATCTCAATGCTTTGGTACACCAAACCTCTAAGGCCTGGCCTACACTGGAGGGGGGGATCAATGTAAGTTATGCAACTTCAGCTACATGAATAACGTAGCTGAAGTCGATGTACTTAGACCTACTCGCTATGGTGTCTTCACTGCAGTGAGTTGACGGCTGCTGCTCCCCCATCAACTCTGCCTGTGCGTCTTGCAGCGGTGGACTATAGGAGTCGGCAGGAGAGCTATCGGGGGGTAGATGCAATAATCTACCCCCGCTGAATCGATCGCTGCCTGCCAATCCGGCGGGTAATATAGACATATCCTAAGTTACTGGTAACGTGCCAGGTGTACCACAACTCGGAAGCAAACACTGAAGGCGCTCCAAATGCTAGGTCCTATAGGTGCCAGCCAGCCATGGTGGATCCTAAAAACAACTTGGATATGAAGATAAATGAAAGGGTATTTTACTAGGACTGGCAGAAGGGGGAAGGTTACAAATAATCTTGGTGCAGAGGTTTAAATGTTGCAAATTAAGGTAAAACAAGAGTGGTTCCTATTTGCTCACCTACGGAGATTCTTCATGCCGTTCCCCAGCAGTTTTCCCTGTGTTCAGATTCCCTGCTGCTCCAAATTTTTCTTGAGGCTGCTGCTCCCCCTGAGCAAGGTTACTTTCATAGCCAGGGAAAAGGGATGTGCTTGTGTGTCCATCCTGCAGAGTCATGGACCAGTGTGGCGGAAGTTACATGTTAGTTTCCTGCTTAGCCAATTAATCATAGTAACACTGATTTCAGACCTCTGCTCATTCACTCTTCATTAAAATGAACAGATGCTAAATATCTGAATATCACCTTTTATACAGTAATATCAGTAATTAGTTGCTTGTACATTGTGTGACTTTAATATGATTCAACTTCTTTTGGGGGCTGCCTCCAAGGCATGTGATGAGTTATGTCTCTAAAACAGACTTACTTTAGATGCATAGAATTATTTGAATGCAAACGTCTTTAACTTGTAAATCTGTTAACTCTGTAGTAAATTTACTACATATATTTCATACTCACTGCCTCTTTCCTACATGGACTGTAAAAAAGGTGCAAACAAGTTTAGGCAGTCTTCAATGTCTCTGCCTCTCCTTTCCAGTTTGTACCACTTCCTGTCAATTTCATGCCCAGCACTGGCATGAAACATACCCGATTTGAGAAGGAGATTGAATACTTGCCTGAAAGTTATTTTGTTATCCAGTAAAGATACTGAAAAATGTCTGTCAAATGCGCTCTGCTTGTTGCAAATGGAGAGCCTTATTTACGCAATATGAACTCCTTTTACTGTCCATAGAACCATCTCTTATATCTTACAAAGAATGATTTTTTTTTAAAAAAAAAACTTCTAATATGGAAGGAGCTACACTTTTTCCACGTAGTTTCCATGAATACTTTTATCCCAGTGATGTTTGTCTTGATTTTGTTTCAAGATGTGGTCTCAATATTGGGGTGTTTTTGAGCCCACATAATTGTTAGTTTGTTTAAAGTTGATTAGGTAGGGTGCTACTCATGGATAATGGAACGTTAGCTTAATACATATTCTAATGCTCTTGGCTAGGGTTGAATGGAAGTTACTCAACTGAGAATTTCCCAATGACACAAGAGCCTTAAAGTTGGCATTATGAAGTGTGTGGATTAGAATGAAGAGGCTTTGCTAGAATATAACAAAAGACAAAATTCTAGGCACAAAAAATAAAAAAGCTTTGATTGTTTGTTTTAGACATATGTGATTCAGAGGTTTGGAGTACTTATTACCTAATGGCTATTAGGGCATCCTTTTGGGATCACTGTAGTGGATAATTTTATTCTTATCCTGTACTAATATTCACACATTCAGCACACAGAAACTAAAATGCATTTGTATGCTTGAAAAGAGATTCCACAACCAGCACTGAAGCAATAGATTTGCTGGAACCGACAAGCCACATCCATGCAGAAGTTTCAGTGCCACTCTGGCGAATCACCACCCTCCCTTACCAATTTTTTTTTTAATGGTAAACTTCTAATGGGCAAAAGATCAAGAGGCAGGCAGCGGTAGAAATAAAAATATGCTGGGAAAAAAACCCTTGTGTTGTTGCATTGCTAGTAACATATGGGAAACCAGCAGCCAACAAATCAATTTGGCAAGCCAACGTAATAGCTGTTGTGGAATGTTTCTGTTGCAGGATGTAAGTCAAGAGCCAGAGAATGGGGCTCTTCATAAGGAGAGGGAATGGGAGTTAAACAGTGAGCATGCATTAGTATTTCCCTGTCTGACCTGAGAGGGAGGGCTGTAAATCAAGACTTGGAACTTTTAATCAATCTGAGTCCACAAAATCTCTTGCTACGTCAGTCATCTTCAGCATGGACAACTGATGACTACTTGAATAAATACGGATGTAATCATCTTGGTGGAAGGTCATTTTAGTCATATGTAGTGAATTATTGATTTTGAAGCAGTTTTCTATTATATGCCACAGAACCTCTATTTCAGTACATAGCTAGTGATGCTCAGACTATTTCTGCTTATTCACAGCTTCTGTTTAAAGGTAGTCGTAATTGTATCCCTTGAGATATCCACAGAGGAAAGTACAGTTAGCGCCTAGTAGACCACTGGATATCACTGTGCTCCACAATTAATGCAGCTGCCAGTACATCTGTTAGGCTGTAAATAAGCTAGTTAGGAAAGATCGGCATTGTGTAAATTAAGCCAATGCATGTTCAAGCACTGTACAAATACATGGTGATATGCCCGAGTAGCAGTTGTCAGGATGTAGCTCTGATGTCTGACATGTCTTCCTAAGGTGCCAGTGAAACGATTTTAGTAGGTAGGGCTGTCACTTTCAACAGGAAGCGAGAGGATCTGTGAATTGTCTCTTGCTTTCTTTATAATTTTGCCACATCACTTAAAATTTTGTTTTCCTTCTGTAGCCAAAATGTTAGCTCCCTTCATTAGGCCCTTTCCCATTCCATTATTTTTGCTATGGATTATAGATATTTGAAGGACTTGGCTTCAGGCTCAAGCTAAATACCCTGAGTAAATGAAGATCTAGCATCATGATTCCCAGAGAGATTGAATGGCTTTTAAAGGGAAACTGGAAGAATGACAAAAGACTTCATCCTGATAAAACCTGATCAGCTGCACCAAAAATGCTCCATTTTCTGTGGCTTGTACATTTCCACGTGCTTCCATGTGGCTATAAAGAATATCTGATGGAAAGAGTTCTGTACATTGTTCAGTCCCCAGTTGGTTGGTTTCTCGGTTGCTGTGAGCTAGCCTGAAAACGCTTTTCCTGGTGTGGACATTACTTCTTTACTGGGCCAATGGGAGCTTTTGTGGACCTGTTTACTTGCCTTTTCGTGACCAAGTACCTCCACAGCTGAAGTCTGGAAACTAGCTACCAATCACAGCAGCATCATGCAGGTTTTAGTGTGAATTTAAATACCACGCTGAACTTGCTGTAAAGCTAAAATGCAGCTGAATGCAGGAACCAGTAGTAGTGCTGGGACGGTACCTCCTGAGTCCTTTAAGGGAGCATTGTTTTCACTAGCCTGATTAATTTATGTAAACTCTGCACACAAGTGTACCAAAGACTCCAGTTCAAAACCTAGGATCAGTCTCTCTGCCCGTACATTATGGTTGCTGTGGAGGAGGAATAGGTAAACTCTGAAGGTTTAGGTTGGCAAAGGAGGGTGGTGACCTCTAAATTACACACTTATTGCCTGGTGGTCCTGTGCAATAATGATGAACGGTTGAAAGGAGCATCCAATACAGTCTGAGTGGCTGGGGTTGGAACTTAAGAGGGGGGGAAACTGTTCCTGAAACTGCATGTATCCCCAAGGGTGAAACCATGCAAGACAGAGTTCAACTTGATTATTGTGAAAGAGGAGGGATTGCTACCATTGTACTGATGTATAAAAGAAGCAGTTAGTTTCCATTTTACCAGTTTTCTGAGTTCAAATGCGTGGGGTTTTTTTTTTTTTTTTGCTTGTGGCCTTGCCTATGTTCTGATTTTACGCAGCTGCATCTGTCAAAGGTTTATGAAAAGGGGAAATTTGAATTGGTGCTTGTACTTTTGAAACTTAAATGAACAGGTCCTAGTTCTGTTAGTTTTGTTAACTTAAACATATTTCTGCTTTTTGTTCCCCCCAGAGGTGGTCCAAGTGTGTTAGAAACAACAGAGCCAACTAAAACTCAGTGAATAATTCAGCCGTTGCCTGAAGTAATAGCAGAAAGAGGAAAACCCATTTATTAAATCAACGAGAGCAAAAAGCTCTGTGGTTTGTAAAAAATCTTCTGCCTTCTCTCTGAACCAGCTGAATTTCATTTTTGCAATTTATTGTTCCTTCTCTAATTTGGGTTTTACTTATTCTCCTGGCATCTTCCCACAACCACCTGCTGGCTTCCTATCCTCTGTCTTCTAGACAGAAGGTTCTTTGCCCACAAAGCAAGCAGTTCCTTTAGGGGAAAAAACAGGCTATTTGGCTAAAGCAGGGTGGGAAGAGGGGCCCATGGTTCCTTCCTTTCATGCAGTTGTTCTTGCTTAGCAGTGCTTTAGTCATCATTTTCAGGATGAATTTCCTCTGGGCCCACTTCACAAAGTTCATGCTGTATGCCAAAGGTGTAGACCGAGTCCTAATTTCTGAACACTTGGCCAGGGACACGGGTGCAGTAAGAGATGCCCTCTCTTCTCTAGGAGCTGCCATTGTCACTTCCTTAACGTTTCCAAGCCTTCTCAACTTGAGAAACGACTAAATTAAATCCCCTGAAGTATTAACGGCACCTCCTACTGCTGCTGGAAGCAGACCTGACCTGTTCTCCACACCTTTCTCCTTCCCAATTTGTCAGAAATAATGTATTGCTTCCTTTGCAGCCAAAGCTCCTGCTTCATCTTGAGACGGAACAGTGATTTGTGACTTTTGGATTTTTCAGTTTTTGGCTGCCTAATTTATGAGATTTAAGGCCTGATTTTGAGGAAGTGCTGAGCATTTGCCCTCTGAAAATCTGACACGTTGGTATTGCAAGGTGGGCACCCAAAATCATTAGTCACTTTTGAAATTTTTAGGACTTTGCCTTTAGTCGGAGTGTGTGGGTAAGAAACTGTGGGATTAGAACCTGGAACCATGGGCGTTCTGAGCTGCTGACACTGCCATTGTAAATTTAGGCTGGGTTTCACCTGGAGGACCCTGTGAAGTTAGACTCTGCAGGAAGTACCACCCAGCAGGCTCTGAGTGGTGACCGCTCAGAGCCGACTGATTGTTTGGCTCAGGCCAGTATATAAACCAGGAAGCCCACGTGGGGAGTTGTCTGAGCAATGACATAGACTCCTGCTTGCTTCTGCCCCAGACCTTGCTTTGCTCTGGCACCTAGACTCCAGCCTCTTATCCTGGTTTGTCTCTGACTTTTTTTGCTATTTGCCTGCTGTCTGTGACCTAGTGCCTAACCCTGACTCAGCACAGCCCTGACTTTGCTACTGGTCTCCTGACTGCAACTTGGCAACTGACCATTGTACACAGACTCTCAATGGCCTGGCCCTGACAATGTGACGTGGTGCTGAGATTAGGATTGCCAGGTTTGGTTGGCCATATTCTTGGAGGTTTTACCACATGATATAATCTTTAATTTAGGGTTAATCTTTAATTCCTAGACACTCCAGGATAATCCTGGAGAATTGGCAACCCTAACTGAGGTGCTGTCTTGTTGCTGGCAGATGGGGGGCCTGTCTCCAGCTCTGCTTCCTCCTTCCCTCAAATGCTTGGGGAGGATAATGAGGCAAGGTTTGGAGACTGTTGGCCAGTTGTGTTTTTGGAATACAGGGCAACGTTAGAGCAAGGAGGACTCCACACCCCGTTGTATGGGGCTGAAGAATTAACCCAGACTGGGATTTGTTGGTTTTTGTTTCTACCACTATAGTAGTATTTGTTGTTGTTGCACTCTGAGACCCTTGAGGGGTCTGTTCTATATTTGAACATCTCGATCGCTGAAACATCCCACCTGCTTAGTGCTGCAATCCTCAAACTGCCTTTGTTGGCCAAGCAGTTAGGGGCCAGTCCTTGAACTTTTAGGGCATGATTCTTAGCCAGACATTCATAACACCAAAAAGTGGAATAACCAGAGTGTGAAGGGCTCATAGCAATGTCAGCACAAAACTTCTCTTCCCTGGAGATGCTGCAGTCTTACAAAAATGTACATTGGGTCCGTGTGTGTCTAATGCACCCATGCTCAGAGATAAGGAAAGCACAGTGAGGTTTAACCACAAGTGTGAGGCTTTAGGCAACATGCAAGCTATTTGCATACTAGGTCTGAATTTAGAGTATTGGTAGCATGCTTCAGACTCATAATATATGTAATATGCTTGCTGGAACACAAGCCACTTCAGATGCATAGCCAAGAGGGAGATGCCTGTCTGCATGGAATTTCACACATCTCTCAGCTCAAAGATCTGAATGCAAAATATTGTACTTCGGGACATCATACAGATATGTGACTCTTGCGGGATGGGGAGCTGGGCTTTAAGTCCATAAAGTCTTGACAAAGATTGTACCCATCCATATTTAGTGTTTTCATCTGTAACCATAATAGTCTTTTTATTTAATTTGTAACATCGGGACAGGGATCTTCTAGCACATTGGTAAATTTCCATGCACTGTGATAAAGCTGTATTAAAAAGCTGTTTTCCCCTAATATCTTACTTATGAGTGTTGCAATCCATAAAATAGTCCTGCTGCTACCATATACTTGGTCAGTGACCTTTGCATCACTTTGCAGCCGAGATGCAACATTTCATGGCTTGTGATGTCCTGCCCATATGATAAACTGGCATTTTGGCCATGGCTCAGTCGAAAAACCAGTGTGGTGCTCAGTTTGAGAGTCATGCGACATATCTCAAAATGTTTCAGTCACTTCTCATGTGTCATATGCAGTTCTCCTTTTATTACCTGCATTTCAGAAAAAACCCAGAATATATGCTGGGCATAGTGCTGAAACTGAAGAAAGAATAAATTGTATCTGTAACTAATACTGAATTTTATTTGGCTTTCTTATACAGGGCCTCATGCTTCAGTGGAACTATAATTTGATCCTAAATAGAGTATTATCCATATAATCAGTTATAAATGAAACTACTGCATTATGGATAAGTGTTTTTTAGACACACAGTCCCAAGCCTGGGTATAACATTAATTGCTCCTGCCTATGTTTGCTAAGAAATTTGAAGCCAAAACAACATTTATTTTTTTCTTTCTTTGTTTCTCACATAATACTAATCTCAGGTACTCTGGTAATCTGTTTTTAACCTGCAAGTTATAATTAGGTATTTTGTATCCGATTATGCATTCTTCTGTTTTGGTCCTGCTGGCTAGACACGCCTTTGTGGCCATATGTGTGAGCTAAAGAATGACCATGATATGGAATTCCCTGCTGCGTCCTTCTGCAAAAGCGCAGAAGAAATGTCTCCTCTCTTGCGAGGTGCTGAGCACTCTCCACGTCCATTGACAGCAACTACTTGGCACCTTTTCAGGGTGAAGCATAGGAAGTGCATAGTGTGTGTTGTTGTGCTGTTCTCGCAGTGCACAGTGAGGCTTCTTTTTTCAGTGTCTTTGCATTTTTAAATAGAGTCCTGACTGAGTCGAACCCTTAGTCAGGGGTTAGAGTTCAATAAAACTTTGCATCATACTTTTAGGGACTTTCAGTAATTCTTGTAATCCATCTTGTTTATTTCTTGTAAATGACTTGATTGCTTTCTCCAATATGAAGACACCTCCCTGAACATAAACTCTAGCAGAAACTTACATGCTATACAAATTCGATTTAAACATCGTGAGCGTTCAAAACTTTTGGAATCTTCTGATTTTTTCCTTCAGGTTGTTGAAAACAAACTCTAAAGGCTCAAACTTTTTCCTCCTCATCAAAAGGACTACAAACCATTTTTTAAAAATGAAAGTTGAGTTTCATGTAATCACTTATCTCCAGAGGTTGGCGCTTTAAGAAAACACCAAATATTGCATGACTTGTGATACAATTGCAAGCAGTGGTAATGCTAAATGGGACTTACCTGGCAGACTGCCTAGGCTGGAAGGATGATGAGATCTTCTTTGCCTAGTCATACTGGGAATTTTTGCTTTTTAGTTCCCGATTTCCTCCGGCACTGTATCAGTTGAAGATAGAAATGCAGATCTTGTGAAGAGACACATTTAAACTGTTGCACATAATTGCCTAGCAAGGAGTTCGGTGCAGTTACAGAGTCTACACCACTACTCATGGAGACAAGGCCAGGTCTGTACATCTGCCTAAGCTTTGAGACTGTTCCTTATCTTAGGAGCCACTAATGTGAAAATGTAGTTAATGGGCAGATGCTTTAAAGTGCATTTCCCAAAGAGAGAAGTTGGAGTTTTTAAAAGATGCCATTAAAAATTAAAAGTACCTGTTTTTGCTGATCTGCTTAATCTACTTTCCCACTTACCATACCACTAGCAAATGTATTGTCAAATCTACGACCAGGCCAAGTGAATAAATTCTAAATAAAAGTTTAGGATTTTTTATCTGCTCTACACATTTTATGAGGTTATGGAGGGCTTACTTAACACAAGCTTGGATGAGCTGGTGAAATGAAATTGTTTGGTTTTCCCATAATACCAGTACGCTTTGGTCTGAATTTACAGAATATTTTTAAAAAGATCTCTCCAAAATATCCAACCAGGTAAGCCTTCCCTAAATCCATCCCCTTCTGTAAGGAAAAACTCTCCAGATGCGGAAAAACTGTTCTGAGAAACTCAGATAAATCTCATAGAAATCCTGAAAAGTCATCTTCCTCAGGAAGTAGTTTGTGTTACACCAAGGGGAATGTGGCATGGGAACATGGACCCCCTACCAGAATAGATGGGCCCCAAATCCATTAGACAACCTCCTAGAACTCAGGACATCCCTATTCAGGCTCATGACCTCCATGTGTTATCATGTGCTGACATGACATGAGCCTAATTTATGCCTGTTTACACCATCACCTGAGGAAGGGAAGGGGACATTCATCTTTATCTCAGGGATACTCCCACTGAATGTGGGAGGCTAGTTTGCTGTGGGATGATGTGATGTAGAGTAGCTGCTCCATGACTCTGTTTGCACCCCATCTATCCTTGTTCCTAGGACTCTTAAAGCTCCAGCTATTTACTGATCATGCAGATGGGCTCCTATGGTGTGAGGGGAGTGGGAAATGTTTCCCAAGTGGCTCTCTCTCTTTTCCCTCTTTCAATTACTTACTGGCCACAAATGGCCAGTTCCTGTTCCTTGCTTTTTACTTCTGCATCACCCAGCACAGGTGATGAAATATCCCATTGTCATAAGTGATTGTCAGTAAATGAACCTGACCAAGAATATCCCATTTGCACTGGGAAGAATGACATTCTTTCTGGATGTACCTGGCTAGATAAACAAGTTATTTTAAGTGGTAAAGACAATGGGTATAAAATTTTCCAAAGCACCCGATTGACTTAGGAGATCATGGATGTCAACGTGACTCAAGCTTCTAAGCTTTCTAGGCACTTTTTTGAGTGTGTTAATCCAATAAAACTCTGGATGAAATTTTAAACTAAAAAATTGTCAGTAAAATGTGTAGTCCAAAGAACAATTTATGTGTACCCAATTAGTACGTACATTAGCATAATTTATTAATACCTTTAAATATTTGTAATGCTTCCCTTACTGAGCAGCCAAATGGCTCTTTACCATAGACAACTGGTACTAGGGAATTAAACTGCCATAGTGACTGGTGTTAGGCTATTTTGTTTCTGACGTTGACACAGCATCATCAGTTAGAACCGAGCACCATACTATAGGATTATTTTCAGGTAGCTGGGTGTCTTTGTGGAACCCCTCATTTCCCCTCCAAAGTCATTCAAATTTCTATACTTCTGAAAGAGCGTTCATGCTAATGTAGCTGAGAGAGTGGTCTGAATGCCTTAATTAGACAGAGTTTGCTGCATCATGGGGAAAGATACTCCATCAGCCCATGGTGCTTGTGATGGAGAATGGTGACAAAACTGTACAGCCAAAATCCATTTGGCTGTGTGTCTCTCAGACTGCCAGCAGATCCTGTTACATAAGCTTGCCTTCAGTAGTGTGCCAGATGGCAAGACCACTGCTCTGGTGGCTGAATAGCAGCAAGAAATGAATACTTGGAGTGAACCAAATGAGAGTCCACTGATTTCAGATTACAGATTTCAGCAGCTAGGATTCAAAAAGTATTCATTTGACCAAAAAGGCTAGCTAGCTTTAGGTTTGTCAAATTAGGCAGACAGCAAGAATGAAAAATTGGGACAGAGGATGGAGAGTAGTAGAAGCCTATATAAGAAAAAGACCCAGAAATCGGGACTGTCCCTATAAAATGGGGACATCTGGTCACCCTATGTCAAATAGACAAATATTGGGCTAGAGATGCTAAAAATGGTGGTAGATACTTAGTCATAGATGTGCATGTAAAGTTGATGATCAGAACTTGCAATGAGGCAAGAAAGTCAGCAGAAGTATTTGTGGAAGTGTGCTGTATTTTGCAGCTGTACTTCTAAGCAGGATGTATGCTCACTTGACTGAGAGCGTTCTTTAACCTGCTGTACTCGTTATGTCAGTCACATTTCTCTTTAATTCCAGTTACAAGAAATAGCCAGGAGTTGAGGTTTGACCTGTGGGAGTGGACATACAGCTGGTTTCAATTTGGAGACCTGAAGAGGAATTTTTGTTTCTGTGGGAAAAAAGGATTCTCAAAACATATATGAATGTACTATTAGAAAAATATTTTTAAAAAGCACACTTTAATTCATAGTGTGGTGATTATATGAACTGCAGGTTTTTAATCTCATGGAACTGAATCTTCTCACTAAATAGAAATAAGAAATTTTGGGGATCGGAATGTTTCTTCAATGTTAAGATGTACCCTTGTGAAGAACTAATGGTGTTTTTTTGGATCATCAGAAGCATTGCTCTTCCCCAGTCAAGCAGATGAGCAGAATTTTGCAAAATTGGATTAAACTAGCCTTCATGCTCTCGTCTCCCATTATTGTGATGTGTAAAAATAAGGCCAGTATTAGATAATTGGAAAGAGATTTGGCTCTAGTGAATTTCAATACACAGATGATATTTTCCTAGCAGGAGTTAAACTGTATATGTGATGTAGCTTTTGCAGAAACTGTGGGAAAGCAGATGTCATTTATGTAGGAAAGTAAGATTCTAACAGAGTGATTTTTTTTTTTTTTTGTCCATAGAGCTCAAAACACTTTATGAAGGGTATAGGTATCATTATCCCCATTTTACAGATAGTGAGATGGAAGAACAGGAAGGTTAAATGCTTTAGCCACAGTCATCCAGCAAAGTAGTGGCTGAGCTAGGAATAAACCCTCTGTCTTATGAGTCCCTATCTAGTACTCTGTGCAGTATGCAGAATGAGCAACAAATATGGTAAGGTGAAAAGAAGGCAGATACATCTATGCTAGCTCTGATGGATAGTTTCTACTCCCTCCAGCCTACGAAGTGAGTGTATCTTGGCCCTGTGTTTAGATTGAAAGGGGATGGCAATAAAAACTTCAGCAGAACTCCTGTGAATTGTATTTGATGGTTCTAAAAGATTGCTGTAAAAGGGGAAGAAGGAACTGTTTATGCTGTCCTACTGGTCAAAAGAAAAGGAGTACTTGTGGCACCTTAGAGACTAACCAATTTATTTGAGCATAAGCTTTCGTGAGCTACAGGTCAAAGAGCTGGCTTTTCAGAGTTGCTAAATAGGAGGTTGAACTCTTCAGACATGCACTGAAGAGATGAATGCTGTGCATCAAATGCCAATATAGGATGGGCAATAAAGAAATAGAGAATGCTTTGAAAATGTCTAAAGAGATAACCATTGTACTGCTGAAATGGGAGCTTATGTGTTCAGAATTTAAGAAAATCAACAAACTCTTGAGGATAGTGGGTGCCTGTAGGGAAAAGTATGCTTATGAAACCTACAAATGGCAAAAGCCTGGGCTGTAGAAAAGCAATAGGAGTACGAAGAGAAAAAGACAAGATAGTGCAGCGCCTCCCCTCCCCCGACTGGCCATGTTGAATCAACTTGTGGCCATTTAAAGACCATGGGATTTCATATTCTCATCAGTGTGCAGAGGGAATTATGATCAGCATTAATGGGAGTTTTGCATTTAACTCCCCACAAATCTAATCCTTCAGATGTGAGACAGCAAAATGTTGTGTTAACGAGCACATAAACTGATGATCAACATCTGAGTAGAGCATTTCTGAAATTCCTAACAAATGAATTTCAGAGGTGGCTAGATCTGCGTTTTAACCTCCCTTTTCTGTGTCATTTTGCAAAACTTGCTTCCTGAAAAGAATTAATTAATTTTTGCAGAAAGCCTGAAAAATTTGTGTGTGACTAAGGTGCAAGACTGTGAGTGAGGAGAAAATCTAGGTTCTATTCCTGGCTCGGACAGAGACAGACTGACACTGGTGTTTTGTGTAAGTAGTAAGAGTTAGACTGTGATTAGTTAACATTTTAGCTACCCCCGTACTGTCAGTTGCACACTATGAATGGAAACAGGGCTCTTGTTTGGTCTGGGACATCTCCCGCAGCATATCAGAGCTGTTCTTCTCCCTGCTTCTTACCAGGGTCATTCTGTCAATATCCTCCAGATGTGAATCCTTATGGGCTGTCTAAATGTGGTTTTTTCCTGTGTGGTGTTAATAGCTTTTGCACTGGCTTCCAGCAAGGTCCCACCCTAATGTTTTCTCCTCCTTGTTTCAAGTTTTCTATCTTCCTGCTGCTTTTAAAATTTATTTGTTCCCCAGCTCTCCTGTAACATGACAGTTAATTGGGGAAGAAATCTCCAACATGTTCCATTTCCAGGAGAGAAGAATTAAGAGAAAGGGAGCACAAAGCAAATTATAATAGGTGGAGATTAGGAGATACTCGGAAGGTTCACAGCAGTAGCAGTACCTGAGAAATGTGAATCCTGTAGCACATAAACTACCAGGTTAATGTCAATGCCTTGGTTAAGTTTTAAGGGAAAAAAAAAGAAAAGAAAAGAAAACAAGCCAGAAGACTTTATGTACATCCCAAATCTACCACCTGATTTGGCAAAGCAAGGAATTACTCAATGTGGTTCTGGGAGCATGGAGTGGACACCATATCTGCCCATACTTTTGAATGGCATTAATCACCATGGCTTTTTCCTCACATTGATGAGCATCATTTGATGCTCACTGTAAGTTCATAGCATCTTTTTTTTTTTCCTCATAAAATGTGTGCGCACTTAGGGGTGAAACCAATCACTTCTCTGAAATGTGTATGAGAGTGTTATTGCTCAGGGCATTTTAGTGCTACAGTCCATGTGTAGTAGATAGCAGCATGGAGCCAGCATGGGTGTCATCCAATCAAAACTTCATTTTTCCCCTGATTTTGTTGGCTCAAGCAAGTAGAATGTTACCCAATTTTGTTTTATGCCTCCAGGATAAACTGTGTTATATGCTTTAGGTCTTTTCAAATATTTGGATTTGAATGTGTTTGAGAGTTCATACACCAAGTATGTGTCTTGTGGACATCCTGAAATTATTATTATTATTTTTTTTTTTTGGAGAGGTATAAAAGTTCAGGAAAGAACTCTAAAAGCTTCCACTTAGATTTGTTGATGTTTTAAAGATGTCTTTGTTTTTCCATTTTTCCTGGCAGGCACAAGAGGTTGAGTCTTCTTTCACTTGCACTGGTGTAATGTCATTGCTTTCAGTGGCATTAATGACCCACATAACGATCCGATGTTCCGGATTTACACCAGCCAAGCAAGGTCTCATCCTGAAACTTATTCTCCATTACTGTACCTGCTGCTTAGGCAGTTAAAATGTTGAGCTTTTTTTCGTTTTGGGTAACTGATGTAAAGATAGGCCTGAGTTGGGTAATTAAGAACTAGATCACAATTTTCTCATAGTTGAGAGATCTTTAAAACA
Organism: Caretta caretta; assembly: GCF_965140235.1. Taxonomy (NCBI): domain Eukaryota; kingdom Metazoa; phylum Chordata; order Testudines; family Cheloniidae; genus Caretta; species Caretta caretta. Next base: position 16,990,205 of record NC_134220.1, on the reverse strand, counting down.
AGAAAATAGTAACATATGTCATTGTTGAACGTAGATCAGTTCAGGTTCCACACATGAATTTTTTGGGGGGATGGAAGCATGGTTCAGTATTTGGAACAAAGGAATGATGACTTGGAGGACCTGGGTTCTGCTCCATCTCTGCCACTGGCTCTGTGTGACTCTGCGCAAGCTGATTTTACCTTCCTCTCTCTCCATATCCCACTATAAAACGGGAGACCGTTATATTTATCCACACTTGTGAAATGCTTTTAAGATGTATAGCTGTAAAGCTCTATATAGAAGAAGATCTTGTCAGCTTGGGTTGTGATCCAAGATTTAATATTACAATCGAGGGCCTTCTGCTAAATCTGAGCTATTTGATCAAATAAGTGTAGTGTCCTAAAATCAAGATAATTCCTTCACTGAAATTTCAAGCAGACTGTGGGATTTTGATTTAAAATACTGGAACGATATAAAATTAACATGGCACACAATAAAGGGATTAAAAACTGGCTGATAGGTCTCAACCATTCTCCATTTACAATTACATTTTATCAAGTGAGTGTGTTTCCAGTGGGGTCCCGCAGGGATTGGTTCTTGGCCCTACAGTATTTAACACTTTTATGAATGACCTGGGAGAAAACAGAAACCGATCACTGGTAAATTTGCGGGTGACCCCAAAATTGGGGGAGTCGTAAATAATGAAGAGGACAGGTCACTGATAGAGTGATCTGGATTGTTTAGTAAACTGTATGCAAACAAATGCTGTGCATTTTAATAAGGATAAATATAAATGTATTCATCTTGGAACAAAGAATGCAGGCCAGACTTGCATGCGGATGGACTCTCTCCTGGGAAGCAGTGTCTCTGAAAAAGATTCAAGGGTCATGGTGGATAATCAGCTGAACATGAACTCCCAGTGTGATTATATGGCCAAAAGCACTAACGTGCTCCTGAAAAGCATAAACCGGGGAATCTCAAGTATGAGTAGAGGTTGTTTTACCTCTGTATTTGACACTGGTGTGACTACTGCTGGAATATTGTGTCCACCTCGGTGAGTGGAATAACATTTAGCATCCCTAATCCTTGCAGCCCCACGCTGGGCCCCTCTAATAGCCCTGCTCTCTGGCCGTTCAAATTCAACCTCCAGGTGTTGAACCTCAGAGTTCCATGCCTAAGTGAATCGTTCACCCTTCCCTTCACAAATGTTATGGAAGGTACAGTACGTGGATATAACTGCGGGGATGCTGTCATTGGCCAGGTCCAGCTTCCCATACAGAGAGCGCCAGCGGCCCTCTAAACAGCCAAAAGCACACTCCACAGTCATTCTGCACTGGTTCAGCCTGTTGTTGAACCTCTCCTTACAGCTGCCAAGGCTCCCTGTGTAGGGTTTCATGAGCCACCACATTAAAGGGTAAGCGAAGTCTCAAAGGAATAATTCGTCTGCCAAATGTGACATGGCTGGCGAGACTCGTCAGCATACTCCTCAGCAGTTCGGGCTCCATTCTCGCAGACCAAAAGGGAAGACAAAGTGCGCAGTACAAAAACGTTGAAAGATGGCGCCAAATGTGGACGGAAACACAAGGATTGCTGGGATGTGAACTGATGCATCGGGTCAGGACCCAGAATGCCCCCTTCCCACAAGCCACAGTGCCAGAATGGGAAGAGGTGCTCTGTGGGATAGGTGCCCATAATGCACTGCTCCCAATGCTGCTGCAAGTGCTGCAAATGTAGCCATGCCAGTGCACTTGCAGCTGTTAGTGTAGACACACTGCAGCGCTTTCCCTACTGCGCTCTCTGAAGGCGGGTTTAACTCGGAGTGCTCTACATCTGCAAGTGTAGCCTTGCCCAAAGAGAAGGCTAAGGGGTGATTCGATTACAATCTTTAAGTATCTACACAGGGAACAAATATTTAATAATGGGCTCTTCAGTCTAGCAGAGAAAGGTATAATATGATTCAAGGCTGGAAATAAGGTGTAGATTTGTAAAGTGAAAGTAATTAACCATTGGAACAATTTACCAAGGGTTGTGGTGGATTCTCTATCCCAGACAATTTTTAAATCAAGCTTGGATGTTTTTCTAAAGGGTTATGCTCCCCAAATTATTTGGGGGAGGTTCTCTGGCCTCTGCAATACAGGAGGTCAGACTAGATTATCACAGTGGTCCCTTCTGGCCTTGGAATCATCTATGGATTCTGTGTGAGGTCTTTTTATGACACAGCTGCCTGAAACAGTACGCCAAATCAGCAATTGGAGTACAAAATTTACAGGCCAAGAGGATTGGCAGTATTTTTTCATTGACGTGTTGCATTGTGTAAATTCTCCTTAGAGTCCTAACAATATTTTGCTCTGTTTTATCTCTCTCCTTCCTTCTGTCCTGCACCTGTCATGTCTTCCCAAAAGTGTATTGCTGCATATAAAATCCAGGGACACTACTCAGCTGTGCTTCTGCAGCTCCTGTATCATAACTTTCTTCCACCTTGTCTATAAATCCTCCTGCTAATGTCCCTGGTGCTCTTTGGAGGTAACGATCCGCATCATCTCAGGTGTTCGATAAAGTGTTGAGTAAATTGTTTGGCAGTTCCATGTAGTAAACATGGAGGATTAAATGAACTTCATTGCTTTTTAATGTTTTAGTTCATTGATAGCTTAGGGAACATTTATTTCTTAAGTGTAAAGTAGAGAAAGTTAAACATCTTTCAGTGGAGTTATTGTTGGTAGTCTCTGTATGTGTTAATTGAGTATTGTACGGGTAGATGGTTGTTCCTTTTTTCAGGGCGCTCATCAGATTTTGGATGATCCCATGCCTAAGAAGTGTTGAGCAGGGAAGAATGGTATACAGTTGCTTTACAAACAGCTAGTACTGAAGGTGTTGAATTTTTTTCCTTGGAAATACAGGCCAGATTTGGAGCGAGCAAGGCTCGCTTAATGGGAACTTGCACGTAAACTGTTTTTTGTTTAGATTTTTTTTAAAACTTGTTTTACCAGCTCGAAATCCAGCTTGCACCATCACCAGAGTTGCCATTGGGATTGTCAATGTGGTAGCAGACTGTTAGAGTGCTCTGCTTTTATTCTTATCCAGGCTCCGTTGTACTGAGCCTGGAGATTAGGTTGCTGTGCAGTAGTTGAAGGCAGCAACGGTTCGTGAGCTGCCAGTACAGCACCTCAGTCCAATACATGTGCTAACTCCAGAAGAAAGGTGAAGCGTTAAATAATATGTTAAAGTTGCCAGCAAATCTGCAGCCATCTTCCCAGTTCATATAAATGCAAAACAGAAATGAAGCATAGAAAGGTGAAATGAGTTTCATCTTAGTGCTAGGAAATCAAGAGTGCTGTAGTCTTCGTGGAGGAGGGGAAGCCTAATTGCAGTTCCCAGTGCGCTCTCAGCAGTTATTTTGTGCTCATTCCCCAGTGGAGCTTCTTCAATATTTGGTAGTTACCATAGAAGCCCTAATTCTCAGGGCAGCAGCTGTCCGTGAAACTCTTTTCTTTGGATCTAAAGCGGTCGGAGGTCAAAGTGGAATCAAAAAGGGGTGGAACTCTTCTCATGCACACTTGGTTGATCACTGCTGCTCCCTTTCCTCCTGCTGTAGCCCTGGGATATAAATTGGATACCCCAGTGAGGGCTGCAGGGTAAACAGCTACACAGACCACTAGGATTAATGGGCCAAAATCAAAGAGAGGAAAAATTAGACTGAAAAGAGAATGAGGAAATCCTTTCTAATGGTGAGCTCTGTTAAACACTGGGATGGTTGCTTGAAGGAGGTGGTGGAAACCCAATTGTTTGGGACATTTGTAGACAGAATAAAGCACTGAACAACCCTGCAATGGCAGGACGATACATTAGGTAATCTAAGCGGGTCTCTTCAGTCTGTAACTTCTCTCATCTAAACCCATGCTGGATGTGCTTATTAGCTGGTTGTTTCTACTTGTCCCAGGGTGCTCTGCTCACCGCTGGAGCACTTCCTCCTGGCCACTTCTGGGGATTAGCTCTGCCAGTCTGACACCCCTTCCTGTGGGTTACTCACTCAGTCTCTCTCTCATTCTCTCGGGACTCAACTGCTGCTGCTTCATGGCATGGTCCTCCAGCCAAGCTGCTGTAGTTCTCCCCTTCCGGAAGGTTTGTGTGCATCAAGCTCTCCTGGGACCCAGTGTACCAGGCAGTCTTCCCTTTCACTGCCCCTTAACGGTGCCACTTCCCCAGTGGCAGGTAGGGGCAACCCAGACCTGCCCTCTACATTGGGTTCCAGCCCAGGGACCTTACAATAAACAGCCATGGTCTGCACAGTCCTAAACCTTACTGATTATATCCCTAGGCTACTTCCTGCCTGGCCTTCTCTCACCCAGAGAGGGACTGCAATCTCTTTTTCTCTCTCTGCAGCTCCCTTCTGTTCTCAGCTACTGGGCTTTATACAGGCCCCTCCTGCTCCTATCCAGCTGAGCTTCATCTCTGATTAGTCTTCCTTGATCCCTGGCTTTCCTTCAGATGCAGCCTAGGTGGTTAACTAGCCCACCTAACCGCTTTAACCCCTTCAGGTGTGGGATGGGCACTTCTTCACACTACTGAATCTGATAAGCAGAAAATAATTAACTAAGCTGACACTTAAAATTGTGGTCACTAGGCTTTAGAGTTAAGAGACATTGAGATGAAGGGGGCATCTCACTCCTACTTTAGTTAATGATGCATCACACTATCAAAAATCTGACCTTTATTTTTTTTAATTTTTTTAAAGAGACCGCTATATGGCAAATACAGAAGATGCACCATGGTCACCATTAAACAGCTGCCTCCTTATTTTGGAGGAAGATTTTCAAAGACTTAGGTGCCCAACTCATGGGTGCGCTTTTGAAAATATTCTTCCTTTTTGTACTTCAAGCATGGGAAATCTTGCAGCATCTCTGATACCACAATGTGGAAAATAGTAAAATGTGGATGTTTCACTGAAATAGTTTTCCACATACAGCAGTCATCAGTGCCATACAATGATTAGGCAAATAGTGGTAGGAGCATCTGTGCAGCTTAGATCTGTATTCTGCCACCCTCTGACCTGCTGTTATTGCTGCAGCTGATTCGTCCTGTATGGTGCTGACTATCTTGAACGCTCATGGCTGTCGCCCTGAACTGCAGTAGGTTTTTATAGAAGTTCAAACTGCTCAATAACTTTTAGTATTAGTTCCTAAACTACCTAGGAGTTAAAGGTTAAATCCCAATCCTTAAAATCTTTCAGGCTGTAGATCTATCAGCTACTTTAGAACATTCAGTATAATGTGCATAGATTTAGCTGAACCTAATTGACAGACCTTCCTTTGTCTGCCATTTGTTTCCTTCTATATATATATATATATATATATATATACACACACACACACACACACACACACACACACACACACACACACTGAAAAAGACATGCAAAAAATAATGTATCACCTTAGCTTCACCCCATACCTACCTCTGCGCCTCCCTTCCCTTCTTTTTCTTTCCATTTAGCTGATCATCTCCTTAGTAAGCCCACCCAACTAACAAGACATTTACTGCCATCACATTGCCAGCTCTGCTTGTGTGTTCTATCGCTTCCCCCACCCTGTGTTTGTTTCACTGTTTTCCTTGTGCTTCCCTGTCTGTCTGTATCCATCTATTGTCTCATGTCTTATATTTAGATTGTAAGTTCTTTGGGGGCAGGGATGAATTTTTTGTTCTGTTTGAACAGTGCCTAGTGCAGTTGGGGTCCAGATCCATGGCTAAGGCTCCTAGGAATCATGGTACAGGTTGAACATCTCTAGTCCAGCACCCTCGGGACCTGATCTGTGCCGAACCAGAGAATTTGCTGAACCACGGGAGGTCAATGCAGAGTGCCAGTGGGTCTCCATAGGCATGGGAAGTAGGGCTGCTGCAGCACCCCCAGCCTTTGCGCCCAGTGTGGCCACTTACCTGGGGCTCTGATGCTGGCCCTTCGCCCCAGCCACTGGCCCCTCACCCGACGTCCCAGCCTCTGGCCCCAGGTCCTCCCCCTCCCTCCCAGAGCTTGAATGCTCAGATAACTGTTCGCGGCACTCTGGAAGTGCTCGGGGGGAGGAGGAGGTGTTGGTGAGTGTGGGGCTGCCGGCGAAGGCGGCTGGAAGGCTGCATCCACTAAGTTTTTTCCTTATGAGTGCTCCAGCCCCGGAGCACCCACAGAGTCTGCGCCTATACTGGACCAGGGAGTGCCGGATTAGAGACCTTCAACCTGTAATACAAATAATAAATGTTGGCCTAAAAAAGCCCCTTTAAGAACAATAGCCTCCGGCGATGAAAATCACGGATGTCGATTCTGCAGGCTTTTGTCTTTTGAAATATTGTAGAAGAGATTATCTAATGGAGGGACGGCACGCTTTCTAATGATGCAAAGGGATTCCGGCGACAACAGAAGCCAGCTGCATTTGGAAGGTTTTCTTTGAATACATGTAGCAGAGGTGAAATCTCTTAGTGACATGGAGTGCAGTGCATAACCCAGTCATGTGGGCAGCTGCTAGTAGATGCGCTTTTTTGGAGTTGAAAATGAAGTGTTACTAGAGATGTTAAATGAAGCTGCCACATGAAGTCCAGCCTAAGGAAGAGTTAAGTGTCTACAGTCGTAAATTGGTGTCTGTGTTAAGTCAGAGGGAAAGAAATTTGCCTTGAAAAATCTGTGTATTGTATGCTGTGTGTACTCTGTCACCTGGCTTTCATAATTAAAAGAATCATTATCTGTGCTCCAGCCATTTTGTATCCTGGATTCCTCAGTCTTCTGATTATTTTTGCTAAAATGGTTATATCGTGCTGCTCCCAGAACCTGTAGGAAATCCAGAATGCTAATTGGATGATGAGGCATGGTTGTTACTTGTCTTTACTGAATTTTCCACCAGGAGGCAAATCTCAAACAGGAGAGAGAACCTTTGCTCACACTTGAGATGCAGCTACTTAATCCTCATACCATCCCTCTTCCCTTAATTCTTGTGTTTGGAAATACTTTAAAAATACAAATCAAACCCTTGTTTACATAGGGTGAAACGCACTCCTTTGCATCACTCAGCTCCCACTTACACCCTTAAAATTTAAAGTTACACTTCATTGGTGCATAAACTTTGTATTTGTACTCTGCTCAGGAGTGCCTTGTCTGCATAGGGGAAACGGACCACCATAGGTATTCCAGAATACACTGAAGGGTAAGCAAACTAGTTAATCTGGTTTAAAGTTGCTTTTATTTCAGAACAGTATGTCCATGTGTGGGAGGAGGGCAGTTATTCTGGCATAGTTATTCTTGTGTAATTTAGCTATAGCTATTTTCTCATGTAGGCAACTAGAAATAAAGGGCCTGTAAAGGAAATAGGGGGCGCATCTGACAATCCCATACTATAAAAGCAAAAGATCAATTGGGGAGATTTTCTGAGGGATTCGTTTGATATGTTTGTATCCTGTAGGAAGCAGCTGTGGAAATACAGTGACTGTTTGGTTTTAGGTCTAGGGAGACCTTTTATTTCTATATACTTTTATAAGCGCCTGGAAATTGGTAGGTGCAGTAAATCTAAATCAAGCAGCTTGGTTCTGCTGGCTACACAATCTGTGGCTATATAGATGATTGTAAATGTAATTGTCATTTTCCCTTGTTCCCCTGTTCCTAATTTCTTTTTCCCTCCTCTCTTCCTCGTATACAGTACTCTAATTTTGGCAGTTTGAAATGCTTTGGCTTCTGGTGGACCACTTGAGTCACTCCATCTGAAATAGCTTTCGAGTGAGAGGTGTTGAATTGGCTTTCATTGAAGTAAGCGTGCAGTGGATTCTGTCATTAAAGTTGGCTTTGATTGGGAGATTTTAGTAACTCACCAGGGCTGCATCCAAGAAAATAACTGGTGGGTTCTGATAATTCAAAGTGTGACATCGCTCCAGGGGATATTTCTTCTGATTGCAATATATGTAACATGGATTATACTATAGTACGTGGAAGTTCTGTCAGATGAATCACTTGTGAATATGGGGTGTCGTCTCCTTCTGTGTGTAGACTTCAGAACTGCTCACAGGATATTTTATGCTCTAAGGGTAAATTGATGGTGCAAGGGATTATTTAACACTTTTTTGCCCAGTCTATTATGAATAAATCCAGTTAGGTGTAGGGAAGGCAAGTTGCGCTTGCTGCATAATGGTTATATTGTGTGGCACACATGCCAAGAAAGAATCTCCTGTGTGATCTGATCTGGTGTGTGTTGTGTCCACTTAAAAATATTCCTCCAAAACAATATTTTTTCATTATAACCTTTGAGTTCCTAGATATTGTGCTGAAAATGAAAAATACCACAAGACTCGTCCCTGTCACTCAGTGTCTCCAGCTGGATTTTACATCATGTTCTTTTTGTTTTTTAAAAGAAAAAGGTGGGGAGGAGGGAGAAGAGAGAGAAGACCTAACAGCTGTTTATATTGGATTTTCTTGGAGATTAACCACTCATGACTTCTGGATCAACACCAAATATATGCCCAAGCATGGCTCTGTCAACATATAGGGTAATCCAGAGCCCACTGAAGTCAGAAGAACGATCTGCTTTGACTACAGGTCCCTATGCAGAAAATAGCAGGTACCTGTATGAATAGCTGACCCTTAGGTACACAAGTGGTTACTAAGCCATATATTGATGTGGCATTGTGGGCTCCATGGTTACTGCACAGCACTTCATCAAACACTTTGCAGAGTCTTTGCCTATGATCAACATACCTAAAAGCCAGACATTCAGCAGTCTGTTCCTGAATCTCTCTTTTTAGCTAGTGTCTGAAAGAAGTATTCCCTACTAAACGGTATGTCAGGGGATTTAATCATTGGAAGGGGCAGAAAGTCTGACTTGAAGAGCAGCAGTTCACGGATTTGGAAGAGATTTGCCAACTCTCAGAAAGATAAAGTGCCCTACCCAGTTGCATGTGGCATGCTGCAAACCTTTCAAAAACTTTCATCCCAGTGAAGAGAAATCTTCTCATCTTGTTATTGGCTGCATTACTAGCCACTGCATCATACACTAATGCTCCATGTTGATAAATTCAAAAGTCGTTTTTTGTATGTGCCAAGCATCGAAAGAAAATATGTTTGCCAGGCAGCCTACTCTGTCTCCAGTTTGCAGCCCACATGAGGAGCAAATACTACTTTCGCCACAACTAGCTTGAATATTTTACTTTTTTTTTTAAATTAATGATGTGCAAGAGGGAACAGCGCAATGATTAGCGAAGAACTTTTGATTAAAAATGTGAAATAAGTATCTCCCCACCCCCATTCATTTCTTGTGAGCACAACCTACTGCAGTTTCCTCAGCAGGAGGGCTATTTTCGGGCACATTATATAGCTTCCCAGATTAATACATAGATATATTTTTGGAGCACTTTCACCTCATTGGCTACAGCAAAAAGCCTTGTTGGAAGATCACAGATCTGCTGTGCTACCCATATGATCCCTTTGTTTACATTTCTTTCTGCTCAGGTCTTAAATGAGGATGTTCTTAGAACTACTTCCTTGGTGGTGTGTGGTTTTGGGTTGTTTTTTCCCCTCCTTCTTCCCCTGGAATCCTATGCGGATGTTGGTTAGCAGATAGTCACCATTATAATTTACATGATATACCGTAGCTTGGTGAGAGCTCAGAGCAGAGGAGAGTGATTTGCAGTGTAAAGATTTTGAACCTATGTGCAGTGGTTTCAGTCAGGACAGGTCCTAGACTTTGCAAGGGCCATATACAGGAGCTCTATCCAGCTCCCCTGTAGACACGTGTAATCAGAAGGTGACTTGAGTAAGCCCTTACGGGACTCTTAGATGGCCAAGGGCTCGTGAGGTTCCATAAGCACCTCAGTGTGCAAGCTCTAGAACAAATGAGGTCTTAGCTACGTGTAATTTTACGTAGTCGCAAATTGTGTGTGTGGGGGAGGGAGGGGGAGAAGAGTATTGGTGGACCCCCAGACTAAGTACACCACTCAGAACATGGAATACCTCATTTTATCACAACTTCCTGAGTTTGGTTTGCAGTCAGTGTGTGGGACCACTCAACTTGTGTTTCATGTGATATTTGCCTTCATCAGTGTGTCCATGTTCGTGCTGTTCGTTACCAAGCAGTGAACAGAGGCGAATACTGAGTGAACCCATGCTGTTGACAGGTTATATAGGTTTTTTGTTTTTTAAAAGATCTGTGTCGTTCTGACCTAGGCCAATCCACCTGATTAAAGAAAAGTCTCTAACCATTACCTACTTATGTGTCTTGAGATTAACTGGCTATATGGTATTGTCTAGCTACACTTATGAGACTCCTGGACATGCCGATACAATTATTTGTCTAAGCAGTGGTCTAACATCTGGTCTCTGCCTGGACAGCTTGCTTTCAACAGTATATTATTATAGTGACAATGTGGTAGTCAAACCTTGAAATGTGATATGCTTATTTAGCTACGATGAAATTTCTATCCCAGAAATATTGACTTTAAAAATACATCTGAAAAGAAGACAGGGAGGCCAGCTTTGTCTGGTGTGTGGCTACTACTGAGCTCTAGACACTGCAACTTGAGTTCACCACTGGGTGTGGTAATTATACTTGTTGTTTGTCATGTTTCTGAATTGGGCTAAGTGGATGCTGCCCAGGTGAGGGAAAGCTGAAATTAGAGGGTTAGACTAAATTAACATCTACGGTCTTGCACTAGAGATCTTGTGACAGTATGGTGTTCACTATCAAAGTGATGTTAGCTGCTCTGTCTAATACATAGTCACATACAGGAGGCTGAGACGGTTTAAGACAGAAGCCTGTGATCTGAACTTTATTCTAGAGAAGAACTTGTGCATATGGGTGCGAATATACACTTCTTGAGCTAGTGCAGTGTTTACACAAGGGCCGTTATAAGACAATTTCTGTGCCCTGTGCTCCCACAGCCTGTGCTGATATAGACAGATCGATGAAGGAAAACTCCTACATCAGTAAATGAAAAGTCACAGAACCTGCCAGCTGACATTATTAAAATATGTGATGAAAAAAGACTCTCTCTGAATGAAACCAATAGCGTTGGAAAATGATGTCACCATATATGCTAGTGCCAGGTGCACTGTAAGAATCCAAAAATATTCCTCCTACACTGCATGCTGATGAAAGGGAGTGGGAGTGAGAGGATACATTGGTTTAAAGCTTAATTGGATAGCGGTAGGAACAGCTGCTACAAATAGATTTTTATAAGGAGTCTAAAGGTAAGTATTTGGAAAGGAGCTCTCTATTGTGACTCATAGAAGAGGATGGATCCAGATCAGTCTCTTCTGTCTTACATCCTAAAAATGCCCTCCCTTTCCAACAGAGGCTGTACTTGTATCTGAAGGAAGAGCATAGGTCATTTTAATCTGGTTTGTCTTGATTTCTTTTAATTTTCTCTTAAATATAGAAGGAATGCTTTGTACTTAGCAAAAATGGAAAACCGAGCTGATAGGTTTTTGGATTGAATTTAGTGCCTTCATGAGCCTCTTAAATAGGGGCCAGACCCTGGCACATCTGGCAGCATGGCAATTAATTCAGTAGATCAATTAACAAATACATTTGCTCTGAGGGAAAACCTTTTAGGTCTCACCTCATACTTGGCTCACAGGTAGTGTATAT